>NC_056056.1:62423928-62724910 GCF_016772045.2 Ovis aries
AAAGTTAAAGTGACTTAAATACAGTTTAGTAAATATGTAGATACATTTTATTTGTCAAGAGTAAATATCAGTTTCATTTAGAATATTCAGGTACAAAAAGTGAAAACTTAATGAACGTTAAGAAAAAGTTAGAAGCCATTAAATTGTTCTTCAAATGCTAAGGCACTGAATTCAAATATCCTTTACAATATGAATTACCTACATTTTTATCTTTAATATTAGATGTTCATAGCTATTTTCTTAAATATTTTTAGTAAGATGATTTAACTTTATTTACCCTGGAAGACAGTTTTAAACAATTATGTAATACAGACTGATGCACACAGTGTGAGGACACCCAGTTCTAAAGTTACTTATCACTAGAAAAGGGCTTATTTACCTGAGTGTTTCTGCTCTTAAACATATCACAACATATGGACCACAATGCTGATGCACATATTATGTAATCTGATACAGAAGCTTAGGATCATGTTTCCAACTGGATAATTGTATCAAAACTTTAAAAGTTTTGAGCTGCTGGAGTTTCAGGTACATAATACATTTTAAAACATATTCCCCAAAGATTACCTTTACATACCTTTGGTATGTACACAAAAGATTCATCTTGGAATATATATGCAATCAGAGCCTAATATATATGAGTCCTGTATTTTCAAAGCCACCAACAGACACTCTTGTCACAGTATAGTGACAGACAGTGGGCATCAGGGGAAATTATCTCAATTCGTCACAAACTTATCTTAAACTACTAACAGTGAATAAGTAATACCATCCAGTCTGGCTTATATATTGACCTCATACTTAAAAGTATTTTCCCATAAATGGCAGTAACTGTGGCCATTTGCCAGATAAAGAATAAGTAGTACAGCATAAATGATACATCAAATAAAAACAGCAAGAAAATCAAAGCATACTTCTAACATTTTAATAGCTTTTGCTTGTGATGACCTTCTGTGATCTGGAACCTTTGTTTTACATAAAATTGGAGCTGGAAAGAGAAAAAAAACCTTTTGTTTGGTACAATAGAAAACTATATAGGAAATAAAAATCACTTCTTTTACAAAGTTTTTACAGATACACATCTAGTATATGATAGGATATCTAGCTGTGAGACTCTGGAAAAGAAAAACACCAACATTTCTTGAGGGTATATTTTTCTGAGCTCTTAAACTGTGGGCTTGGCCCTGATTTTGCGAACAGCAGCCCATACCTTATTTTCACAAGGTGACTATAAAGGTTTTTCAAGCATGGAATGAAGTGGGGGAGTCCAAGTCTAGTAAAACTGGACTAAGTCGAGATGATGAGAAGGTGAAAGGCCCCTTAGCTTTATAATTCAAGACACACTGAAAAGAAGTCATACATTATATGTAAACAGTTGGCCCTCTGGATCTGAAGGTTCCACACCTGACTGAGGATCGAAAGTATTTGGGAAAAAAATTCCAGAAAGTTCCAAAAAACCAAACTTGAATGTGCCACTTGCTGGCATGTATCTCCCTAGCACTTATATTCTGTTCGCATTGAATTAGGTGTTAGAAAAAACCTGGAAATGATTTAACATGTACAGGAGAATGTGTATAGGTTCTGTGCAAAAACTATGCATTTGATATGAGGGACTTGAGCAGCAGTGGATTTTGGTGTCTTCCTGGAACCAGCCCCCCACAGATAATAGGGTGGTTTATTTTTTTAAATTCAGTGTATTCATTTTTTCTACAAATAATGGCATGCCTTTTTGGTATCAGGCACTGTTCTAGGAACTGAGGGTGGATACATCAGCCAACAAAACAGATCCACTGCCTGGAAGAGCTTATGTTAAAAGATTATACATGAGAATTCCTTCTTCCCACAAACCTAATGTCCACAGGCCAATTAAATCCACTCCAAACCCTGTGGATTTAACACTCCATAGTTCAAAAGTGGAAAGCTATCACAGGCAATGTTATATTTTCCTAACTTTTTGAAGGTGACTTATAAACAATTCTGATAATACCGGTTTGAAATACAATATGGTGATAAAAGAAACCCAAGGACTGCCTTGTGAGGCCCAGGAGAATCTGAGCTGCCACAAGGCGGGCTGGATGCTCAGCAGAGCGTGCAAACAGGCAAAGTGAGGAGGACATTCAAGGGGAAGAAATACATTAAAAAAATACAAAGGAGGGAAAACCACCTTATTTTCTAAGACTTTGGTTACACTGATTTAAACACATACCCCAGACCTACAAGCCTTGGCGCCATCCTCCACCTGTTATCAAGGCCGCCCTGGCGCACGGGGTCCCTCTCTACCTTCCTCTGCATCTTTACGTCCACCAATCGTTTCACAAGCTCTGACATCAAAGCACAGGAGTTCCAATCGATAGCTCGGTTCCCTTATTAAAATAAAAATTCTCACAAAATCATTAGCGGAATTTGTTTAAAAGAAGTAAACCTAAGAATTAATTTTTTATCAA
The DNA here is from genome assembly GCF_016772045.2 of Ovis aries. Classification (NCBI taxonomy): domain Eukaryota; kingdom Metazoa; phylum Chordata; class Mammalia; order Artiodactyla; family Bovidae; genus Ovis; species Ovis aries. The sequence continues at coordinate 62,426,373 of NC_056056.1, forward strand.
GTGTTATCTTATGTCTCTAATTTCCCCAGCAAAGTATATAGCTTCTGTCAGGCATGAAAGTCGACAGAACTGACAAGAGGTCAGTAGTTATTGGACATGTCCTGGAGTGGACAGTGCCCTCAGGTCACAGACCCTCACACGTTGTGGCAAATTGTGTTGTGGTTCACTCACACATTCATTCAAACATTCACTCAGATGTGCACAGAGCACTAGACACGTGGCAGGTGCCCTTCTAGCTGCTGGGGAATCCGCATACCGGGAAGGACCAGGGCTCTGCTCTCAAGGAGCTTTTTGTTTCAGTGCAGGAGACAGAGGGGAATAAGGAGACAGGGCAAAGAGCCGTGAAGAGGGGGCACTGAGGCTGGAGGGGTCAGACCAGGGGAAGGGCTTACTTCTTGCGGTCTTTGTCCTTCCTCAGGTTACTGCCTGGGGTCATAAAGGTCTGGTTCTGGTATATCTCAGAGGTAGCTTTCTTCTTGGAGAAAGCCATGATTTCTTCTTCCAGAAGTCTTCTCTTCTCTTCCAGCCTCAGCTTCTCCTCTTGGTGGACTCTTTTAAGGTGCTCAAACTTGGCCTGGAGCTGCGAAGCCAAGTGAGATTCTTGCTGAGGATGCTGTGTGGCAGCACACACCCACGCCTCTTGGCGCTGCAGCCCTGCTCAGGCTGCCTGTACAGCAACCAGGCAGATGGTCACATGTGGAACTGCTTTAACAGTAACTGAAATGAGCTCCCATGCAAAAACACATGAGCAAAACAAAAACAGCCTCACAAACCTACCTCAGTTTTTTAAACATTTGACCTCTTCTTAGAGTTTCTCTTTAGTTGCTCTACACATTTTCACCAAAAAGCCTCTTCAAATAAAGTTTCTAAAACTGTTCTTAATAAAAGTGAGGGACATAAATTATAGAATTGAGTTATCAGAAATAGGGGAAAAAGTCCATCTTTTCCAAATAAATTTACCATGTACTAGTGAAATAGCTGTTGGTTACACTGGTGAACCTGTGTGGAAAGCAGTGTCAATTTAAATCAAGAACCTTAAAAATCTGTTGTGTTTTTCCACAGTCATTCACCTTCTTGAAATCTGAACTAAATCAAACACTGTTGAAGATATATGTCACAGTCAGCTCTGTATCTGTGATTCAGCTGAGTGTGGACAGCGCAGTCTTGTGGACTTAGTAAGTGAAAACACCCACCTATAAATGGGCTTATGCAGCTCACTCCCCAGTGGTTTAAGGGTTAGCTGCCCTCACCGTAGTAGGATCTACACCATAATTAAGAAAAAAAACCTTTGTCTCTAAGAGAAATAACACTTTAAAATTCATTTATGCTAAATATACTCGATGCAGTCATTAAAATGAGTTTTGCCAAAGTTTAGAGATTTCATATTTCCCTGGTTTAATTGTTTATCTGAAAAAAAAAAAAAATCTAGGGACTTTAGCAGGTTCCTTATGAATCAGCCGTGTGCCAAGAACACAAGAACAGCATCTAGAATCTGCATCAAAAAGTCACTTTTTTAGGTGGGGGTGATTCTGGGTCTGGTTTCATTTTCTATTTTCAGCTCTGGGCAGCAACCTAATGTGTATACAAAAAGTAGGACTTGGTTTATAGAAAAGATGGCATATGATCACTGAGGAAATACTTTGCTAAAAACTAGAGGCTGAGGGCAGAGACAGCAGAGAGCTACGCTGCTTCCTAATAAAATTCAATGCTCTGGATACAGAGCAGCTGTCTACTGAGCCAGCAAACCTCACAGAAGAGTTTAGGCAGAGACAGAATAGTGTTGAACAGGTGAGGTGAGGCCCAAAGACTCTTGTATTCCTGAGACTGTCACTTCCAGAGAGATCAGTGCCTTAGCATCTGCATGTGCCTTTATATATATATATTACATAGAGCTAGGACATGGAAGCAACCTAGGTGTCCATCGGCAGATGAATGGATAATGAAGTTGTGGTACATAAACACAATGGAATATTACTCAGCTATAAAAAAGAATGCATTTGAGTCAGTTCTAATGAGGTGGATGAAACTGGAGCCTATTATACAGAGTGAAGTAAGTTAGAAAGACAACACAGATACTGTATATTAACATATATGGAATTTAGGAAGATGGTAACGATGATCCTATATGCAAGGCAGCAAAAGAGTCAAAGATGTAAAGAACAGACTTTTGGACTCTGTGGGAGAAAGCAAGAGTGGGACGATTTGAGAGAATAGCATTGAAACATGTAAAATATGTAAATAGATGACCAGTGCAAATTCAGTGCATGAAGCAGGGCATTCAACGCTGGGGCTCTGGGACAAGCCAGAGGGATAGGGTAGGGAAGGAGGGGGTTCAGGATTCATATCAATGTATGGCAAAAACCACCACAATACTGTAAAGTAATTGTCCTTCAATTAAAATAAATTAATTTAAAAAGTTATAAAGAGTTGGTAGAGTGGCAGCTCTCTGAGCATGTGTGCACCCCCATGAATTGGGAAGAGGAGCAGAAGGGAGGGTAATGCTTGGAAAGGGAGGCTGCAGGGCAGGTGTATTATACATTATGTGAGTAGACTCCAATCTCTGATTCCATAAATGGAGAGTACATACTTTATATCCTTAAATATTCTGAAAAGCTGTAGAGTACTTCACATGTCACTCATGAGGTTGACTAGAAATTACAGGAAAACTGTAAAGACAAAAATGGCCTAGAAAAGGGGGTGGGCGGAATCTGACTATTATTTACATTACATGGAATTCACAGCTTTTGGCAGCAATAGTCTACTCCACATACATGAAACACTCACTTGTGGTTTCACTTTTCACTACAAGGCCTTTAATTCAGACACATTTTCAAATACTTGAAAAGTTAAAAGCAGGAGACCTTCTGTGCTGTTGAAACTACTCGCTGATGTTCTGAAGCGTCTGTGTCCACATGGTACACTGCTGTCTCTTGTATAAAGGAGCTTCTGAGGACATCATACATTCTGCTGTGCAGTGACCTTTTTAAAGTATCTATTTTTAAAAGTGAATACCAGAAACAACATTCCTTTTTTGCCAGACTAGCCAGTGTCTTTTTCCTGAGTTCTGTACTTTGCTGGGGTCCCAGAAGTGTCTCTGAGAAGCACCCAGTACCATGGCTCAGCCACACCTAGTATATATACTGCATATACTCACTCTGGACTCTCCAGGTCTGGGTTTTAGTGCAGCTGTACTTGTTTACTTCAAAGTATCTACAGTAATTGTGGAAACAGGAGAGGCATAAATATTAAGTGAACAATTAAGAAATAGACATGTGTGTGTTAGTTGCTAAGTCATGTTCAATTCTTTGCAATCTGTGGACTGTAGCCCGCCAGGCTTTTCTGTCCATGGGATTCTCTAGGCAAGAATACTGAAGTGGGTTGTCATTTCCTTGTTCCAGGGGATCTTCCTGACCCAGGCATCGAACCTGGGTCTTGAACATTGCAGGTGGATTCTTTACTGTTTGAGCCACCAGGGAAGCCCCAATAGATAACTGGGTGTTTACAGTTAGAAGACAGTTTCCAGTGAAGCTCTGTGTGGTAGGGGCATGATGGCTGAGCCAACTGCCCAACCAGGAAAGATTATTCTGTGTGTGTGTGTGTGTGTGTGTGTGTTAGTCACTCAGTTGTGTCCAACTCTTTGCAACCCCATGGACTATAGCCAGCCAGGCTCCTCTGTCCATGGCTGGAGTGGGTTGCCATTCTGTTCTCCAGGGGATCTTCCCAACCCAGGAATCAAACCCAGGTCTCCTGTATTGCAGGTGAATTCTTTGCCGTCTGAGCCACCAGAGAAGCCTACTTAACGTATAAAATTGGGAAGTACTAGCATTTGAATGGGAGAAGGCAATGGCACTCCACTCTAGTACTCTTGCCTGGAAAACCCCATGAACGGAGGAGCCTGGTAGGCTGCAGTCCATGGGGTCGTGAAGAATCGGACACAACTGAGTGACTTCACTTTCACTTTTCACTTTCATGCATTGGAGAAAGAAATGGCAACCCACTCTAGTGTTCTTGCCTGGAGAATCCCAGGGATGGGGCAGCCTGGTGGGCTGCCATCTATGGGGTCACACAGAGTTGGACACAACTGAAGCAACTTAGCAGCAGCAGCAGCATTTGAATGATGGTTATATACTTCACTTGGAGGATAAATATATACTGTACTTTTTCTTGTGATATAAGAAGGGCTATACATCTAGAATGATGTGGACAGAGATGTAGAAAAGGTAACATTTAAACAGTGTCTTGACAAGACATCCGTCCTGTGTGTCTCCTGCTCTACCTGTCCAATGTTCACCGCATCTTCAGCTAAATCTGTACTCCACATGAGAATCATCCTAATGTATATATAAGGTGAATTAGGAGGTATTTGTTTATAACCATATTGGCAAGGGTATTTTAATAACAGGGTCAGCTAATTCAGACTTAGATGATCCTGTGGGTTACCTGCCAGTGTCTTACTGATGAGCTAGCTTTGAATGTCCCAGTTTACCCAGTAGATAACCTGATTTACATCTGTTGTTCAATGTCATTACTAAAAAGCCTTCTCTCTGCAAAACTGCATGAACACTGAGGATAAATTATATGGTCCTCCTTCATCTGAACTTCAATTGATGGTTCTTTTTAAAAAATTTTACTTATTTTTGGCTGTGCTGGGTCTTCGTTGCAGCATGAGCTCTTCTCTAGTTGCGAGTGGGGTCTGCTTTCTAGTTGCGCTGTGAGGACTTCTCACTGCAGTGACTTCTCTTGTTGCACAGCATGGGCTCTAGAGCAGAGGCTCAATAGTTGTGGCACAAGGGCTTAGTTGTTCCTCGGCATGTGGAAGCTTCCTGGATCAGGATTGGAACCCATGTTTCCTGCATTGGCAGATGGATTCTTTGTCCCTGAGCCACAGGGAAGCTCACCTGATGGTTCTTGAGTGAATCATCACTCACATGACTGCTGATGACCCCAGACGCCCTTCTTCACCAGACCTGACTATAAAGTATGGATGATAACCTATCAGCTTTGCAGGATGAAACTGGTCATGAGGGAACTTCTTAATATTATTGTAATATGAATAAAACAGGCCCCTAATCTACTATTTGTAAGCTTACATAATTATAAGTTGTCACTCTTGTGACAACTTTAAACTCATAATTTCATCATTAATACAATACAGTGTTTGAATCATTAAAAAAAATGTACAAAGCACCTAGTGACAAATAATACTTCTTTTTCTTTCAACCATTTGGTCACCCTGAATTTTCAATTTGCTTTTAAGTAATACACATTTGAGCAAAATTGTGCTTAGTTGCTCAGTCATGTCCAAATCTTTGCGACCCCATGAACTGTAGCCCACCAGGCTCCTCCGTCCATGGGGATTCCATGTAAGAATACTGGAGTGGGTTGCCATGCCCTCCTCCAGGGGATCTTCCCCAACCAGGGATCGAATCAGTGTCTCCTGCATTGGCAGGCAGATTCTTTACCATCTGACCCACCAGGGAAGCCCTTTATTATGTGTAACTCATGGATAATTATGAATAACTAACAGATGTTTTGAAGAAGTTAGTGAAGTGAAAGTCTCTCAGCTGTGTCTGACTCTGTGACCCCAAAGAATGTAGCCTGATAGGGTACTCTGTCCATGGGGATTCTCCAGGCAAGAATACTGGAGTGGGTTGCCGTGCCCTCCTCCAGGGGATTTTCCCAACCCACGGATTGAACCCAAGTCTCCTGTATTGTAGGCAGATTCTTTACTATCTGAGCCACCAGGGAAGCCCAGATATTCTTATGGGGGCTTTTTAAAATTAAAATTCAACTGTAAGCCACTTCTACATCTTCTCATTGGAGAAACTGAGAACCATGATATATGAGAGAGAAACTCTTACAAGAGAAATGTATGCTAATCAGAAGAAAAGCCAGCACAGTTTCCTACTCATCACAGTCTTCCTCAATGTTTGTATTTCAAAATAACCTCAAGCTAGGGACTGTTCTCGAATAAGAGACGACACAAAACAGAACACCTAAATGCAATATTAGACCTGAGATTGAATTCTGGTTCAAAAACAAAAAATCACCAAATAGAAAGGAATAACAAAAGATAATCTTGGGATGACTGGAGAAATTTGATTATGAACTGATGATCAGGTTAGATTGTGGCATTGCTATTACTGTTCTTAGGTGTAATACTGGCACCATGGTTATGGAGGAGAAGGCACCTGAGCTTCAGGAATGCATGAAGTGCCCTTAATGTTTACACCAGCCTTCAGGCATCCAGGAAAACGCACACTCTAAAGATGGTGATATGTCCATTCTAAATCTAGGTATGGGGATGGACATGGGTACCCTATACATTCACTTTCCCATTGTCTGAACTTTTTGAAAATAAAGATCAAATTATAGACAAGATATATTTGTACATTATTAAATTTACAAAACTACTTACTATTGGGTTTATTTAAATAGCAAGTACTATCAGAGTATTTTTAAAAATAGGTTTGTATAGTTAAATTAAGCTTCCGAGGTGGCATTAGCAATAACCTGCCTTCCAGTGCAAGAAAGGCAAGAGATGGTTGGGAAGATCCCCTGGAGAAGGGCATGGCAGCTGACTCCAGTATTGCCTGGAGAATCCTATGGATAGAGGAGCCTGGTGGGGAATAGTCCATGGAGTCGCAAAGAGTTGGACATGACTGAAATGACTTAGCATGCATGCATGTTCTCATGGATAATTTGATTATAAATAACTCTGCATTCAGATGGGTATATCTTTCCTTTTCTCCTTTGCCTTTTGCTTTTCTTCTTTTCTCAGCTATTTGTAAGACTTCCTTAGACAATCATTTTGCGCATCTGAATGCACAGTTCCAAAGAACAGCAAGGAGAGATAAGAAGGCCTTCCTAAGTGAACAGTGCAAACAGAAGAAAACAATAGAATGGGAAAAACTAGAGATCTCTTCAAGAAAATTAGAGATACCAAAGGAACATTTCATGCAAAGATGCACACAATAAAGGACAGAAACAGTATGAACCTAATAGAAGCAGAAGATACTAAGAGGTGGCAAGAATACACAAAAGAACTAGACAAAAAAGATCTTAATGACCCAGATAACAACGATGGATGGAGTGATCACTTGCCTAGAGCCGACATCCTGGAATGTGAAGTCAAGTGGGCCTTAGGAAGCATCACTACGAACAAAGCTAGTGGAAGTGATGGAATTCCAGTTGAGCTATTTCAGATCCTAAAAGATAATGCTATTAAGTGCTCCATTCAATATCTCAGCAAATTTGGAAAACTCAGCAGTGACCATAGGACTGGAAAAGGTCAGTTTTCATTCCAATCCCAAAGAAAAGCAATGCCAAAGAATGTTCAAACTACCGCACAATTGCAGTCATCTCACACACTAGCAAAGGTAATGCTCAAAATTCTCCAAGTCAGGCTTCAACAGTATGTGAACCTTGAACTTTGAGATGTTCAAGCTGGGTTTAGAAAAGGCAGAGGAACTAGAAATCAAATTGCCAACATCTGGTGAATTATAGAAAAAGCAAGAGAATTTCAGAAAAACATCTCCTTCATTGACTACACTAAAGCCTTTGACTGTGTGGATCACAACAAACTGGAAAATTCTTAAAGAGATGAGAATACCAGACCACCTTAACTGACTCCTGAGAAACCTGTATGCAGGTCAAGAAGCAACAGTTAGAATAGGACATGGAACAACAGACTGGTTTCAGATTGGGAAAGGAGTACATCAGGGCTGTATATTGTCACCCTGCTTATTTAACTTCTATGCAGAGTACATCATGTGAAATGCCGGGCTGGATGAAGCAAGACTGGAATCAAGATTGCTGGAAGAAATATCAGTAACCTCAGATATGCAGATGACACCACCGTTATGGCAGGAAGTGAAGAAGAGCCTCTTGATGAAAGACGAGAGTGAAAAAGTTGGCTTAAACTTTTTTAAGTTTTCTTAAAACTTCAGAAAACTAAGATCATGGCATATAGTCCCATCACTTCGTGGCATATAGATGGGGAAACAATGGAAACAGTGACAGAACTCATTTTCTTTTGGCTCCAAAATCACTGCAGATGATGACTGCAGCTGTGAAATTAAAAGATGCTTGTTTCTTGGAAGAAAAGCTATCACCAACCTAGATAGCATAAAAAGCAGAGACATTGCTTTGCCGACAAAAGTCTGTATGGTCAAAGCTATGGTTTTTCCAGTAGTCATGTATGGATATGAGAGTTGGACCATAAAGAAGGCTGAGGGCCGAAGGATTGATGCTTTTGAACTGTTGTGTTGGAGAAGACTCTGAGAGTCCCTTGTACTGCAAGGAGATAAAACCAGTCAATACTAAAGGAAATCAATCCTGAATATTCATTGGAAGGACTGATGCTGAAGCTCCAATACTTTGGCCACCTGATGCAAAGAGTGACTCACTGGAAAAGACCCTGATGCTGGGAAAGATTGAAGACAGGAGGAGAAGGGCACAACAGAGTATGAGATTGTTGGATGGCATCACTGATTCAATGAACAGAAGTTTGAGCAAGCTCTGGAAGATGGTGAAGGACAGGGAAGCTTGCTGTGCTGTAGTCCATGGCTCTCAAAGAGTTGGCATGACTGAGTGACTGAACAAGAACAAATAACTCTTCAGGAACTCTCATATTAGCAAGTTCATTTGTATTAACATTTCTGTCTTCTCTCAGAAATTTTTTTTGCAGCTCTGCCTTTTTGATCCTCATCTTAACTTAGAATCCATTTACTTAGATGCAGCCATCACAGTTAAGTCTACAGAAGATACCTTAACTCAAGTAAAAGTAAAATTTATCCTTGAAGAACCACAAGCAGACAAAACTAAAGAGAACCAAACAAAATTCATTGCAGATAATTCTGTACCAAGGCCACCCAAAGGCCACCTGGACCACCCACCTACCCCAGAAAGCCTAACTTCACACTCAACAGCTCTGAGCCACCCACTCCCAGCAAACAACAGTGTGAGTGACTCTCAAAACTCAAAAGGGCTTATCAAACCATAGTAAAGCATCTCTGCCTCCTAGTTAAGATAGTTGAAACCCTTCTTGGTAATGTAGTCCTCTACCAGCACTCGATAAACCACTTCTAATCAAAGACACTTTGTTCACAAAGGCAAAACTTTTTGTTTTCAGCCTGTGATTTTTTTTTTTTTTTGGTAAAATTCTGCATCCAAAGACTATGTGTTAGTATAGCTACTCTTAAAGAACAGCTCATCTTCAAAACCACCTGTTAATTCTTGAGATAGATCCCCAGGTTAATAGGACACCCCAAATAGAAATCACAGCAAACAGCACACTTGCCTCTCTCTCAGCTTCTTTCAGGATGGCTTCTTTCTCCTTCACACGCTGCACAAATAGCTGCTTCATCTCTTCTTCCTTCCTCTGGCGCTCACCATAGAACTCGTGTCTCTTGGCTTCGTAGGTCTCCTGAAGACTGAAAAGTTACTTGTGTTACTCTCATGTTAGCAAGATGATGTAGAAACCTGCAAACATTCAAACTTCCAGGTTAGGCCTCATGACTGTCACCACGTGTGTGCCTCCAGGGGGCTGCAGGCAGGGAGAGCCCACCTCCTTCAGGGAGTGCGGGTCTGTCTGTGGGTCCCTGCTGTGCCAGCACTCCCAGAAGTGCTCGTTTCACCCCACATGGGTTCCTCCATCCATCTCTCTGGACTCCTCCCCTCTATTTGTCACCATGTCTGATCACCAGGATCTGGGATTTCAGCCTGGGACCCCAGCATCATCTCAGTCCAGGCTTGTTTTGATTTCTACAGACACATTGTTCAGCCCAACTTGATCTTTGAGCTTTTCTGCTTTCACTGTTGTAATAATAATAATCTTTGAGCTCTAGGATTTGAGTTCATCTTTCTTTCATTTTGTTCTTCCTGCCACTCCTCAGATTTTTCCACCAAAAACAGAGATCTCTCTTATCTTTTCCTTCTGCATTAGTTATATTATCTGCAAAACGAGAGCACTTTAGAAATTGCAGAATCCTGCAAACAGACCTCTCCTCAGGTTTCAGGCACACATCTCTTGCTCCAGCCACTGCCTGCTGCCCTGCCCTCACTCTGCCCCACAAGTCCTATCCCTCCAGGAATCCACCTCTAGTCTCCCTCGGTGGAATCCCCTGTTCCCTCCACACACTTCCATGGCTCTTTGTTTATACCGCTTCCTGGGCATTCCCACCCCAACTGCATCTCTCTTCCACCAGCTCAGCATCTTTGTAATCCAGCTGTCCAGCAGAGTTCTCTGACACTGTGGTTTCTTCATCAGAGACTGCAGGGAAGTAGGGCCAGTGTAGCCCACAAAGCAGGGACTTCCTGGAACTCCATGGTAAGCGCCTCTCTTACCTGTGAAATTTCAGAGGAACCACAGACCTCACATGCAGAAGCGCTGAGCCCTTCCATCACAACTCACTGAGAGAACGTCCCAATGTTTAACAGGGAATACAATAAACTGGCTTTCCAGGTGTGTCATGATTAGAAATTTTTACTGCTTATGAAAATATTTTATAGCTAAATAGATTTAAAATGTGATAAAATTTAGGAATTTTACTAATCTTGTCTAACCAGAGAAATAAATCTTTTATGGCTAGAGCTGTATACATTTAAGGAAAATCGTTCAGTTTTCATTCCAATTCTAAAGAAAGGCAAAGTCAAAGAATGTTCAAACTGCTGCACAATTGCACTCATCTCACACGCTAGCAAAGTAATCCTCAAAATTTTCCAAGCCAGGCTTCAACAGTATGTGAACTGTGAACTTCCAGATGTTCAGGCTGGATTTAGAAAAGGCAGAGGAATCAGAGATCAATTTGCCAACATTCGTTGGATCATCAAAAAAGCAAGAGAGTTCCAGAAAAACATACTTCTGCTTTATTGATAATGCCGAAGCCTTTGACTGTGTGAATCACAACAAACTGTGGAAAATTCTTCAAGAGATGGGGATACCAGACCACCTTATCTGCCTCCTGAGAAATCTGTATGCAGGTCAAGAAGCAACAGTTAGAATTGGACATGGAACAATGAACTGTTTCCAGATTGGGAAAAGAGTATGTCAAGGCTGTATTGTCACCCTGCTTATTTAACTTATATGCAGAGTACATCATGCAAAATGTGGGGCTAGATGAAGCACAAGCTGAAATCAAGATTTCTGGGAGAAATATCAATAACCTCAGATGTGCAGATGACATCACCTTTATGGCAGAAAGCGAAGAAGAACTAAAGAGCCTCTTGATGAAAGTGAAAGAAGAGAGTGAAAAAGTTGGCTTAAAACTCAACATTCAGAAAACAAAGACCATGGTATACAGTCCCATCACTTCATGGCAAACAGATGGGGAAACAATGGAAACAGAACTTTATTTTGGGGGGCTCCAGAACCACTGTAGGTGGTGACTGCATCCATGAAATTAAAAGACACTTGCTCCTTGGAAGAAAAGCTATGGCCAACATAGACAGCATATTAAAAAGCAGAGACATTACTTTGCCGACAAAGGTCCGTCTAGTCAAAGCTATGGTTTTTCTAGTAGTCATGTATGGATGTGAGAGTTGGACTATAAAGAAAGCTGAGCGCCAAAGAATTGATGCTTTTGAACTGTGGTGTTGGAGAAGACTCTTGAGAGTCCCTTGGACTGCAAGGAGAACCAACCAGTCCATCCTAAAGGAGATCAGTCCTGGGTGTTCACTGGAAGGACTGATGCTGAAATGGAAACTCCAATACTCTGGCCACCTGATGAGAAGAACTGACTCATTTGAAAAGACTCTGCATTGCAATGAAAAGAATAAAATACTTAGGAATATATCTACCTAAAGAAACTAAAGACCTATATATAGAAAACTATAAAACACTGATGAAAGAAATCAAAGAGGACACTAATAGATGGAGAAATATACCATGTTCATGGATCGGAAGAATCAATATAGTGAAAATGAGTATACTACCCAAAGCAATTTACAAATTCAATGCAATCCCTATCAAGCTACCAGCCATATTTTTCACAGAACTAGAACAAATAATTTCAAGATTTGTATGGAAATACAAAAAACCTCGAATAGCCAAAGCAATCTTGAGAAAGAAGAATGGAACTGGAGTAATCAACTTGCCTGACTTCAGGCTCTACTACAAAGCCACAGTCATCAAGACAGTATGGTACTGACACAAAGACAGAAATATAGATCAATGGAACAAAATAGAAAGCCCAGAGATAAATCCACACACATATGGACACTTTATCTTTGACAAAGGAGGCAAGAATATACAATGGAGTAAAGACAATCTCTTTTAACAAGTGGTGCTGGGAAAACTGGTCAACCACTTGTAAAAGAATGAAACTAGATCACTTTCTAACACCGCACACAAAAATAAACTCAAAATGGCTTAAAGATCTAAATGTAAGACCAGAAACTATAAAACTTGTAGAGAATATAGGCAAAACACTCTCCGACATAAATCACAGCAGGATCCTCTATGATCCGCCTCCCAGAATTCTGGAAATAAAAGCAAAAATAAACAAATGGGATCTAATTAAAATTAAAAGCTTCTGCACAACAAAGGAAAATATAAGCAAGGTGAAAAGACGGCCTTCTGAATGGGAGAAAATAATAGCAAATGAAGCAACCGACAAACAACTAACCTCAAAAATATACAAGCAACTTATGCAGCTCAATTCCAGAAAAATAAACGACCCAATCAAAAAATGGGCCAAAGTACTAAATAGACATTTCTCCAAAGAAGACATACGGATGGCTAACAGACACATGAAAAGATGCTCAACATCATTCATTATTAGAGAAATGCAAATCAAAACCACAATGAGGTACCACTTCACACCAGTTAGAATGTCTGCGATCCAAAAATCTGCAAGCAATAAATGCTGGAGAGGGTGTGGAGAAAAGAGAACCCTCCTACACTATTGGTGGGAATGCAAACTAGTACAGCTACTTTGGAGAACAGTGTGGAGATTCCTTAAAAAATTGCAAATAGAACTACCTTATGACCCAGCAATCCCACTTCTGGGCATACACACTGAGGAAACCAGAACTGAAAGAGACACATGTACCCCAATGTTCATTGAAGCACTGTTTATAATAGCCAGGACATGGAAACACCCTAGATGTCCATCAGCAGATGAATGGATAAGAAAGCTGTGGTACATATACACAATGGAGTATTACTCAGCCGTTAAAAAGAATACATTTGATTCAGTTCTGATGAGATGGATGAAACTGGAGCCGATTATACAGAGTGAAGTAAGCCAGAAAGAAAAATACCAATACGGTATACTAACACATATATATGGAATTTAGAAAGATGGCAATGATGACCCTATATGCAAGACAGCAAAAAAGACACAGATGTGTATAACGGACTTTTGGACTCAGAGGGAGAGGGAGAGGGTGGGAGGATTTGGGAGAATGGCATTGTAACATGTATACTATCATGTAAGAATCAAATCGCCAGTCTATGCCCGACGCAGGATACAGCATGCTTGGGGCTGGTGCACAGTGATCACCCAGAGAGATGTTATGGGGAGGGGAGGTGGGAGGGGGGTTCATGTTTGGGAATGCATGTACACCCGTGGTGGATTCATGTCAATCTATGGCAAAACCAATACAGTATTGTAAAGTAAAATAAAGTAAAAATAAAAATTTAAAAAAAAAAAAGAATAGACTCTGATGCTGGGAAAGACTGAAGGCAAGAAGAGAAGGGGATGACAGAGGATGAGATGGTTGGATGGCATCACTGACTCAATGGACATGAGTTTGAGCAAGGTCTGGGAGTTGGTGATGGACAGGGAAGCCTGGTGTGCTACAGTCCATGGGGTCACAAAGAGGTGGACACAACTGAGCAACGGAACTGAACTGAAGGAAAATCAGAGTAAGAAATGTTACATATTAGCTGTCACAGCTGAGCATGAGTGTGTGGTACTTACAGCATGTGTTCCAAGGAGGAACAATCCTATACATTGTTTTTAGGAGCAAAGTTTATAAATATACACAGTGTTCTCGATCACATCAATGCCTCTGGTCTCAAGGAGGCATCTTATTTCTTATGAGGTTTTGTTTTGTTTTGTTTTGTTTTTCTGTGTATGTTTAGGTCTTATTTTAAAGAAGCCTCTAAATCAGTCATGCCACCTTCACTCACATTTCAGTGGTCCTACACTGGACTGATAGCTTTTAAAGACATAACTTGGTTTAAATAATGTATCTAAATCATGTCAAATCTAACTTTTAAAATGTTCTCAGAAATTTATTTATACAAGCCCTTGAGTTGTTCAGGAGGAAAGTCAAGCCACTTGACAAAGAGAAAAGACCAGACACTTAAGAGAATAGCTGCTGCCAGCAGGGACTGGTCTGGACTCTCACTAGTCCCTGTGGCACCTTGAAGAACAGACACCAACACTGTCCTGCAGGGTTAGTGTGCTGACACTCAGAGTAAGGTCATTTGCCCAGAGGGACAGAGTTAGCAAGGACAGAGCTGGAGCTGGAACCTGGTCAGACTTACTCCAAAGCCCACATTCCTAACCCCGATAAATCCTGCCTATAATGATGCCTCAGCAGAAGGTAAAGGGAAACACTGCTCTGATGTGCTCTCCATCTGTTACACGTGCCCACCATGACATGGAAGCTTACAGAGCCAACTGTAAGGAAAGAACCACACTGTCTTTCAAAAGGTGGTAACGAAAAAAAAAAAAAAAAAAAAGGTGGTAACGAAACCCTGAGAGGATCTGCAAGGATGGTCTATACAGTTAGTGTTGTGAAACTTATGCAACCACTGTTGACTGCCATGGATTGGGAATGAAAAATAGCTCTCTTGCTGCTGTATTTAATGTGGCATATATGCTAGTTGCAAACATTACTGATTTAAGGCAAAGCTGAAAACCAAAGAAGAAAAAGCACCCTAGGTGCTTGCGTCTGTCAGGAAAACCACTATATCCCTCTCTTGGGACCTCATCCTTGAGCTCAGGGTCCAGCTCTCCCAGGACTGCTGAGCGCCCCCGCTTCTGCTGTAGGCCAAACACAGAAAGGGAACTACTTCTTGAGAGTTGCAAAGAAACAAAGTGTATGACACAGAAATTTTGCCAGACACTTAAGGAACTCTAAAATAGCACACAAATCAATCTTCCAAACTCTAGAGCAGTGATAATCAACAAGACTGTTACGTTCATCTAAAGTAGCTTAGGGATTTGAGGTTTATAAAAGCATGTTTCATGTAGTTTAAATAATTAAAGATCAGTTAATTAAGACCTCCAGGGTACACACAATGCCATTACCTGAACCTCATGACAAGCACGAGATTGGCGTAGGTAGACTGGGACATGAATCACAACTCTGCACAACCAGTCAGTGAAAGGAAATGAAGATGCTTCAGGGAGGAAGCGGGGCCTTAAAAAGAAGAGATCATCTAGACAGGCTCATTTTTCTAGTTGATACAATATCGAGGGACAGATTTTACATGCCAGCCAAATTATAGTGACTGCTGTTGCACACACACGAAGTAAATGGGAAGATTCCCCAAAAGATGGAATATAAGTTCTTGAAACCACACTCCTGAATCCTTCCTAAGACCCCAGACTAGAAAGAATGACAGAAATTTTATCAAACAGTGTATCCACAAATGAGAAAGCATGAAGAGGAGAGATACTGTGCATGCCTGGCCCAGGGAATCTCGTCTTGTTAGGACTGCAGGCCAGGGCAGGGTAGAGGCCCACTGGCTCCTGGGCAGCAGGCAGGCCCCCCCCCTCCCCGAGTGGAGTCCTTGTCCTTCCTACTTCTACCATCCATCCTCTTCTAGCAGCCTGTAGCCACTACTCCTGCCCTCTTACCTACCATCCACTGAAGAGCCTCCTTTCCCATTCTCCACCTGTCCAATGGACAGATGCTCCCCAAACTGAAGAAATACTAAAAGAATGGCTGTTCACCTTGCCTGCCCACCACCTGTCTCCTGTTGTATTGCTGCTTCTCCCCACAGGAGGCGTCTTGGTGGGACAGCCAGTCAGGCTTATGCCCACCCTGCCAAGACATGGGCACAGGTCCTAAGTTGGGCCCATTAGACATCTCACTTTCCTGGAAGAAAGACTGGAAATGGTCTGTTCATTCTTTCACTCCAGCAGTAGAATGAAACTACTGGTTTTCTCCCTTTGAACCTGCAAGCCCTGGCCAGCACCGTAATCATGACTGACATGGCCTGCTCTTCTGAGAATGGCAAAGGAAGCGACTGGACTATATCACACTGCTGTACAGCCACAGCACAACCCGGTCCCCCTCTATACGGCCCACCTCTCCCTTCCTGAGTCCCATTAAGTCCACCTTCCAGTTCCCCTGGAAGGGTAAACATGCATCTGACCACTCCACCCCCCCCCCACCACTACCAAGCCCCTGTGTTTATGCCTGGATGCCCATAGAAGCCTTCCGCCTGGGTCTCCTCATGCCCAGCTTCTGCTCATCATAACAGGGCAGGAGTGTCCTCCTCCCGCCCCACCCTGGGGGCCTCCACAGGCAGGGTCTCTCTATCCCATGGTGCACATCTACCCACTGACCAGTAGGACATACCTGACAAAGGGCTGGATGCAGATTTTAACTTAAATGTGATTCTTAGGCTCCATATCCAGAAATTCCGAGCCTGTATTTCTACATCATCCACAGGTGACTGATGACTGATCTATCTCTCTTCTCCTTTGTGCACACAGAGACCTCTGTGTAACCTCAGACTTGGAAGAATGAGAAATGAAGCTGCCTCTGGGAAACACTAGGGATGCCAGTGCTGGACAATTTCTCTTCAGCAGAGAAAATCACTTTACTAGAACCAGTCTGTTATAGCATGCCCAAAATTGGTGAGGAGGGTGAGATATATAGAATTCTTAGTTTATTATGCTGTCAGAGCTGAAACAGTCATTAATCTGTAGAATGGAAAAGTGTTAAGTTTAGCCTCACCTGATACTAAACCTTCCCAAAGGTCACCTGCAGTGGCAGCTGGCTCCAGGGCTCCCCCCTCCCATGGTGTCTGCTCTGGTGCAGACAGGACACCAGGGAGGGGCTGCAAAGTCAGTAATGAGATGCCGAGGAACCCTTGGTCCCATAGCAGATTTAAAACAGTGCTGGTCCTGAGCAGAATTGTTCAGGAAAGTGACATAAAAAGAAACCTGATTTAGCATGTTTGCACAGTTTAATTTTAAAAAAGACCTCAGGAGTGTAGCAGCATATAAAATAACAAAAGAAGTTCCAACAACACTTCATGCTGTAACCACTGAGCCAGTTAACAGTTCCTGTAACTTATGGTAATATCTTTAGTCTAATCTCTGACTCCCCACAAAAATGTTCATGCTTCCTTTATAAGAAATTTTCCTAAATTTAGTCATTCCAGATCTTCCATCAGGATGAAAGAAAACAGCTTCATAGTTTTATTTAATGATTCATATTGCAACTTTTTAAAATAATAATATACTTTCATTTTTTTTTCATATAAATACAAAATTAAAATCAAATAATGAGAATTTTTCCCTTTGGTTTCCATTTCAGCAGGTACTGAAATCCTGAGATTCTACCCTGTGTTCTTCCTTCTACTTAACTCCCTGAGTCAGATGAGGACTTGGAGACCTCCAAGAGCAAGAAGCCTTCCAGTGATTCAAGCAGCATAGAAAGCGTGATAATAAATCATTATTAAGTGGTCTTTCATGTGTGGGAGATTCTCCCATCATCCTGGACAGATAGAGGTACCATCTTCCCCGCCACCCCCTCCTTCCTTGGCTGGCTGCTCACCTGAGTGGCTGGTTCTCTGGGCCCACGTCCATGAAGCCCATCTCCTCCAGCTTGTGGCGCCGGTACAGCTCATAATGCCTTGTGTGGGTCTGGTCTCGAAGATCCTCCATGTTTGTACAAATGAGCATCTCCCGGAGCTTGACAAAGTCGCAGTGGTTTTCATTCTCCACTAGCCAGAGAGATAGAAAATACCAATAGTGACTTTCAATCCTGACACACAATTGGTATTTGCTGAATGGATAAGTAAATGAAAACATATTGAAATAAGCAACAGCGAAATGATCAATCTGACAAAGAGCTATGGCTGTTTCGCCCAAGTAGCCAAGGAAGCACTTCTTGTATCACACACACCAAATTATAGGCAGTGCTCATTAACAGACCAGAGCGCTGGCTTAAATTTGGTAGCCAAGGGAAACAGGAAAGAAATACATTGTCTGGTACTGTATGCTCCACTAATTTCACTAATATTTTGTTACCAGTTTATAAACCATCCTCAGGACATTTCA
Source organism: Ovis aries (assembly GCF_016772045.2). Classification (NCBI taxonomy): domain Eukaryota; kingdom Metazoa; phylum Chordata; class Mammalia; order Artiodactyla; family Bovidae; genus Ovis; species Ovis aries. Next base: position 62,444,630 of record NC_056056.1, read on the forward strand.
CATACCACCTGAGAAGAGCATATAACATTTTTTCAGTAAAACTTCAAGGTGGTAAATTCTGCACATTCAACAACACCATCTCTGCATGCTGTGATTATCAAATCCTTGTCCAACACGATGCCACATTTGTGGTCCTGAGTCAGGTACCTAATTGTGACCAATAGTTGTAAATACAATTATCTTTATATCTTCTAAACATTAAAAATGTTAAGTTTTGTAAATATTTTCCACTAATTAAAAAATTTGTCAATTAAAAAAAACAGCACTGAGAAACCATTATCAGCAGGGGTAGTCTATTCCCCGTTAGTTAGCACCATGAGTGAATGAACCAGAGAGTTGATTTCACACTCACTGCAGTGTTAGATACATGCTAAAAATCTTCATTTGGCTGGCTGGCTGGGAAATAGTTGGCAATACTTTGATAAGTAAAAATATATAAATTTATAAGGTTTATTGTGTTCCAGAATTATCTAGTAATTAATTTATGTACTATGTTTAAACAATACTATTTACACTCAAATTCTGTTCAAAGTACCCAACTAGTGGTTCCCACCTTCTGAGTGTCTTAGCACACCTTGACAGGTAACTAACTGGTCTAACACAAGAAGTGGGGAGGCTCTATTTGGCTCTGCTGCTGCTGCTGCTGCTGCTGCTGCTGCTGCTGCTGCGTCGCTTCAGTCGTGTCCGACTCTGTGCGACCCCATAGACGGCAGCCCACCAGGCTCCCCCGTCCCTGGGATTCTCCAGGCAAGAACTGGAGTGGGTTGCCATTTCCTTCTCCAATGCATGAAAGTGAAAAGTGAAAGTGAAGTCACTCAGTCGTGTCCAACTCTCAGCAACCCCATGGACTGCAGCCTACCAGGCTCCTCCATCCATGGGATTTTCTAGGCAAGAGTACTGGAGTGGGGTGCCATTGCCTTCTCCGATTTGGCTCTGCAGACGTGGCTAAAACAGAACACAGCCAGCCCTTCTGACAGCTAGTCAGAACCCAAAATAAGCATCACCACAGAGGATGCACGAAATTCAGCTTTTAGACTGTCAGACAAGTACACATGTCCTCGTAGATCTCCTTTACCTTGTACGACGCCCCAGGGATACTGGCGAGCTTTGACCATCTTATTTCCAACTTTCACTTCATCCATACTTCCCACCACAGCAAATGGCAGGTGTCCCTTGAAAGGAGCCAGCATATCAATCACATCTCATACCAATGACAACAGAGAAAAGGACATTTACTAAATGACAAGTGTGTCAAAGTCAAATGGTCTGCTATGCCTTAGCTTTTAAAACCTGCTTTGTGAATACATGCCAGCTGTTCTACGGTCATCCTCAGGCCCTACAGAGAAAAGTAGTTACTGAGAATGCCCCACATGCATTCCAACTTTGCTATAAGAATACAAAGAAAAGAATTCTAGCACAGATATCATTTACCTCATGATCTTGGGTATAAAAGACAATGTTGAAGAAATCACATACATACCATGTAACTAAAGTATCTAACTATATTTAGGGTATACATACATGCATAACACCAATATCAAGTAGTATTTAAGTCCCAAACTATGCTAACTACAAATGTTACAGAAATTTAGAGGAGGGAGAGCCCGCTGTGGCAGGAAGACACAACCAAGCTGGAGACAGAGCAAGCAGAATAGGAAGAAACAGCATAGCAAGAGGAGGATTGTGAAAAAAGACACAGTGGCTGTATTTAACGGCAGTGAGGAGACTGTCCTGTCAGACACTGAGAATTAATTTAGGGAAAAATCTAATGTAAACAGTATTATGTTTAATATTTAATGATTGACAGTGTGTAATCTCTTAATTGTTACCCTCTGAAAACATATTCCAGGTGGGCACACACACAAAAAATCAGATATAAAGAGTTTAACACAGGAATTAATATCACTTCCTTTATACAAGTTAGCTTTTTATATATTTAGTTTAAGTATCTTAATATGGACAAAGTGAAAAAAATCAGAAAAGGAATAGAGGAGAAATGGAATGGACAGGTATTGAATGTCACTGCCAAGCAGTGAACAAAGCTGTCTCCTTGCAACAGTGAGCCCTGTTTTATAGGTAAGTTAACAGTCTCAGGAAAATGGGGAGCCCCATTTTATAGGTAAGTTAACAGTCTCAGGGAGGTTAGGAAGTTCCATAAGAACTCCAAAACCTTTGATCCATCAAAATCCAACCAAGTATTTAAGAAATTTGGTAGCCTTAAGTAACACAAAGGACTTAGTTATCTTTAATCATACTGTTATGTGTAATTAAAATATATACTAAATATATTCTATATTAAAAGTTATGTGAATATTTCACATGTACTTGTGACACTGTAAGGGAGGAGCTTAAATACCAGATTAGAAAGCTCCCTGTAAAGTCTCTCAAGAGGGAGGCTATGCCATCTTCTCCTGTCCTGAGGACAGAAAGGACTCTTGCTAAGGAAATAAAAAATGGTTCCACAGAAGGAGAATCCCAGTCTCACAAATGTATCACTTCATTTAGGTCAAAATAGGGAAGAAAAATGCTCACAAATGTAGTAGCAATGTTACTTTTTTTGTATACAAAACAATTATTCAATTAAGAGCTTACATTCATTGAAGCATTGATCTTAGCAATAGTTTCATCATCTGTTGGGAAATGGTATATCTGAACACCATTGCTGACCAGTTCACTCATGAGCTTGATCTTAAACTTCTGTAATTCAGTTTTAGAAATTGCATCTGCTTTGGCAATCACTGGTATAATGTTCACCTATTAAGAATAAAGAAAAACAAAATCTAATGATCAAGGATTTATTTTTTTAATAACAAAGTTTCTGAATTCAAAACCACTCAAGCTCTGACAGATTTCCTTAGGACAGGCAAACTGTGGTCCACTCATCGCCTGTTTACATAGGTAAAGAGTTCCTGGAACACGGCCAAGCCCACTCATTACACATCATGTATTTCCTGCGATCACTTTCATTCTTCTAACAGCAGAAGTGAGCAGTTGCACCAGAGGCCCATGACCTGTGAAGCCTGAAGTATGTACTACCTGGCCCTTCAAGGGAAAAGCTTGAAGGCTCCTGATGTAGAAATCACCACTTCATTCTTACCAGACAGCCCTACACAGCCATTCCTGCAAATGCTGGCCTGGTAATAACTGCTTTTCAGAAGCAGAGCTCTTACAAAATTCATCCTGCATCTGAAGTCAGGTTCGGAAATCTCACATTTTCCCCTCTGTCTCTTACAATTCTATCATACACAAAATAAATAGAATGTAAGAGATGAGCTGAAATCACCTGCATAATTCACTAAGAATTTTTATCTGTTAATAATCTCAGCACTAAGTAATCTGGTGACTGATTTCAGCAGACCTATGGGTCAGGCCATAGGCCTCCTCTGCCTCTCACTGAAGCAAGCCCCTTTTCCCAGTGAATGCATCTGATCTGACCCTACTGTCAGAATCTTACCCACATGTTGACAGAGGGAAGTTTTATGGATACCAACTAAAAACATTCACGACTTGAATTAGTTTTTCAGCATTATTTAAAAGTCCGGTCACTGGCCAGAGTGGAAGAGATGCAGAGACATGAAGACTAACCTGCAAGGCTAGTTCTGTGAAATTTTTTAAAAATATTTATTTATATTTATTTATATTTATTTATTTGGCTGTGCTGGGTCCGAGTTGTGGCATGTGGGATCTTCAGTCTTCATTGCAGCATGCAGGATCTAGTTCCCTGACCAGGGAATGAACCTGGGCCCCCTGCATTGGGAGCACAGAGTCTTAGTCACTGGACCATCAGGGAAGTCCCAGTTCTGTAAGATTAATGTATCCACAAAGGAGTGATATCACCACAGATTAAAGGGTTTGTAGGTTTTTAGTTATTTATTAGCTTGTTTTTAGTGAAAAACTTTAGGCTGAGTAGTCACGTGTGTCAAAAGAGTGAACTGTCGGTATAATTTTCAGAGTAGAAATAAAAACAAATAATTCTTTTTCTATTCTTAAACATCCTTTTCTTCTCCAGCTTCACATTGATTTACTGTGTGTACATTTGGATTTATTAGTCTTAAATATGTTCCAAAGGGGATATTTTTCCAACTAACCATGAAATAAACTTTCCAGCAATTTTGGGTAAATACCTTTCAAGATAAGTTAGTCAAAGTATATAAAACTTTGATGCCAAGTTCTTGATTTCAGTATCATATATACTTAGATATTCAGTAAACTATGCCAAGTTATACTTCTAATTGATTCCAGGATCAATAGCAGAAGCACCCCAGTGTATGTAGCTGACATTAAGCTTTCCCATTGTAGTGCGAAAATCTGACTGACATTTGACTGCTGAGGCATTTGTTTCAGATATCTATTAGAATAAACAGCCAGCACCTGAGGACACAGCTACTGGCTGCCATCAGGTAAGGAACAGGCCACCCTCCTGGAGGACTCCTTTCAAAAAGTCTAGGTGACCCACCTCTCCCTTCAGGCCCCAGGTCCCATGGGGGTGCTTTAAAGTCGCCCACAAAGAGGGAACTGGAGAAGCCCTAGATGCCCCGCCCTCAGATCCTGATAGAGGCTGATCCCCTCTCCCTTTCCCCTCCCTTCCACTTCCCTCTGCACCTGCTGCACTGTGTACCCTCAGATTCTGTAGGAACAACCCTTGATCCTCAGAGTCCCCCAGTGCTTGTTGCTGAGGTGCCGCCTGGGCTTCTAAGAACCACGGGGGCCGGCCCAGTGTCCCTAGAGGTGGGAGAGCGTGTGAGGGCCCACTGTGAGTAAATGCAGGTGTGGAGCACTTGCATTCCCAGCTAAGCTCATCACCATCAGTGAGCTGAAGGACACAACACAGGCTGAAAGCAGATGTCCCGCAGATGGGGACATACCACCACCTGCACAGGAAATTCCCCATGTAGAGCAGTGGAGTCATCTTTTAAGAACAAGACGCACTATCGATTTAATCACCCTCGTCTCTCTTTCAGAGGTAGATGCTCTTGTAGTTTTGATTTTAAAAGTGAAGAAACTGAAGCTCAGAGTGGTGGAAACTTGCCAAGAACATGGGGAGATCAAGTAGAGCAGCCCTGAAAGTCACCCCGACAACTCCACACAGACCTCAGCCTGGAGCTCTGTCTGCCTGAGATGAAGCTGCCCACTCCTGCATTCATGTCCCTTTAGTAAGGGTGGATTTCCACACATCAGACTCAATTGTGAAGATAACTGGCTGAATAGTTACAATATCCCATCAGGTGAACAGACTCTCACCCAAGCTCCTCCAGGTTTGTCTCAGCCAGGGGACCACAGTGCTGGTCTCTGCACTGAAATGCCCACCGCCTGCCTCCCACACTGACTCCTGTACAGAAGGCAGCCCTGGTAGACCCCATGCTCTCCCAGTGCCAGCTCACAGGCTGCTTAGCCAGGTCAGAGGTCACAGGGGAACCTTGGAGACATTTTTAGTGTGAGAGTGTAGTCTTTATCCTTTAAACAAAAAAACCTGAAGTGAGTTAGTTTCTGGATACTACTACTTACAGCTCCCTGAATTTATATATAGCTCATTGGCTCAGAAATTAAAAATAGGTTTTCTGGATACAGTTCAAATTAAAGTTAATTTACTGTATGAGACTTTAGACCTTAATCTTCATCAGTGAGCTTCTTCTCATTTAATAGTGTCATAAAGTAAAATTAATGTCAAATAAATTCTGTAGTTAAATGAAAATGAATACACATATTCTGACATGCAATTTAATCACTAAAAAAGGACTGAAATTTTATGTTAACATTTTTTCTTTGTGTCTCATCTTCCAAACTGAATTTCTCTGGAAAATATCCTAAAATTGAAACTTGCTAAATGTTTTATAGAATGAGATAGTTATGACATATGCACATATCATAAATAGATTTATATATTTAATAGTCCACTCTAAATCCTGAAACGCAACCATTGGTTCTTCTCCAGACCCACCTTGCTGTCCAGGCTCTTCATGGTCAAGAGATCCAGTGTCTTCAGGGAGTGGCCTGTCGGGGAGATGAAGTAGAGGCACACATGGACGCGGGAGTCGTGGTAGTTAAAGAGAGAGCGCTTGATCTTCAGCTCTTCTTGGAGGTAAGCTTCAAACTGAGCATCTATGTAGTCAACTATTGGTTGGTAGCTGAAAAAATATTTAAATATTTAATATGATATATTCATGGTATCTTGATAAAGTATTTGCATAAATTTAAAGTTTGAAATCTGTTTTTTCACCAGTGAACAAACAGTTGACTTCTATGCTAAATAGATAACTTCAGTAATAAAACAAATGTGCAAATGTGCAGGTACATAGGCAGTACTTTGAAACTATCAGCAACCTGTGCCTTAAATGATTTTACAGAAATGACACTGAATGTGCCTCTCACACTCATTCACACCTGGAGCCCTCTGGCATGGCTCCCCAAACCTGCCAGGCTGCTGAAGGAGGATAAGCATCTAATTGCAACCATGCTGGACATGGCATATAACCCTACATGAGTATCAGCAACTTAAAAGTTATTTAAGTCAAATTCTATGACTTCTTGTTTCTGAAATTAAATTCGTGTGGTGTGGAAAGCATTAACATAGTAAGGAAAGGGCACACCCACATGGAAGTATCATAACTGGTGACAGAGGCACAACTTTATTCTCATTTACTTACAAGCAGAGGAAGGCCCATCACAGCCGACAGGCTTAGTCCTTGCCTGGATCCATCCTCCTGCCTGAAATGCCTGACCCCAAGAGAAAGCACTGCCCTGGGGCTGCAGAGCAGCCCCTCGCCCTCTGGGAAGAACTGACGTGTGGGCATGTGAGGAGAGGACCCAAGACTACAGACATTTCCTATAACCATCTTGGTGGTAGATAGAAAACTACACATTTGTCAAAATTAAGTTGTATACTTAAACCAATGCATCTTATTTATTGTATATAAATTTTACATCAATAAAACTTTTTTATAAACAAATTAGAAAGGAAGAACAATGCCATTATTTGCAGACTATACTATTGCATACATAGAAAACCTAAACAAATTTATTAGAGATGCATTAACTAGAATTAACCAGAGAATACACAGAAGTTTCTGTGTACAAGATCAATTATATTTCCACACATTAAATGGGAAATGAAATATTTGTAAAATATATCATTTATGAGCTCATCAAAAATACCAAATATCTAAGGATAAATTTAAGTAAAGCCTTACATAATTCCTATATAGAAAACTAAAAAAAAGCCATGTGTCATGGGCCTTTGCCTCCTCCACTAATCTACTTCTTCCAGAAAGCCCACAAAAATTGTTTCTTGAAATCTACAGCAGAACACACAAATGTGCTAAACAGGTTAAAACATAATGAGAGTCAGTTTTGCAACATATTTTCTCTCTAAAGCAAACTTTTAGGACCTAGAAAACTACCTCTAACAAGGTAAATATATGAATTTCAAAAAGGAAAAAGAATGAACAGTCATTGTCCCAGTCTGTTTCCTCCTTTTATGGCTTAAATTTCATATTTAAGTTAAAATCATCTTTGTAATACCATAGGAGAAATAATGACAAAAAATAGTAACCTAATATTTTTTTAATTTAATACAAAATATAAATTAAAATTGAATCATCACACCTTTCCTGCAATGCTTAATGTGGCTAATTTAGTTAGAACTTCACAAAAAAATTCATGTACCATGGATTTGGTGATTATGTATTTCCCATGTATGCCTTTTTTTTTTTCTCAACAAAACGGGTCTTGCCTGAAAATTAGTAAAAATCACTTAATATACACCGAACTGTCATATCAGGAAAAAATTAAAACTGTTTTTGCTGCCATGCACACTTTAAAAACGTGATTCAAATTATTCTAAAGAAAATAGACAACTGGACAGAAAAATGTCAATTTGTTAGCAAAAACAAAATGTTGCTTTATTATTTAAAGAATTTAAGTCTGGGAAGAATGGCATGGGTTTCTACAGATTAAAGTCAAATCAGCACACAGAGCAAGAAGGCAGATGTCCTGTAATAAGAAAAAAACTGTTTTATTACTAGAGGAAAGCATGTACCTCTCTTCTTTGTTTATTTGGTCACCAAATCCCACTGTATTCACAATGGTTAGTTTCAGTCGAACGTTACTTTCCTGGAGTTCATACATCTGTGCTTTAAGTCTAACATGTGGGTAAAAATGTGAGGATTCATGGCCTTCAAAATTAGTATTAAACAATGTGTCAATCAGAGTTGATTTTCCAATTCCAGTCTCCCCTGAAAGAAATGCAGATACATATTCATATTCACAGGTGCACAGGATGGATGAAGAACAGAATGGTAAACTTTTACAGTGATTTGGTTTCATGAATCCCAAATATTTCAAATATTGCAAAGGCTGGATTGTCCCTGAAAGAAGTACACGCTAAGGTGGTTCATTCTAAGCTGAGCATAAAAATGAGTCCTGTATGCCGAGTTACTCAGAACTCTGAAGAAGGCACTGTACTGTTTAAAGAGCAAAGAGAAAGCTTAAAGCAGCACGGCTAAGAAAAAACTGATAGAACTTAAATAACTGAGAAAAATCTGTACTTGTGCTCTCAGGTTGCTCAGATGGGCACCATACTGCCCATCACAAGAAGGAGGTGAGCACAGGAACAGGATGAGAAAGTCTGGACAGGCTGGGCACTCACCCACACAGAGAATATTAAAGCAGAAGCCTTGCTGGATCGACCTGTTGACCAGCTGATCAGGCAGACTCTCAAAACCAACATGGCCAGACATGGTTAAAGAGCGAGGACTGTCTTTCTGCTGCAAGAAAACAAAAACAATGGCAACAGTTTTTAAACTTTTATTGAGAGAGAGTATAGGCACATTGGAAAGCACAGACATAATTCATCAAAAAAGCTAAAGACTTTTTTGATCATTATACCTCCCCCAGGATACAACTGGTTTGTGAGAAACCTGTGTCTAGACCCTCAAAACATGTATTTCTTATTATCTTCCTACGATGACAGCCTGACACCATTTATAACATTAAAATATTTGATCTCCCCACACAGGAAAATACTCAAACTATGGCATAATCATTCACAAAATGGAGTGTGGTGTGTAAAAGTCATGAAAGATGTTTATGATGAATTTTAGATATAAATTGTCACATTACAATGCCAAGTGAAAGAGGTACAGCACAAAGTTACAGATGGAGTTCCAGCTCACAGTCGCGGCAGAGTAACTTATATCACACTCAACCTCCTTGTGCTGGTAAGTTACAGTTAGTTCCCTCAGGTCACTGCAACCAAAGGCAGAGAGACTGTGGAGTGAGGGACACACCCTTGTAGCTTCTCCCCTGAAGGCAGACCCAGCCACTGCTGTACGAGCAGACAGAGCTCAGGAGGGAACTAGTCTTACTGGGTTCAGAAGCCAGTGGAGACAAGGGCAGGCAGGTCAGCTGAAAGGGGAAATTCCAGAAAGGAGGGAGTCCACAGTTGGCAGACACACACCCCTCAAGTCTTTGGCTGAGTGCTGACCTATACATGAACAGGAAAATGGGAATTGGAATGGCCAGCCTGGAGAGTTTAGACTTTAAGTCTATAAGTTAAAGGACTCAGTAAACACATGAAAACCTACATGGGCCTCATTTTAGGAGTTAGGATCATGTCCCAGCACTCAGAAATCCTCCCTTGTGCTTAAGGCACAACTGAAGTAGACCTGCTGTAACAGAGAGGAGTGTGACCAGCCAGTGACTCAGCTAGTGCCTGCTGGACCAGAGGCCAACATTCCTCAGAAGAAGACAGAGTCCAACACCTCTACAGTGTGTCATCTACAACACCTAACTGTACAACCAAAGTACTACACAGAAAGAATAAAAAACAACACAGTTCACAGTCAAGGAAGAAGAAAACGGTCAACAGAACAAGATCCACATATAAGCCACATGTTGAACTAGCTGGTAAGAACTTTAACTCTGACAAATATGTTAAAAAGAAAAATGTTCTCTTTCTCTACAGAAGAGATACATATGACAGGTGACGTGACAGGATCAGAAACAAGAAAGCTCTTGACAACAAAAGATGACAAATGAAATTCCTGGAATGGAAAAATGCAACATCAGAAATAAAATAGTATTAACAGTAGATCAAACAATGGGAGGAAGTATTAACAGCAGATTAAACAATGGGAGAAAGACTTGTTCAATATCATATCCATGCTAAATATCTTTGTCCAAGCTAAAAATCTCTCATAGGAAAGATAAAATTATAACAGAACCTTAAAACACTGGCACAACACCAAATGGTCTAACACACCTACAGTGGGAATGCTGGATGGAAAAGAGATGGGAGCAGGGAATGGAGGACAGAAATTTGTAAGTAATAGTGACTGATAATATTCTAATTGTTTCAGCATGAACTCAGAGATCCAAGAATTTCAGCAAACTGCAAACAAACAAAAGCAAAGGAATCCACAGCCAGGCACATCAGAACACACCATTTAAAAGTAAGAATGGAGAAAGATCTACAAGCAGCCAAGGGTGGCAAGACATACTACAGACAAGTAAAACATAAAATGGTCACAGTATTGGCATAAGAAATGATGTGAACCAAAAGACAACAGAATGACATCAGTAAAATGCCAAAAGTGAAAAAATGACAACTCAGGTTCTTTATTTTTCCAAAATTTGTTCATTTCTTTATGGCTACACTAGGTCTTTGTTGCTGGGTTTTCTCTAGTTGTGGCGAGCAGGGCTACTCTCTAGTCATGGTGCGAGGGCGCCTCACTGCAGTGGTTTCTCATTGCAGTAGTGTGGCGTGCAGGCTTAGTTCTCAGACCAAAGGATCAAAGCCCTGTCCCCTGCACTGTCAGGCAAATTCTTAACCACTGGTCCACCAGGAAAGTCCCTGACAACCCAGAATTCTGTATCCAGTGAAAATATCCCTCACAGGTGAGGGCAAAATGAAAACATCTTTACACAAAATCTAAGAATTTTACTGCAAGTGGGCCTTACCTGATAAGAAATATTAAAAATTCTCATGAGAAAGGAAAATGACAACAGATGGAAACTCAGATCTACAGAAAGGATGAAGATGGTCAGAAAGGTAAAGAATGGATAAATAGAAGAGAATATTTTGCATGTTGTAATTTCTTGAAAATATAGATTGACTGTTTAAAGCACTAACGACAGTGTGATGCAGGACTTATGATACATGGAGAAGCAGGATACATGACCGTGACAGCACAGAAGATGGGAGGGGAGGGGTCACCCTGCTGTAAGACTTCTGCGCTGTCCATGAGTTGCCATCACACTGCTCAAAGGCAGTGAGGGGTAAGTTAAAGCCCACATCAATTACTGTTTAAAAAAAAGAAGTTTAGCTAGTAAGCCAAGAATGGAGATAAAATGCAACCATAAAAATACTCCATTAATTAAAAAGGAAGCAGGAAAATGAAAAAAAAAAAGAAAGAATAAATGGGACAAATAGGAGATAAATGGCCAGGCAGTAGACTGAAACCAGCCGCGTCCGTAGTTACAGGGAAGTGGTCCCAGCCAGCTGTCCAGTAGACCCTTCCGTGACAATGCCAAGCTGCCAAAGGAACCACTAGCTACATGCAGACATGGCATACCTGGTTGTGACACTTGCAACTGAGGAAGGAACTTTCAAATTTTATTTAATTTTAACTAATTTAAATATCCAGGTGTGGCTAGTGGCCACCATACTGGACAGTGAAGGTCTAAGCTTTTCAAATAAAAGGAAATTGTCAGACTGGATGAAAGAGCAAGACCCAACTCTGTGCTGTCAGTACAGTAACTGACAAGCTCATTGTAAAATTTACATGGGAAGCCAGAGGACTTAGCATTACCAGAATCACCGTGCAGAAGAACAAGCTGAAGGATGCACACTAGCTGGTCTGAGGCTGCAGTCACCAAGTAGCGTGGTGTTATGACTGTCTACTATTTACCTACAATCTAACGAAGAGGATGGGCTGGGGAACATGAGGACTCAACCGTGAGCACTCAGTGCACCAGTCACCGAGCAATTACAGTAGATTCAGCAAAGCAGCGTGTCAGAAAGCAGGTTAAGAGTAATTCAGAAAGTCTGTGAGGTGGTAAAATAAAGACGGATAGGCTACTGTTACCAGTAAGAGAGCAAGAATGAACAAATCACCATTTATCAAAATGATGGGGACTGCAGCATGTGTGGAGGAAGAGAGGAGACTACAGAGCACAGAACTACAGGAAACCAATCATGATCACCTATGCTCACGTTTGCAGTTTTCTTTAAAAAAAAAAAAAAAAACTCACCTTGTTCACCAGATTAAATTTACTCCTCTCTTTTCAAATAACTTTTTAATAAAAAACTACCAAAACCCATCCTCCTGCGCAAGTACATTCAGAACCCCCTTGGAACCATGAAAGTCTGCTGCTGTGCTCAGGAAGGCTCCTACAGGGCCATCCCATGGCACCTCGCCTTGTCATCACCAAAGTCTGTGAGGATGCCTGCCAGAGCAGGGCCAGCTCCCCCGACCGCTATGGCAGAGCTGGAACCTGAATCTGCTTGACATCAGGCAGGGTAGAGACACTGTGGCCACTCAACAGTGATTCAGTTCATTACTGATTTTGAACTTGGATCAGTGTTAACAGTTAATTCATATTCAAGGTGAGTACCACCAACAAGTCTGTCTAACCGCATCCTGAAACCACAGAGGCATCCATAGTACAAGGTGGGTCTGGTCTACTTAAGAGACATACTCACTTTCTGTTCATGGTCAGATACTTGTGAGGACGTATGAGCTGTTTTTGCTGTAATGTGAGACTGAAAGAGCTGAAAAAGAAAACACAGATGTTACTTAAAAAACAAAACACCTATATCTAAGTAATATATTAATAGTTACATTAAAAAGGAATTCTAGTATTTTCATTATCACCAGGCTTTGACTTGTGATCTACACAAGGTTTTCTTGCTGGAAGTATATCTGCAGAGGTCAGTACCATGTGATAGTCAACACATGATACACATTATTGCACTTACACCTTCACTCACAAAAATGTAAAAGTTACCATCACAGAACCCCTGCTATAGCCGTCCCCAGGCCAATGGGGCCCAAGCAGCTGTGGGGTTCTCAGAGTAACGCTGCCTCAAGAGCACTCCATCCTGGCATGCAGCACAGGACATGGAGAAAACATGTCCTTTTTAAAAAGTAACAGTAACATGGATATAGTAAGAAAAAGCGCAAACAGTGCCGGAGGAGAACAGAGAGCAGACCAAGTTCCCTCCTCCCCCGACCCTTGCAAGCTGGCAGTTCTCTCCCCTGGGGGTAGAGGCGGCCTGGAGTGTGAACGTACAGTGTCTGTGGCTCATGACTGGTGATCTGCAGTGGTTGTCCGTCCCACCTAATCTGTGGTGGGGACCGCGTCAGCAGAGCATGAGCTCCCTCCCTCCCTCCCTCCCTCCCTCCCAGGACAGTGCCGCTTCTATAAACTGCACAACATGCAGATGCACCATCTTTAACTACAACAGCTGCACTGCAGTGAACAGCAGCTTGCCTACATGTGGGACTAAGGGGAACCTGATGCTGTGGCAAGGGAGGGCTATGTGTGGCACTTTGAACGCCAACACGTGGGGCGGCCAGGACTGCATTCTGCAGAACACTAATGACCCATTCCCGTGGTACTTCTGGGTAACGTGAGCTCTTGAAGGTGGGCCCTGGGATCTCACCAGGCACCTTGAGCAGCCAGCTGAGCGCACTATGCTGGGAGTGGCTCTGGCCAGTGGGAATGCACTGTGTATTAAGAGACAGCCAGGTCTCAGGGTGAACACAGGAACTGGTGTATGTGTAAGAGAAAAGCACCTTGATACAAAGCCCACCAGAACTGAACTAGTGTGGCTTTAACTGTACACACACTGCCCTGACTTTCCCCACCCCTGCCACCATGTGTCACGTGAGCTGGAGAGCACACCCCCCAGTCTGAGCCAGCACAGAGGAGCCAGAGCACTGGGAAGACAGCCATGGTCACAGCCACACACAGAAGAGGGAAGACGACACTGCACTGGCCCAGGAGACAACAGCCTCAGTCAGGCAAGGCGGCACTTAAGATAGAAAACGTCTCTGAGCCCTGAAACTGACATGGAGTATCCTATCTGGATAAAGTGAACCATCAGTAGAAGAGTTTGCTGGAAACAAAGGACTCATCATTTCTTGATGTCAAGTTATGAAGAGGCCAGAAGTGGAGCAGGGAGCCGCAGGATGAGGCCTGGAGTGTCCACCTGGGGTGGAACCTGCTGTCGGGACACCAGGCACCATGGAGGGAGACTGAGCACAGCAGAGCCTCCGTGTCTGCCAGCATCAGATGGGAGTGGGTGCTGCATGTCTAACTTAATTTTATCAACTATAGGACTCTAATGAAGATTAGTCTTTAAAAAACTACAGTAAGTAGTCTTGGGTTTTTAGTATAATGGATAGCATACTGAAATTTTTGTGAAATGCTGCTTAGGAAACAGTATCATTGATATATAAAATTTGCTTAGAAAAAATAAGGTTTTGTACTTCTTTATTATTAAACTTTAAACTTTGACTAATAAGACCAAGGTTACATTTCTGTCATTTATATGAGTTCATATCAAGTATTCACTTTTGTTCATTCATTTCCTGTGTTTCTGAACACATGCCAGAAAGCCTACTTAAAATCTCTGTGGATAAATGGTTTGATGAGGAAGTACAAATGAGTCACATAAAACTATTATAAATAGTTGTTCTTTATATTTCCACTGGTACTACCTGGCTAGTCAGATTTCCAAAACAGATTTTAGAATGAAAACAGTTTTTAATAAATTAACAAAGACATTATTGAAGGTAAAATAACAAGGGGACAAGAATTGACCCAGTGCACCTCTAGTGGTAAATCCTAAATTAAAAACCTGGAAGTGGAATTCCACTCTGCTCCACTGCTGACTACCTTCTTACCATGTACAAGCCCTGTGCTTGATCTTAAGAACTAATCTCACAGAAACATAGGCAAATGATTGACAGTCCACTCTCATTTCAAGGCAAAAGGGAGACCAACAGTCCCTATCTACACCTGATGACAGTTGGTAGGTTTTGTGTTAAATACATGCATCATAGATACACAAACACATGTATTTAAATCTATACATCCACATCCTAGAAAGGAAGAATGTATATAGTACTTTTAACTCTTAGCAAAGTCTAACTCATTTTTTAGAAGTTTTAGTATATAAAGAATCACACACACACAAAAATGCCAGGACATTTGGGGGAAGATCAGGTTCTTCCCCTTCTTCAAAGTATCAGCTTGGGGAGTGTGAGCAACACAACAGATGTGGCACGCAATCTGTTCTGGGGTCCTCTGAACATAGGTGGTAGGGACCTTCTTCCTATCGGTCAGCTACAGGAAGGCATTTGGTGATTCTTTCACAACAGGACCCAAGCTCTTCTGACCCTCCAACAAACAGTCCTGTGACTGCCTGATAGCCTCTTTCTAGGCATAACAATGAGCTTTGGGTGAACAGAATTATGACTTGGGTTACAATTGCTTCATTTTACCTTCATGTTCCCACTATTTATCTTTGTAAAGCCAATCCAAGGAACAGAACCAAAATTTTCTAACTGTCCTCTGGTATTTCTTAGAGTTTAGTTAAAAAAAAAAAAGAGCAGAGAGGTCAAAATAGTTAAACTGGATCTATTTTATGGGTTTCAATAGGTCAGGGTTCTTTGGCTTAAGACAGTACTTTGAAAGGTTCCACAGATACATTATTTAAAATCATTTTATTAAATCTTCAGCTTAAATAAATGTTAATATGCTGATCTAAAATTTTCGTAAAAACAAATAGTAAAATTACCTTATTCAGATTATGTGGAACATGATTCTTGAAGTAGATAGTAATTACAACCAGGGAAAAAAGAATCCAACTGAATCGGTAAGACTTGACACAGGAGAAGCAGTGTGTTGGCCTCCTGTTCCCCAGAGGACAGACTTGGTCGAGGACAGACTTGGTCTAGGACAGCTTGGGGTAGGCCAGGTTCCATCAAAATATCACTTCAATTTTACCATCATCTCCAATACACATAAAAGAAGGTAACTACAGAGTCTGATACGCAGCCTCAAAATATCATCAAGACAGAAAAATTCTTGATAGTAATTCATAATGAGATTTTAAGCTCAAAAAAAACATACCCTTTACAGTAATGTGTATATAAGGGTTAAAATATAAATGAAATTTTATTTTGAAATTACTTTCCTCCCTTAAGTAGAAAAGGAATAGTTTGTGTGTTATAGAAAAAAATACCCTTTCTAATAATTGCGTTACTGTAGTAACTGTACAGTGAACATCCTTCTGTGGCAGCCAGAAGGTATGCCCCTCAGATTGTCCCTCCAGTAAGCACCTGCAGGACTGGAGCCCAGACCACTCCTTCCCAGGCAGTCCTAGCCCAGGACTGAACAGAGTAGGGGGGCAGGGGGGCAGGACCTGGGCCCTTCTGCCCTGTGAAGGCTGCCCTGGCAGGTACTGGGCTGGCCCAGACTCGCCAAGTCTGCATGGCTTGTGAGCCTCTGTGGATTCTGCTTCCTCCCCTTTCTCCTCCAGGGCCTGACATCCCTGCCACACACAGCCCTCTGTCCCCCACAGAGGCTCCTCCTTGATGTCAGAAGGTGACAGAGTGTGGTAAATGCCAGAGAGGGCCATGACCCAGAGCAGTCAGGGCGGCAGTGGGGGCAGAGTTTCAGCAAGGTGCAGACCAGCTCAGCAGAAAGAGGACAGGCTTGTGCCAAGAGAACTGGACTCCTGCAGGCCAAAAAAAAAAACAAGCGCACCACATCCAATTACCTCAAAACAGATCATAGGCCTAAAAACTCTAGAAGAAAAAGTATAAAGTCTTTGTGGTCTTAGGCTTAGGCAAAGATTTTTTAGATACAAGAAGGGTGATGCACAAGATAAAAAATGATACACTGAACCTAATAAACTAAAAAAACTTCTGCTCTTCAAAGTACAGTTAAGAGAATGAAAAAACAAGACACATATCTGGCTAAAAGATTTGTAAGTCATTTATCTCATAAAGGACTTACATAAGAAATATCTATATATTTTCAAAAACTTGGACAACTAGAAACAGAATCCAGAGAAGGCAATGGCAACCCACTCCAGTACTCTTGCCTGGAAAATCCCATGGACGGAGGAGCCTGGTAGGCTGCAGTCCATGGGGTCGCAAAGAGTCAGACACAACTGAGCGACTTCACTTTCACTTCTCACTTTCATGCATTGGAGAAGGAACTGGCAACCCACTCCAGTGTTCTTGCCTGGAGAATCCCAAGGATGGGGGAGCCTGGTGGGCTGCCGTCCGTAGGGTCGCACAGAGTCGGACATGACTGAAGCGACTTAGTAGCAGCAGAAACAGAATAACTCAGTTTTTTAAAAATAGGGAAACATTGAAACAGACGCTTCACCAAGGATATAGGGATGGCAGATAAGCACACGGCAAGAGAATCAACATCATTACTCATTAAACAAATGCAAATGAAAACACAAGGTGTCACTGCATGCCTACCAGAATGACCTAAAAAATTATCTGGCAAGGACGCAGAGCAGTTGTTAGCGGGAATGCAAATTCTAGCACAAACATTTTGGAAAACAGTTTGGCAGTTTCTGAAGTTAAAACACACATACAGTAACTTTATTAAAAACTGGAAACAGTCCAAATGGTCTTCAAGCGGCAAATGGATGAACAGATTACACTGTGGCCCATGTGCACAATGGGACACCACTCGGCAGTAAAGGAACGTGAGCAACGTGGTGGATGGGTCTGCTCTGCACTGAAGAAACCAGCTCAGAGGCCATAGGAATCCACATCTATGGTGCAGGCGAAGCCGCAGGGGCAGAAGAGGATGAGGAGACAGACAACAGAGAAGCAAGCACCAGGGGATGTGGGGTGGAGGATGAGGCAGAAATTCTGTCACTTTCATTGTGTTTGTGGTTATACAATGGTATACATTCATCAGAACTTTATACTAAAACTTTATACTGAAACTTTATACTAAAAAAGTAAATGTTACTGTGCATAAATTATAGCTCAATATAAAGTTAATTCTTAAAGATATAACAAAATTTTCCAACAGTAATTAATACATGGGAAAGCAGCAGCTAACAAAAATTTAGATTATCTGAAGACAATGATTTGAGATGATACATGTATAATTATTTGTGAGAACCAATAAAGAAAATATACAGCAAAATATGCAAATACAAAATGAGATTAAAATATTTTCTCCAACTGTTCAAATTACAGTTCATTATTGGTTTCTTTTGGCTCTCAGAGTCATGTGGAAACTGTAAGTTATAATTCTTTTCCACATAACAGAATCTGTTACGATATGACAAGCAGCCTATCTTTTCCTAAAACAGAGAGCCCCTAGAAATTGTCTCAATGACCTGTGTCACAGGAGGGAACGGTTAACATGACGACAGTATAAATGGATGGTTTAAGAAGGCTGCTGGAGTTAACTGTGCATGGCAGCAAGAAACAGAGGTTTGGAGCGCTGAGTAGCTGCTGGAGCCATGCACCAAGGTCCAGGCAAAGATGTACCAGCACCGCAGAAGCAAAGCAAGACACAGCCTGTTCCACAAATTTTGAGACCATTTACCCTTACCCCCCAGAATGGAGATAAAACAGTCCTCAGCTCAAGGGGTCGATAGGAGAAATGTGGTAATGCAAGGCCAAAACCCATCCCAGTGGATGCAGTCAGCACCAGGAGACTTCCGTTATCCCAGTGGTGTCCCAACAAAAATATATCTCCAATACATAA
Organism: Ovis aries; assembly: GCF_016772045.2. Taxonomy (NCBI): domain Eukaryota; kingdom Metazoa; phylum Chordata; class Mammalia; order Artiodactyla; family Bovidae; genus Ovis; species Ovis aries. The sequence continues at coordinate 62,463,392 of NC_056056.1, forward strand.
AGTTTGCAAAGTCTTTAGATATTCCTAGATCACTAAGAACGTAAAGCTATATCTAAAGAAGTTGAAAATAATGGTTAGTTTCCTTTAGTTTTCAAAAAATATATTTTAAATTTTACAGCTATTTTTTCCATGATTGGCAAATACAATTGAAAGGCATCTTGTGATATTCTAAGATTGAGCATACAGGCTGAGTATGAGATGATGAATCTTTTTCATGCTTAAAATATTACCTCTGTGCTCATCCATGGCTATCTCTTCCTTTAATACTCACCTCAATGCTGTGCTTTGCCAAAAAGGCTTCACTCTTTATATTTAAAGCTAGTACAAATCACGATCTCATATATAAGTTCATTTTAATAAGCTGCTTGGGTTCACAGAAACAACATTACATTTAAAGACCTGGTAGGTTGACAAACACCTTATTTAACCCATAACATACTATTTATAATCTTAGACTAATTTTTTTCAAATCCAGCAGCAGACAAAGCACATTTATTGCCCTGTTCCTAAAAAGACTACTCCAGATCATGCATTCTCAATGGGGGTATCCCCACCATAAAGGTAGCAGAAATTGGTTCTGGGGGGGACCAAAAAATTCAGTGGTTTGTGGCCTTCCAAAGCTCAGTCAACCTTATCTGAAAACAACTTCTTTTCCTAGTTTCTTCTTTAGTACCGACTCCCTCTCCTTTCTTCCCTGGTACCAACTCCCTCTCATTTCTCCTAGAGGAATTCTAGTACTGAATTCCTCTCATGAGGGAGAACTTGATTAACTGGATCAATTCATAAGACTAGGTAAATGTTATTAACTAAATTTGATTTAAATTTCACTTTTGTCCCGAAAGGTCAGTAATGAGAAATGGTAGAGAACTACTGCTCAGGTAAACCCCGAAACAGGCCACGTCTGCATGTGGCTTTTTCCATCTTCCTCCGCAGCCCTCTCCACACTGTCCTGCACTCCAGTTTCTTCACCCAAGTCAGTCCTAAATCAACTGCCCACCTGTCTTCACTCTTAACCAAATTTTGTGGTCCATGTGATCATTTTGGTTAGCTTTCTGTGGTTGTGGTGTTCATTCTGTCTGTCCTCTGATAGATGAGGATAAGAGGCTTATGCAAGCTTCCTGATGGGAGGGACTGGCTGTAGGGGAAAACTGGGTCTTTCTCTGGTGGGCAGGGCCATGCTCAGTGAATCTTTAATCCAATTTTCTGCTGATGGATTTATTAAAATGCAGAGACTTTATCAACCAAGGTCCATATTGTCAAGGCTATGGTTTTTCCAGTAATCTTGAATGGATGTTAGAGTTGGACCATAAAGAAGGCTGAGCGCCAAAGAATTGAGGCTTTCAAATTTTGGTGCTGGAGAAGACTCTTGAGAGTCCCTTGGACTGCAAGGAGATCAAACCAGTCAATCCTAAAGGAAATCAGTCCTAAATATTCATTGGAAGGACTGATGCTGAAGCTGAAACTCCAATACTCTGGCCACCTGATGAGAACTGACTTATCTGAAAAGACCCTGATGCTGGGAAAGATTGAAGGCAGGAGGAGAAGGGGACAACAGAGGATGAGATGGTTGGATGGCATCACTGACTCAATGAACATGAGTTTGAGCAAGCTCCGGGAGAGATGGTGAAGGACAGGGAAGCCTGGCATGCTGCAGTCCATGGATGGGGTCACAAAGAGTCACACATAACTGACTGACTGAATAACAACTAGGCAGTCCTGGTTTATTAATAACTCAAAGTAATATTCCAGTTAAAAAGTATACACTCGACTAAGTGAAAATATCACTGTGTTCTACTTATTTTTGCCCATGAAAAAACTGGAGAACAGACCACTCACAGAACATTCATGGTATCTATCAACATGTTTTGACCTAGCATTCCGTTACTTATGAACTCTTTCTGCACACATCACACTGGCTAATGAGAACAAAAGGCCTCCTCACTGCCTCCGAAGAGAGGCAAGATGACCTTGGTCTGGCTTTTCAGAGCAGCATGAGAGGAGACCAGAGTTGTTCCACAGCTCTCCCGCCTCATCTCTGGTGAGCCCTGTAGTTGTGAGACAACAGAGCTGCCTAAAACTAGCTTGAGGGGCTGGGGAACCCATCCCACCTGGCAGGAAACCTGCAGGGCCAGCCCATCTTTCTGGCTCTCCACCTCACCCACATCTCAAACAGCAGTTGCCTCTTCTACTTTCCCCCAACCTTAACCCCTTATTCCTCATGAGGCATATTTTATTTTTTCAACATATGGCATAATTTTAATTCCCCCTTAAGTTGTATTACTCAGGTCTGACATCCCAGAAAAAAACTTATTCCTCTTATATGATTTCTACTTCTGGTTTGTGAACTAAATGATTACCATGCAACCTCTACTAAACTACCATATGCTTACGTTTCCATCTGTCAGCTGTCTCAGGCCTCAGAGTATTGAGAATTGTTCAAACAGAAGAAGATTCAGGATGGCCCTAAAATGGAACACGGCCAAGAGGGTGTATCTTTTTCCCTCTTCCCTAACAGAGGTTCCAGGGCCTCAACCCTCCATGTCCATGTGGCACAGTTGCCACTCTGTCCAGGCATCTTCCCTTGTGATACAAAACTGGGGTGAAACACCTGGGTTCATCTTTCTTTGCTTCATTTCTCCCAAAGGCTGCATTTCAAAAATCCCTCACATGCTCTGTTTGAGTCTGCCTTCCTTTTTAAGTCTCACTATCTGGTTCATCTTAAAAAATTTCCCCAACAATTTATTCCATAATTTAAATTTTTCTAGTGTCAGAAAAAGCAGACTGAAAGAAATCTGAAAATTCTAGAATTCCTAATATAGCCTCACTTATGGCTATTGAGAGAATCTGGTCACAATGTTTCTCAAAATAGATACTCCAAACACATGGTCTGAAAGTATTTTGTACCTGGGAAAATACCTGGCACTGATCCACAGAACCCAGGACTTCTCAGAGCTTCTCTAAGCCGGTAAAACCCTATAGCCACACATCTTCATTTGTCTCTGACAGGAAAGGTCTGCAGACAGCCAAGGCGGAGCCTGCTGCTGATGCTGCCAAGTTGCTTCTGTCGTGTCGTGTCCACATCTGTGCGACCTTAGAGACAGCAGCCCACCAGGCTGCCCTGTCCCTGGGATTCTCCAGGCAAGAACACCGGAGTGGGTTGCCATTTCCCTCTCCAATGAATGAAAGTGAAAAGTGAAAGTGAAGTCGCTCAGTCATGTCCGACTCCTAGTGACCCCATGGACTACAGCCTACCAGGCTCCTCCGTCCATGGGATTTGCCAGGCAAGAGTACTGGAGCCTAGGTTACACTATTTAAACTAACCGAAACAATAAACAAGGAAAAAGAAACCACTTAAAGCAATTTTGGACAACTTTAACATGTAGGCACATGTTCACTTTTACAATGACAGGTTCTAGAAGGAATCACATAATGTAATGAACATTGGGTTCTATTGTACCTAAACTGCTTCAGCTAAATTCTCAGTGAAGAAATCTCCAGCCTTGTTTAGAAAAAGTAGTTAATTTCAAATAAATGGAATTGCCAAATAAAAAATTTCAAAAACAGGAAAAATGCTCAAGCAAAATATGCGTATTTACTAAAAGTAATAAAATATTATAAGAATGCTAAATCATAATTGGTCTTAAAGGTATTCAAAATCATAGCTTTCAATCTCGTGGTTATGTTTGAGCCTATGAGCTTCTTATTTCTGTGATCTTCAAAACATAAAGGGTGTTAAATAAAATTTTAAAGCATCATCTAAATCAGACTTCCTCCCAGATATGATCAAAAGAAAGTGTAAAAATTAAAGTTCTCAGTGAAAAGCTTTGAGAATCAGGTATTTTATATTAAGAATACTTAAAATCTCCATCAGAGAAAATTAAATTTAGTATGGTTAAAAATAAAAGGCCAGTAAGTATTCTTGAGAAAAAGAAATCTATTCTGCAGTAAAATATGAAAATTTAAAACACCTTCTTCCTCCTTTCCCACACCAAAATAAATAGGTAAATAAAACAGTTATAGTTTGGAACAATGTCAGGAGCAAAGTCAGCCTGGGAAAAGCTCAAAGGCTTGGAAGAAGGAGGGGCCTCATTAGAACATAAATGCAGACTAACAGCTCTGCCCATAAGAATTTTTAACTAATATGTGTAACAATCAACAAGAATAAAATGACTCAAAAATGATCATGGTTATGGAGGATACAAAGAATATTACAAGCTGTGTTTCGTAAGTAAGTAAAGTCAAGTCGCTCAATCGTGTCAGACTCTTTGTGACCTGGTGGACTGTAGCCCACCAGGCTCCTCTGTCCCTGGGATTCTCCAGGCAAGAACACTGGAGTGGGTTGCCATTTCCTTCTCCAGGGGATCTTTCCAACCCAGGAATCGAACCCAGGTCTCCTGCATTGCAAACAGACGCTTTCCTCTGAGCCACCAGGGAAAGATCATTTAACTGACGGGGTAAGGGGCAATGCAAGGTTCACTAAAATTTAATGGAAAAAGTAACAATACAGAACATGTTAGGTATTGCAAGGAGCACATGACTAGTGGCAAACAAGTGGAATGACAGAAGGCCATGGGTTAAAAGCTTCAGAGGACATGGGACGGAAACTCGGTCTCATTATCTTTTTTTTTTTTTTTTTAGTTTTTTATTTTTTTAATTTTAAAATCTTTAATTCTTACATGTGTTCCCAAACATGCACCCCCCTCCCACCTCCCTCCCCATAACATCTCTGTGGGTCATCCCCATGCACCAGCCCCAAGCATGCTACATCCTGCATCAGGTCTCATTATCTTATGACTGTAGGACATGGACCAGTGAAGGGATGTCACTCCAGATCAGAAACACAAGGTACTGAGGTAGTGATTAACTCCAGGACATAAAAGAGAATTAAAAGTCACAACTTCAAGAGAGAAAGTAAAACAAATGCAGGAAACTTCTGAGATATAAAAAATGTCATCACTGAATGATAACTGAAAAAAACAAGAATTCAGAAGTACTGCATCTTAAACAGGAAACAAAACAGGCAAGAAATAGAAAGATCTGGATACCACTTAAAAGGGCAGTCTGAAGATAGAGAAAATTATGAGTGTTTCTCTGGCAACAGGAAAAGGTAGTGTCATTACAAGATCCACTATCACAGTCAGCAATACATAACTATACAGTCAAGATCTCCTGAATCATAAAATGTAAGCAATTACTAATACTTACTGCAAAATTCAGACTTCAATTGAAGAAAGTAGGGAAAACCACTAGACCATTCAGGTATGACCTAAATCAAGACCCTTAGGATTATACAGTGGAAGTGACAAATAGATTCAAGGGATTAGATCTGATAGAATGCCTGGAGAACTATGGATGGAGCTTCATGACATTGTACAGGAGACAGGGATCAAGACCATCCATCCCCAAGAAAAAGAAATGCAAAAAGGCAAAATGGTTGTCTGAGAAGGCCTTATAAATAGCTGAGAAAAGAAGAGACACTAAAGGCAAAGGAGAAAAGGAAAGATATAAGCATCTGAATGCAGAGTTCCAAAGAATAGCAAGGAGACATAAGAAAGCTTTCTTCAGTGATCAATGCAAAGAAATAGAGAAAAAACAACAGAATGGGAGAGACATTAGAGATCTCTTCAAGAAAATCGGAGATAGCAAGGAAACATTTCATGCAAAGATGGGCACAATAAAGGACAGAAATGGTATGGACGTAACAGAAGCAGAAGATATTAAGAGGTGGCAAGAATACACAGAAGAATGATACAAAAAAGATCTTCATGACCCAGATAACCACAATGGTGTGATCACCCACCTAGAGCCAGACATCCTGCAATGAGAAGTCTGGGAAGTCAAGTGGGCCTTAGGAAGCATCACTGCAAACAAAGCTAGTGAGGTGATGGAATTCCAGCTGAGCTATTTCAAATCCCAAAGGATGATGTTGTGAAAGTGCTGCACTCAATATGCCAGCAAATTTGGAAAACTCAGCAGTGGCCACAGGACTGGAAAAGGTCAGTTTTCATTCCAGTCCCTAAGAAAGGCAATGCCAAAGAATGTTCAAACTACCACACAGTTGCACTCATCTTACATGCTAGCAAAGTAATGATCAAAATTCTCCAAGCCAGGCTTCAACAGTACATGAACCATGAACTTCCAGATGTTCAAGCTGGATTTAGAAAAGGCAGAGGAACCAGATATCAAGTTCCCAACATCCATTAGATCATCGAAAAAGTAAAAGAATTCCAGAGAAACATCTACTTCTGCTTTATTGACTATGATGCCAAAGCCTTTAACTGTGTAGATCACAACAAACTGGAAAATTCAAGAGATGGGAATACCAGACCACCTGACCCGCCTCCTGAGAAATCTGTATGCAGGTCAAGAAGCAACAGTTAGAATGGCACATGGAACAATGGACTGTTTCCAGATCGGGAAAGGAGTATGTCAAGGCTGTAGATTGTCACTGCTTATTTAACTTATATGCAGAGTACATCATGAGAAATGCTGGGCTGGATGAAGCACAAGCTGGAATCAAGATTTCTGGGAGAAATGTCAATAACCTCAGATATGCAGATGGCACCACCCTTATTGCAGAAAGCAAAGAACTAAAGAGCCTCTTGATGAAAGTGAAAGAGGAGAGTGAAAAAGTTGGCTTAAAACTCAACATTCAGAAAACTAAGATCATGGCATCTGGTCCCATCACTTCATGGGAAATTGATGGGAAACAGTGGAAACAGTGAGAGATTTTATTTTGGGGGGCTCCAAAATCACTGCAGATGGTGACTGCAGCCATGAAATTAAAAGACACTTGCTCCTTGGAAGAAAAGCTATGACCGACCTAGACAGCATATTAAAAAGCAGAGACATTACTTTGCCGACAAAGGTGCATCCAGTCAAAGCTATGGTTTTTCCAGTAGTCCTGTATGGATATAAGCGTTGAACTATAAAGAAAGCTGAGCACCGAAGCATTGATGCTTTTGAACTATGGTGTTGGAAAAGACTCTTGAGAGTCCCTTGGACTGCAAGGAGAACCAACCAGTCCATCCTAAAGGAAATCAATCCTGAATATTCATTGGAAGGACTGATGCTGAAGCTGAGACTCCAGTACTTTGGTTACCTGATGAGAACTGACTCATTGGAAAAGACCCTGATGCTGGGAAAGACTGAAGTTGGGAGGAAAAGGGGACAACAGAGGATGAGATGGTTAGATGGCATCACCGACTTGATGGACATGAGTTTGAGCAAGGTCTGGGAGTTGGTGATGGACAAGAAAGCCTGCCATGCTGCAGTCCATGGGGTCACAAAGAGTCGAACAGGACTGTGCGACTGAACTGACCAATAGAGGACATGCTGGAGATCATGCCAGACACAGTCCGGCCAAAGTGTATCTCATCATCACTAGCTGTGACTCCTTGAGTAGCCACTAAACCTCCCTGAATCTTAATGCAGTTTTAAAAGGCTACTTTCCACTTACAGTTATTACAAAATATTGGCTATACTCCCTGTGTTGTACAATATATCTTTGAGTCTTAACGTCCTCATCTATGAAAAAAAAAATGGTCTGAAAACCTGAAGAGTTTCAAGTGAGTTTTAAAACAGAAATCTTAAAAAATAAAGGTGGAATGAAAATGAAAATAAAACATACCAAAATCTGCGGGACACAGCCAAAGCCCAGCTGAAAGGGAAATTCATTAATACCTTATGTATATATTAGAAAGGAGGAAAAGTCTCAAGTCAATGATCTAAGGTCTCAAGAACTTAGAAAAAGAAGAGCAAACTAAACCAAAAGCAAGCAAAGGAAAGAAAAAGATCAGTTTTTTGAAAATAGAAAAATAACAGAAAAAACCCGATGAAACAGAAATAGTTCTTTGAAAAGGTCAGTGAAGTTAACAGACTTCTAGCAAGACTAACAAAGATAGGCAGAAGATGAAAATTTTACCAGTATCAGGAATGAAATAGGGATTATCACTGTAGACCCTAAAGAAAGCAAAAGGAGATCAAGAGAATATTATGAACATGTCTATACACATAAATTTAACAATTTGGAAGGAAATGGATCGCAAAACCACATACCATCACAACTCACCCAGTGTGAAATAACATGAACACACAGGTAACTATTAAGGAATTTAAATTTGTAAGTTTAAAACTCCCCAAAAAGACATCTCCAGGCCTCGATGGTTTTGCAGAAGAATCCTACCAAACATTTAAAGAAGAATGCCAATTTTACATAATCTCTTCCAGAAAACAGAAGAGATGGGGACACTTCCCAGTTTCTTTTCTGAAACTAGTATTACTCTGACATAAAACCGAAGAGAGTACAAAAAAACCTGCAGACAAATATCCCTCTTGAACTTGATAAATAGTATCTACAAAAGAACAGCAGCAGCCTGCTGCTCTGATGATGGACTGAATTCTTTCCCACCAACATCACAGTAAGGCAAGAATGTCTGCTGTCACCACACTTATTCAAATATGGCAGAAAAGAAAAGGTATACAGATTGGAAAGAAAGAAGAAAACTGTCTCTGTGTTGAGATGACATAATTTTTATGCACACAATAATTTACTCCAAGGAATTTACTCCTAGAATAAATTAATTCGGCAAGGTCAAAGGACTCAAGATAAATATACACATCTCAATTGTATTTCTGTGTTAAAACGATATGAGGACAATGAAAATATGGTATCATTTGTAACTGATAAAAAATGAAATGTAAATCTAACAAAACAAATGCAGGACTTGTATACTGAAAACTATATAGTTCTGATGAAAGAAATCTGAGAAAATATAAAGAAATGGACAGAAACACCATGTTCATTATTTGGAAGACTCAACATAGGTAGAAATAACAATTTTCTTTAATTTAATTTTAGACTTAATGTAATATCTATCAAAACCCCAGAAAAATTCTTTGTACATAGACAAGACTATTCTAAAATTTATAAGATATAGAAACTAGAATAGCCAAAAATTTTTGGAATTTGAGAATAAAGTGAGAGTAATCAGTCTACTCTATTTCAAGATTTACTTTATATAGTTATAGGACTCAAGACTGCATATTAACAGAGACCCCAGAAAAAGATCCACACAACATGCTCAACTAGTTATTGACAAAAAGTGCAAAAGTAATTCAATAGAATATGATAGCCTTTTCAACGTATGTTGGAGCATCCATTAGTCAAAAATGACCCTTGACCTAAGTCTTACACCTTATACAAAAACTAACAAAACGGGTCATGGGTTTAAATTTGAAACTAACTACAAGACTCTTAGGAAAAAAATAAGAGAAAACCTTTGGTATTCTGAGTTAGGCAAAGGATTCTTAGACTTGACAAAAAAGTACAATCCATAAGAGAAAAAGGTGGTAAAATGGGTTTTATCAAAACTAAATATGTTTGCTTTGCATGGTATCTAGAATACATATTTTAAAAACTTCTAAAATCAGCAGTAAAAAAAGAAAATCCAGTTAGAAAATGGGCATAAAAAATGAAATTCAATGAAGAAAATATACAGATGGCAAATAAGCACATGAAAAGATGTTTAGCATCACTAGCCATTAGAAAAGTGCAAGTTAAAACCACAATATATAATTACATACCTATCAGAACGTCTTAAAAAAAAACCAGGAACCCCAAGTGCTGGTGAGGATGTGGAGAAACTAATCTCACATACACTGGTGGTGGAAATGGAAAATGCAGAAACTGGGAAACAGTTTAGCAGTTTCTTAATGAAACTAGTAACTGCCATGTGAATTCCAGAGAACTGAAGACAACATTTTCCTTATGTTATGTGTTAACATACAGAAATGTTTTATAGCAGCTTTATAATAGCTCAACAATGGAAACAATGTAGGTGTCCTTCAAAGTGTGTTACATCCATACCATGTAATATTACTCAGCAATTAAAAAGGAGCAAACTAATACTTGGAACAACCTGAATGAATCTCCAGAGAATGCTACTGAAGGAAAAACATCCAATCCCCAAAGGTTATATTCTAGGTGATTCCACTATATAACAGACTTGAAAAATTACAGAAATAACATATTATAGTAGTTAGGGGTTAAAGAGGAGGTGGAGTGGAAATGAAGTGGGTGTGGCTACAAAAGGACAAGGGAAGGGTCCTGTGGTGGGGGCAAGTTCTGTCTCCACAGAATCAGTGTCCATGTGCTGGTAGTGGCCTTTCCTATGATTTTGTAACATTTTACTATTAAAGAAGAGTGCGGACTCATTGGAAAAGACCCTGATGCCGGGAAAGATTGAAGGCAAAAGAAGGGGGCAGCAGAGGATGAGATGGTAAGATAGCATCAAATTCAATGGACGTGACTTTGAGCAAACTCCAGAAGATGTTGAAGGACAGGGAAGCCTGGTGCACTGCAGTCCGTGGGGTCACAAAGAATTGGACACGACTTAGCGACTGAACAACAACTATTAATGAAAATTGTGCAAAGTTACTGGGGAATTCTGTTTTTTCTCACAATTGCACACGAATTTACAGTTAACTCAAAAAGTTTAATTAAAGGTAACATTACTGCAAAATAAGTACAGCAACGGACAAGAAATCCCATGTTTAATTCTGAAGATTAAACTTCACTCGGAAACAAAGACGTGCACACAAACACAACAAATGTAACAAGGCAGGTCAGAGAGGAAAGCCGAGATTTCTCTAAAAACAAAACAGAGAAGAAAGAGACCTGGCTGAATCAGGAGAAAGACCCTCCTCCAGGCTCTGTCAGAGAAACTGGCTGTGTGATTCTGGACCCATCACCTACCCTCCCAGGTTCCTACCAGCTTAACTTCTAGAGACTGCTCAGGCCAGCAAGTCTCACTTTTTGGTCTCAGGTCCCAGAAGAGCTTTTGTTTACGTGGATTACAATCGCTGGTATGAATAGTATCAGAAGTTAAATTTTTCAAAAGACAAGTGGTCCTTCCACACGGCGTAGCGTCGGGAAAACTCCAGGGACACAAGAGAATGAGTGAAAAGGGCAAGGAACAGCTTGGTGTGGCCGAGAACACCTCTGTGGCCCTCCCATGGCTTACTCTGAAATGAGACCAGTAGAGGAGGGACAGAAAACGGAAAACATCAGTCGCATCCGTTCTTTTAACGGACAAGGGCTCCAAGGCGGGGAAAAAAGGCTCCAATCCAAAAGATGTCCACGCTGGGTAAGGTGGGAGGCTTGTGGAGGCCTGGGAGGCCGAGTCCAGTGGGGCGCCCGCCACCAGTCCCGCTCCCGCGCGTTTGGGACCGTTACACAAACCGCCCGCTTCACACTCCACTCTGGGGAGACGGGAAGCCGGGAGGCGCCGCCCGAGGGAGCGGGCGGGAATCGCCGGCCCAGCCGGCAGGGCGGGGGTCCCTGGCCGAGGGCGTAGGGCTGGCGGACTCACCAGGTGCCGCGCCACCTCGGAGGCCATGGTCCGGGCGACTGGGCGGGCGAGGGGCCAGCAAGGCGGCGGCGGGCGGCCGAGCCGCGCGTCCAGCAGCGGAGGGCGGGATGGAGCGGGGCGGGGCGGGGGCACTGGAGGGAGGAGCGGAGGGGAGGGGTCCCCGGGCCTCAGTGACGTGAGGGGCTGAGCGGGATGGCGCGGGGGGCGGGGCAGGTCTGGTCCGGAGGGGAGGAGAGCTGAAGGGCGGGGTCCTGTGGCCTCAGTGATGTGGGGGGCTGAGCGGGATGGCACGGGAAGCAGGAGTCCAGGAGGGAGAGTGGAGGGGTCCAGCAGCCTCCATTGAGCTGGGGGCCCCTGGGCGGGCTGCGAGTCAGGGCTCCCAGACGCGTCCTCGAATTGGGTCTGTCACAAGAGTGCCCAGATGTTTTAGAGCAGCGGTCTCGAACCTTTTTGGCACCAGGGACCCTTTCATGGAAGATAATTTTCACAGATGGGGGAGGGGGAAAATGGTTTCGGAATAATTTATGCACACAAATATACACACATATTTATTGTACACTATCTATTATTATTATATCAGTTCCACTTAAGATCATCAGGCACTAGATCCTAGAGGTTGGGGACCCCTATTTTAGAGGATGACCAGTCAGTGCCTGGGAGAGGATGGAGCACAATTGCTAAGTTAGAAAAAGAGGCGGGGAAGAGCGGCCATGGCTCCTCAGACCTTTGGGCGGGGCTGAAGCACTGATTGCGGATAGTACGGGGCCGGAAGTGGGCGTGTCAGGGCGTGTCCTCTGGAGGGAGTGGCCATTGTGGCCAGTGCAGGGGCCGGAAGTGGGTGGGGCCAGACGTGTCCAAGGGAAGGCACTGAATGCAGCCGGTTCGAGGACCCAAAAGAGGTGGGGCGGAGTGGGGCAGGGACCGCGGGAGCGGGGAGGCCGCCTCCCGGGAGGCCGGAAGTGGGTGGGTCCCCCGACGGGGGCGTGTCCGCGGGTGAGGCAAGGGGGCGGTGGCTGTTAGTCCCGCGGCTGCGGCGCGCTAGGAACTTGAGGAGCTCCCGCCGCGTAGGTCCGGAGTCAACCAGGTACGCTATCGAGATGGAGGGACCCGCCGAGTGCAGGGCTCAGGATCGGCAGGCCGAGCTGGAGCAGCCGGTTGGGGGCGCCCTAGGCGGGTCGCCCGAACAGCGCGCCAGTGTCCGCGGCCGCCCCAAGGAGCCAGAGGACGCTGCGGGAGACCGCGCGGACCTCTTCGACCCTGTGGAAGGCACCCCGAGCGCGTCGCTCGGAAGGCGACCCCGCGGTGGTCCGGTGGGGGAAGGTGCGCGGCCCGAAGCGCTGGGCGATGCGCCCCCCACGCCGCGGCCGGGCCGCACCGCGTCCCGGGACCCAGCTGCAGGCGGCTCCCCTCAGCTGCGGCGCGGCCCCGGGGGCGCGGACGGCGCGGCGGCCGAGGAGGAGGGCGCGGGCTCGCTGACGCTGGACCCGCTGGAGCACGCGTGGATGCTGTCAGCCGCCGACGGCCGCTGGGACAGCCTGGAGGGGCTGCTGGCCTGTGAACCTGGGCTGCTGGCCAAGCGCGACTTCATCACCGGTTTTACCTGCCTGCATTGGGCAGCCAAGCACGGCCGGCAGGAGCTGCTGGCCCTGTTGGTGCGCTTCGCGGGCCAGCACCGGCTGCCGGTGAACATCAACGCGCGCACGAGCGGCGGCTACACCGCGCTGCATCTGGCGGCCATGCACGGGCACGTGGAGGTGGTGAAGCTGCTGGTCGGGGCCTACGATGCGGATGTGGACGTTCGCGATTACAGCGGCAGGAAGGCCTCGCAGTACCTGAGCCCGAGCACCGCCGAGGAGATCCGGACCCTGGTGGGCGCCCTGGACGAGGACGAAGGCGAGAGTGCGGCGAGCAGCGGGGGAGGGCGCTGGAGGCTCTCGAGGGTGCTGCCCTCGCACCTCATCTCTGGCAGGCTCTCCCACGCTCTGGAGGACAGCGGGGACCATCACCACCACCTGGCCGAGGGGTTGACTGCGGGCAAAGCGAAGGAGCCGAATCGCAAAGCCTCAGGCAGCTCTAGTGGCCGGATGAAACCCAGACTCAACAAAATCCGCTTCCGAACCCAGATCATCCACACCACACCCTCTTTCAGAGACCCAGAGCAGCCTCTGGAGGAGGGGGAGGACGAGGAAGAGGACCGATCTCTTAAAGGCCACTCGTCCTCTTTCAAATTGAGACCCAAGTCCAATGTATTTGGGTAAAAATCATTTCTTTTAGAAAGTTCTGAGATTTGTTTGTCGTCAGGAATAGGATACTAGGTGTAGACAAGCAAGTGAGACCAGAAAAGACACTGAAGGCTGCGTTCTTAATCCGAGGGGTCTCCCCAGCAATGTGGCTGCAGTGGCTTTCCAAGTGATTCCTCCAACCTTGACCTCGGCCCCCTGCCCCCTGTAGCCTCTCTGCCCTGGAGTCGCTGTTTTGAAGACCTAGTAATGTATCTAAATCCGGTGCAGAGTTAATGATTGCAGGTTCCTTTGATTTAAACATTGCCGGATGCCATGCAAAGTAAGGAATATTGCACTTTACAGTATCTTTTTAAAAGTGGTTACTCTTCCAAGAGCTTCCCTTTGTGGCTCAGCTGGTAAAGAATCCAACTGCAATGCAGAAGACCAGGGTTCGATCCCTGGGTTGGGCAAATCCCCCTGGAGAAGGGAAAGGCTACCCACTCCAGTATTCTGGCCTGGAGAATTCCGTGGACTGTATAGTCCATGGGGTCCCGAAGAGTCGGACACGTATGAGCGACTCTCACTTTCACTTTACACTCTTCCAAGAGCAGCAAGACATGCAAGTAGTAATAAACTGGTAGTATTTGTAAGTGTAAACAAAACTACACACCGCCGTCTGTTTTTACTAATTTCATTTGCTTTAAGATACTACTGATGGCCAGGTCAGAGTTTACATGCACAAATACTAATTAGGGAATAATGTGAATACAATTGGGAATTCTGTTGGTACCCTACTTGTAAGTTGTGTTCAACTCTTCAAAAGCTGTTTCACCTTTAACTACTGAACTGAAGATATGGGCAACGTTCACTTTTGAGTTAATCTGTTGGGTGGTTTCCTCTTAACTATCTCTAATACCCCTGCACTCAGTATTAAGGTACATTATTAATAACTACAGGGCTTCCCTGATAGCTCAGTTGGTAAAAAATCCACCTGCCATGAGGAAGCCCCAGTTTGGTTCCTGGGTGGGGAAGATTCTCTGGAGAAGGGATAGGTTACCCCCTCCAGTATTCTTGGGCTTCCCTTGTGGCTCAACTATTGAAGAATCCACCTGCAATGCCAGAGACCTGGGTTTGTTCCCTGGGTTGCAAAGATCCCCTGGAGAAGGGAAAGGCTACCCCACTCCAGTATTCTGGCCTGGAGAATTCTGTGGACTGTATAATCCATGGGGTCTCAAAGAGTCAGTCAGACTGGACTGAGCAACTTTCACTTTAGTAACTACACAAGTTTTTAAGAAAACAATTGTAACAACTTATGGTACTTCTAGGAAAATAATAGCCTCTGGTTCTTATTCTCACAAACTTGTTTTGCTCTTGTAAAAGTCTGAATTTTTTGGAGTTTTTGTTCCAGGGCTTATACAACCATTGGCTCTACTTGATATGACCCTCTTTGTGCTTAGAGTTGAATTGCCTACAGAAGCTGTTTTCTGGTTTAGGTGATGAGCAAAAATTGATGTAAATATTAGCTGATGCTTCTATGAAGTAATTATTAAATCAACTTAATGATTCTCACATAAGGTACACTTTTTGTTTTCTAATGAAATACATTCATAATCTCAACACTTTGTAGCAGTGTTTTGCAAATGTTTAAAATACTAAATCTTTTTAGTTTTCATGTTTCTTTGAGTCTATTAGAGACATAGAGTGAAGGTATTGGGAAGCTGGCTAGTAAATCTACCCAGTTAAAAATAGCACTTTATAAAAAAGGGAAAGATAATAGATGGGACATTTGCTATATTTAAATGCTGCTGGCTATTGAATCCTTTTATATATAAGTGAAAAATATCAGTCGTTGCAATTAAAGACTTAAGTGTACTTAATTACATTTCATTCAAATATGCTAGGGTGAATGTCTTTACAATTACTGTTCAATTTAATTTAGAAACATATTAAATTCACTTGTAACAGGATTCAAAGCAATTTGAGAGATATCTAATTCCAAAAACTCCTTCTCCCTTGGTCTTTTCTTTGTAAGAAGAAAAAGACAGTTCCTGAAACATGCATTTTGCAGCCTATGGAGATGACGGAGTGAGTTCATAGCTTGCAGAGTGAATGAACCAATACACGAATTGCACACAACTGCAGTGTTTAGAGAGTTCTTAGATCTTTAATTTCCCAAATTGTAGAAATTTGTAACAAATTGGTCACACCTCTCTAGATAGTAGTTGAATTTGTTTAAAGGCTAATGAAAAGTATTCATATAAAACAAAGTATTGTCCATTCATGTGCCTTTAGTTTTGTTTTAGGATTATGGAAGTGGGCTGTGTACATTTGAGAAGCACTGTTATCCATACATTTAGGTGAAAAACAATCTACTTTTGTATAAATTAAAAATAGGTTCCTATCGAGTACAGGATAAGTTGTAATTTGTCACTAAGTCTTAGGCTTACAGACGTGTGAAGCTGAAGTGAGCCATAAAAACACTGCAGAACCAGCTCTATGTTCTTCTGAACAGTGTTAATACCTAAATGTGTATGGTTGGTTTAGTCACTCAGGCATGTCTGACTGTTACAACCCCATGGACTGTTGCCCGCCAGGCTCCTCTGTCCATGGAATTTTCCAGGCAAGAGTTCTGGAGTGGGTTGTTGTTAGTACCTAATTGCAGAAAATCTATAATTTGCTAGATCTTTAGAAACTGAATCAATGCCTAACTTGCTTTTCACTTTAAAGATTTTAACTTTTCTGATAAAATGTACTTTAAAGTTTGAAAAATCATTCCTGGGGGAACAATTTCTAGCATTCCTTGTCATGAGGTACTTGTGTGCAGTAAGTACAGCATTTTCAGCTGCTTAACTCTGTTCCTCTTTTTTTTTTTTTTTAAATTTCCAAATTGAGATTATGAAAAGCAAGTGATTTATATAGTTTGGTATTTGTGGATTTATGCCTACCATTAATGGAAATATGTATGTCAGTAACTCAGAGGTTGTTGAGATGAAACTGGTTAGGAAATCCAGGTATGTCCATGTGCTTCTTCCAGTTGCAGTGGAGACTAATGAGTCTGTCACAGCCCCCTTTACTGTTACGGTGTATAAAGTGCAGCTGGCTTATCCAACCTCGACATATGGTGCTATTTTATTCATGTCTGAAATCTTGGCATCCAGAAGGGCTTGTCTCTTATTTTTCAAATAAATGAAACTTTGGGAGTTCAGAAAGTAAAATCTATGAAGTTTGTTTTGTCAGAATAAAAGATTCACACTAGATTTTCCCTCTGAATTGTCTAAATCGCTGTAGTCTTTTATCTTTTGTAATTTTATGGTGTTTTACATTTCATACAGTGCTTGTTTAAGTTTCCATCTGTTCTTTTTCTGTCCCTTAAGTCACTGCCCATATATCCCTAATTACAGGTGAGGGGATGAAAGTTGGTGCTGTTCAGCACAAAGCAATGGCAAGAGGACCTTAAGACTCAGCGCTCTTCCACAGCATTTATCTTTTCTGCACTTTGAATTGCTAAGTTTTGGCCAAAGTGCTCTGGTTGGGCATGAGTGGTGGAGGATTCAGCTAGAGGAGAGGGTCATACCTTTGCCTTAAAAAATGCGAACAAAGGGACCAACAGGGATTAGTTTCTAAAACATAACGTATGGCTCATGCAGCTCAATATATATATATATATATATATATACATATATATATATATACACACACATATATATATATATATATATATATACACACACACACACATATATGAAACAATAAAAAATGGATGGAAGACATACAGATGGCCAAAAAGCATATGAAAAGATGCTCACTGTCACTAATTATTAGAGAAATGTAAATCAAAACCACAATGAGGTGTCACCTCACACCAGTTAGAATGGCCATCATTAAAAAATCCACAAGCAAATACTGGAAAGCGTGTGGAGGAAAGGAAGCCCTCCTACACTGCTGGTGGCAGTGTAACTTACAGCCAGGATGGAGGTTCCATAAAAAACTTAAAAATAGAGCTACCATATGATCCTACAATCCCACCACTGGGCACGTATCCAGAGAAGAACATGGTTTGAAAGGATAATGTACTCCAGTGTTCATAGCAGCACTGTTTACAATAGCCAGGACATGGAAGCAGCATAAATGTCCATCGGCAGAAGAATGGATAAAGAAGATATGGTATATATATGCAATGGGATATTACTCAGCCATTGAAGGAGTGAAATAATGCCATTTGCAGCAACATGGTTGGACCTGGAGATTATCATACTGAATGAAGTAATTCAGAGAAAGATAAATATATGCTGTCACTTGTATGTGGAATCTTAAAAGTGGTACAGATGGACCTATTTACAAAACAGAGACAGACGTAGAAAACAAATTTATGGTTACCAAAGGGGAAAAGGGGAAGAATAAATTGGGAGATTGGGATTGACATAAACTACTATATATAAAACAGATAATAAGAACCTATTCTATAGCACAGGGAACTCTGCTCAATGCTCTGCAGTGGCCCATATGGGGAAAGAATCTAAAATACGGGATACATGTGTCTGTATAACTGAATCACTTTGGGGTACACTTGAAACTAACACAACATTGTAAATCAATTATACTCAAAAATTAATTTAAAAAAAACAACCTATGACTCTTGCACAAACCAGCTACCATAAACCCTTCATATCCAGACAGAAGCTTAAGAAAGAAGGGAATGCCTTTTTCCATTCTCTTCAATATCCATCAAGCATTGGACATTAATTAATTAATTTCCTCATCAAGGTTGCCCTTGATCTTTGTTTTGAGGAAGTTCAGCAGATACAAAGTGTCGTGAATCCTTGCTGTTAACTTGCTCATAGCTCCCTGTAGGAAGATCCTGCTACCCTTGCTGCTGGAACTTAGTGTTGTTGCTGATGTTTTGTGACAACGTATAAAACAAGGTTTCTATTTCTAGAATAACTTCTTTCCTTAGAAGTGTGTATCTTAAAAGGGCTCATTGATGAGTTCCTGTGAACATATCTGTAATTTTTCCTAGTGAAAGATATTTTTTATTTTGCTAAATACATGGTATTTAGTTTAATTAATATTTAGTTTCTTTTAAATTAATCCTGAAAGTACTCTGGGAATTTGCTGCAAACCATTGTTCCTTCAGTGATGAGTCACATAGTTACAATTTGAGGGCTAGAAAGTGACCCTTTGTGAACCTGTTTTTCAAGATATGGCAGCAGTTGTTTGCATCATTATCGGATTTTTTTCCTGTGAATATTGTTTTCATGTAACCAAACTTTTTTCTCCTTAATCTTCTCTTTAAATGTCAGTTTTGTCCCAGGAAGGGGCTTCCCCATTCAGTTTATAATAAAGTGTCCACTTGTCCATATTTATGCTTCCCGCAGTGGCTCAGAGGATAAAAAATCTGCCTGCAATGCAGGAGACCTGGGTTTGATCTCCGGGTCGGGAAGATCTCCTGGAGGAGGAAATGGCAACTCATTCCAGTATACTTGCCTGGAAAATTCCATGGACAGAGGAACCTAGTGAACTACGTCCACGGGATCGCAAAGAGTCGGACACGACTGAGCAACTAACCCCTTTACCATATTTATTGGGGAATGTGTGGCAGGTGCCCCCACTGGCACGAGGCCTGACATGTTGAAGGTACACAACATGTGTTTTGTTTTAATGGAAACGCTAAGGAAATTTTTCATAATGTTGCATTACATGGATAATTTCAATAATATGCTTTCATTCCAATTGAATAAAGGTAAGAATTTTTCCTACAATGTGACTCCACTGCCAGCCAACCACTCCATCTGTAGCCCAGCCCAAAGAACAACCTATTTCAATCCTGGAGGTGGAATCGGCTTTATTAGGATTTTACTTTGTAAGCAATTTAAGAGATTTTCAACAGTAAATTTGATTATAAGAAGTTTTACTTACAAGTTTATTCAAGTACATAATCCCTAGGAGAATCTGCTTTAAATGGCTTTAAATAGTCTAAGTATTATTATGCATACAAATGACTACTTGTCCTGTGAAGCCACAAAAGCAAGAGAACAGGGAGATGAAGTTTACTTCAGCTTAGAGAGCTTTCTAATAATCATTTTAAGCAAAGAGTCGGTCACGACTGAGTGACTGAAATGAACTGAATCTGTCCCATGAAGTAGAACACTCAGCCTTTGAAAATAACTGGTCAGGGGCTACATGAGGACCAGGAAAGGTGAAACATCATTTTAAAGCACCCCTGTGATTGATGCTGTGTTGAGAAACGTTGCTCCAGACCACTCACTGACCAAAGCTTCAGCCCACATTTGGCTGGGTTAGAATGAAATTAAATATTATGTTTTATGTTTTTGAAAACAAATGTTATATGCTGTTCTATCAAAGAACCTGGAAGTACCTGTTAGAATATTCTGGTTCGCTAAGAAATGTTGAGCTAAATGTTCTAGAAATATAACTGAGAATCCTTGAGATTTGTCCAGAAGTTTCTGGTGGTTTTTTTTTTTTTAATATTTACTTATTTTTGGCTGCATTGGATATTAGTTTGCAGTGCTCAGGGTCTCTAGTTGTGGTGCGTGGGCTTTGTTGCCCCAAGGCATGTGGAATCTTTGTTTTTTGACCAGGGATCAAACCTGCGTCCTCCACCTTGGAAAGTGGATTCCCAACCACTGGACCACCAGGGAAGTCCCTCCAACCTTGATGAATGTGATCAAGTTTGTCTTAGTCTGTTTGGGCTGATGAAAGAGCATCCCATAGATAGGTGGCTTTTAAACAACAGAAGCTCGTTTCTCATGGTTATGGAGGCTGGCAGTGCAAAATCAAGACCTCGGCATCTTGGTGTCCAGTGAGGGTCTGCTTCCTGGTTACTGGCGGCCGTGTGCTCCCCCTGTCCCTCTGGTGTCTTGGCACAGGGGCTCTGTCAAGGGCACTAATCCCATCATGAGATGAAGCCCTCCAAAAGATCCTGCCTCCTCACAGTATCGCCTTGGGGTTTGGCTTTCAGCGTGAATTCTGAGGGACGCAAACATTCAGTCTGTGATGAGCTTACGTTCACAAGGCAGTTACTTGGTTGCAGTTGGCAGCCCAACTTGCACAGAGGGGAGTGACTCCTGGCTGAGGGTGTTCTTTGCGTAAAAGCCATTCATTCTGCTAGGAGGTGGAGAAGGCAATGGCACCCCACTCTAGTACTCTTGCCTGGACAGTCCCATGAATGGAGGAGCATGGTAGGCTGCAGTCCATGGCGTCGCGAAGAGTTGGATACGGCTGAGCGACTTCACTTTCACTTTTCACTTTCATGCATTGGAGAAGGAAATGGCAACCCACTCCAGTGTTCTTGCCTGGAGAATCCCAGGGACGGGGAGTCTGGTGGGCTACCGTCTATGGGGTCGCACAGAGTTGGACACGACTGAAGCGACTTAGCAGCAGCAGCAGCAGCTGCTAGGAGATGACTGTGTAAACCAGGCAAGGGTTTAAGCACGTTATAAAAATAAGCTGTTTAATTCTCCCACCTCCCTCCCCCACTCAACTCTGGCATCTCTGTTTTGTTGATGAGCAGTCAGTGGCAGAAACTGGCTACTTGCTCAAGTTCACGAAGCAAGTTGGCAGCGGAACCTGGCCTTGAACTCCAGTAGCTGGGCCCCCAGGCCGCGCGGCAACCACTAGCTGTGCCATTTCTCTGGGAGCACAGAGGAAGGGCTACCACCCAGTGCTGCAGAGTATGTACAGTCCCTGTGGAGGAAGAGACCCGACAGATCACCAATAAGCACTAGTGGGGGAGACAGACGACTTGTACACCTAACACGGTTCCTGTGCAGGAATAAGAATAGAACTAGACTTTGAGGTGTTTGGTTTTCTTCATCTCACATAGGATAGAATTCATCTGGGCTGGAAAAGGGCATCTCCTTAGCTCAGATGGTGGGGTTGCTTCACTGTGTAGGGTGTGGTAATATTTCTCCTCCGGCCGCAACCTCCACCCAGTTGTCTGAGCACTTGAGCTTTACTGGAAGGTTACCGTCCTTCGTAGTCCTGGGATTCCAGGGGGACCTGGAGGAAAACCAGCAGCTCAGCATTCACTTTCCTTACAGTAAAATTATAACTCACAACTGATGCTAAAGCTGAAACTCCAATACTTTGGCCACCTCATGCGAAGAGTTGACTCATTGGAAAAGACTCTGATGCGGGGAGGGATTGGGGGCAGGAGAAGAAGGGGACGACAGAGGATGAGATGGCTGGATGGCATCATTGACTCGATGGACATGAGTTTGAGTGAACTCCGGGAGTTGGTGATGGACTGGAAGGCCTGGCGTGCTGTGATTCATGGGGTCGCAAAGAGTCGGACATGACTGAGCGACTGAACGGAACTGAATTCTGAATTTTGGAATCTCATTTCAGAATATGCAGAAGCTTACATTTGCTCCACTACAAAGTGTGATGCGTGAGTTAAGAACAGAATCTCAAAGGATATTTGCTCCATTATTCACAATTTCTTTTAAAAAACCAAGTCACTTGCTACAGTTTTGATACCCAATAAATTATGCATGAACTTCAAATGAACAAAAATGCCTAGTTTTATTTACTATTTTTCTATTTTAAAAAATGTATGCTCATGGGTAGCTTGAAACAGATAGGGTGAAAAGTAAAAACTACTAATTTCTCCTCTATTTGCATCCCCATCAGAACTCCAGCTGACGCTTTCTTCTATACTTTTGGGTATTTGACTTTTCCTTAATTCAGGCTGTCCTCTCTCCTTGACTTAAAATGATTTATCCATGTTTTACTGGGTTATACCTAATGCAGATACTGAAGAAGCGAGGGAAAGCTGGTATTGGGCTTCCAGCCTGCGAGCCCCTGTGCATGCCGGCCTCCAGGGTTTCTGCAGCCTCCTGACCATGCCCTTTGCTCTCCACCCTCACCTTGGGCCACTAGTTGCCAGCGCTAGGCTCCTTCCAAGCCTGGCACTCTTCTCTGAGCTATGCAGGCAGTGGTATCACTTTCCTGTCGCTGCCTCGTCCCTGCCTCCGTCCCCAACCCTGACCAGTGTGACAGTTTGCTGCTGCTTGCCTGGGCGTTGTGTGCCCCTAGCTCTTGGAGCTGTGGGTTTCTGGCCACCTATCTGTTCTCAGGCGCATGCCTTCACCTCGCCCATTCATCCTGAATGTGAAGACTGAGGAACGAAGAGCTCTTCTGGACACCTGGTCCCCCACCATCTTTACTTTGCACACAACTTTTGGATCCCTAAGAAGAGGATACAACTTGAGCTCTTCTTTTCTCAGACCTATGCTGAGTGGTGCTGCAGGAGAGCTGCTAGGTGATGAGCCTCGTGTGTGCCTGCAGTGATTTGGTTCTAAAAAGCCACCCTCCCCTACCCCGATTATCTTCCCCAAGGTTTTACCCAATTGCCAGGGGCCAGCGTGAGGAACTCCGCCCATGGCAAAGGTCATGAGGAAGGAGGCTTGGCATACGCAAAGGCTGATCATGCCTCAGGAAACCCCCTGTTCCCGAGCATCTAACCCCCAAACCAGAGTCTGTTTTATGCTCTCACCTACACCTCTGACTTTACGGGGGGCTCTCCCCCATAACCGTTTCTCTGGGAGATGCAGCTCCAAGGCAATAAAAATTCCTGGGCATGACAAGAGTGTTTCAGCTTACGGACTCCTCTTAAGGTTATCTAGCCCGCCTGTATAGGTTCGTCCGGCCACATGTGATTGTTTACAGCCTCCAAATCTGAGAGGCACGAGATGTTTTAGACTTACTAAAGGCAAATTCTTTTGGAGAGTTAGAAATTATTAGTATAGTGTGTTGGTTAGGAATTATATTGGTGAAGGGTTTTTCATTTGTTCTGTCAATAATTGCTGCTAATTCCCTGCTCTGGGTGGGACAAGGATGTCTCAGGTCAAACCTCTCTGCTGACAGACTAGCTTGTGTGACAGGATTATCCATACTCCTGCCACTACTCACATGATTGTTTTCTACCTCTCAACCTTAAACAGCACAGAGTTTTGGAGTATTTTGAGAGTCTTAATTAGCATAGGACTTTTTCTTGTTGAGTCAATGATTGCCGCAGGCCTCCATATCCTTAGGCACCTGGGAATATATTAATCAATGTATTTGGAATATAGCAAAGGAAATATAGTAGTTTGATGTTAACAATACTAGACTTTTTGAGTTAATGGATTTTCTCTTTTGTAATAGATCACTGTACTTTGTTATAAATCACTGTGTCCTTGCTATGTAAAAATGTAATTTTATCATATCTTAAGACTAAATAGATCTTAAGGGGAACATTGGTGAAAGGATTTTCATTTGTTGGGCTGATGTTTGCTGCTAAATCTCCATGTTCCCTACCCTTGTAATGACTATAACTAACATATAGGAGAAATAAGTATTAACCTTTAAGCATATAAGTATTAACCTTTAAGACTAATCATGTTAACCTTGGGTTAAATAAATTCCTTTCTTGATTGTAACTCACTACACCCTCACCCTATAGAAATGTAACTTTATTTGGAGGGTGGTGCCTGGTTTAAGAAAAAACACCCTTGGAAGAAATAAGTTTTTTGGTTATCAGAAAGAAAGGATCATAAAATGTCAGCAGGTCTCACTCATGGCCAGAAGATGATGTACCTTTTTATACATTTATGTGAAGCACCTGATTTTGATAAAGGTCAGGACTGCTGACCCCCGCGTGACTCTGTATTCATCCCTATGTGTAACAAAAGGTATATAAGCAAACCCCAAAATAAAGAAATCGGATCAGTTTCCGGAAAGACTGATTCCCCCATGTCGCTTCTCGCTACCGTTTTTCTGGCTGAATTCCCATCTGGAGCATGGATGCTATTCCACGTAATCCAAGTTATTCAGCCTCTTTCTCCACCGATCTTCCTACTACACTATCCATTTCTAATCTCTCTATATCTGTGATTAAATATGTATTTTTCCAAAGACGCCGACTCCGTCCCCACCTTCGAATCACCCTGGATCCACCAGGGCTGGACCCCGTCCTTGGAAAGGTCCTTCCAGGAGAGGGAACATGTGAAACCATAATGACCACTAGAAAACGGTGCATTCCTCTATGAAAAACCTGGGAGTTCAGTTCAGTTCAGTCGCTTAGTCATGTCTGACTTTGCAACCCCATTGACTGCAGCATGCCAGGCTTCCCTGTCCATCACCAACTCCCAGACCTTGCTCAAACTCATGTCCATTGAGTCAGTGATGCCATCCAACCATCTCGTCCTCTGTCATCCCCTTCTGCCTTCAATCTTTCCCAGCATCAGGGTCTTTTCCAATGTGTTAGTTTTTCTCATCAGATGGCCAAAGTATTGGAGTTTCAGCTTCAGCATCAGTCCCTCCAATGAATATTCAGGACTGATTTCCTTTAGAATGACTGGGGTTGGATCTCCTTGCAGTCCAAGGGATTCTCAAGAGTCTTCAACACCACAGTTCAAAAACATTAATTCTTCAGTGCTCAGCTTTTTTACAGTCCAGCTCTCACATCCATACATGACTACTGGAAAAATCATAGCTTTGGCTATACAGACCTTTGTCAGCAATGGCTCTGCTTTTTAATATTCTGTCTTTTCTTCATAGCTTTTCTTCCAAGGAGCAAGCATCTTTTAATTTCAAGACTGCAGTCACCATCTGCAGTGAGTTTGGAGCCCCCAAAAATAGTCTTTCACTGTTCCCATTGATTCCCCATCTATTTGCCATGAAGTGATGGGACTGGATGCCAAGATCTTAGTTTTTTTAATGTTGAGTTTTAGTTAGCTTTTTCGTTCTCCTCTTTCACTTTCATCAAGAGGCTCTTTAGTTCTTTTCTTTCTGCCATAAGAGTGGTGTCATCTGCATATCTGAGGTTAGTGATATTTCTCCCAGCAATCTTGATTCCAGCTTGTGCTTCTTCCAACCCAGCGTTTCTCATGATGTACTCTGCATTTAAGTTAAATAAGCCGGGTGACAATATACAGCCTTGATGTATTCCTTTCCCAATTTGGAACCAATCTGTTGTTTCATGTGCGGTTCTAATTTGCTTCTTGACCTGCATATAGATTTCTCAGGAGGCAAGTCAGGTGGCCTGGTATTCCTATCTCTTTCAGAATTTTCCACAGTTGATTGTGATCCACACAGTCAAAGGCTTTGTCGTAGTCAATAAAGCAGAAATAGATGCTTTTATGGAACTCTCTTGCTTTTTCCATGATCCAGCAGATGTTGGCAATTGGATCTCTGGCCCCTCTGCCTTTTCTAAAACCAGCTTGAACATCTGGAAGTTCATGGTTCAATATTGTTGAAGCCTGGCTTGCAGAATTTTGAGCATTACTTTACTAGCATGTGAGATGAGTGTGTAATTGTGTAGTAGTTTGAAAATTCTTTGGCATTGCCTTTCTTAGGGATTGGAATGAAAACTGACCTTTTCCTGTCCTGTAGCCGCTGGTGAGTTTTCAAAATTTGCTGACCTATTGAGTGCAGCACTTTCACAGCATCATCTTTTAGGATTTGAAATACCTCAACTGGAATTCCATCACCTCCACTAGCTTTGTTCATAGTGATGCTTTCTAAGGCCCACTTGACTTCACATTCCAGGATGTCTGGCTCTAGGTGAGTGATCACACCATCGTGATTATCTGGGTCATGAAGATCTTTTTTGTATCATTCTCATGTTATTCTTGCCAACTCTTCTTAACATCTTCTGCTTCTGTTAGGTCCATGCCATTTCTGTCCTTAATTGAGCCCATCTTTGTATGAAATGTTCCCTTGGTATCTCTGATTTTCTTGAAGAGATCTCTAGTCTTTCCCATTCTGTTGTTTTCCTCTATTTCTTTGCATTGATCATTGAGGAAGGCTTTCTTATCTCTCCTTGCTATTCTTTGGAACTCTGCATTCAGATGGGCATTTTTCCTTTTCTCCTTTGCCTTTAACTTCTCTTCTTCCCTCAGCTATTTGTAAGGTCTCCTCAGACAACTATTTTGCCTTTTTGCATTTTTCTTGGGGATGGTCTTGATCACTGCTTCCTGTACAATGTCAAAACCTCTGTCCATAGTTCTTCAGGCACTCTGTCTGTCAGATCTAATCCCTTGAATCGATTTCTCACTTCCACTGTATAATGGTAAGGGATTTGATTTAGATCATACCTGAATGGTCTAGTGGTTTTCCCTACTTTCTTCAATTTAAGTCTGAATTTTGCATAAAGGAGTTCATGATCTGAGCCACAGTCAGCTCCCAGTCTTGTTTTTGCTGATGGTATAGAGCTTCTCAATCAATCAATATAATCAATCATCTCATGTCAGTATTGATCATCTGGTGATGTCCATGTGTAGAGTTGTCTCTTGTGTTGTTGGAAGAGGATGTTTGCTATGACCAGTGTGTTCTTTTGGCAAAACTGTGTTAGCCTTTGCCCTGCTTCATTTTGTACCTCAAGACCAAACTTGCCTGTTACTCCAGGTATCTCTTTACTTCCTACTTTTGCATTCCAGTCTCCTATGATGAAAAGTACATCTTTTTTGGTGTTAATTCTAGAAGGTCTCGTAGGTCCTCATAGAACCATTCAACTTCAGCTTCTTCAGCATTACTGGTTGGAGCATAGACTTGGATTACTGTGATACTGAATGGTTTGCCTTGGAAACGAACAGAGATTATTCTGTCATCTTTAAGATTGCACCCAAGTACTGCATTTTGGATTCTTTTGTTGACTATGAGGGCTACTCCATTTCTTCTAAGGGATTCTTGCCCACAGTAGTAGATATAATGGTCATCTGAATTAAATTCACCCATTCCAGTCCATCTTAGTTCGCTGATTCCTAAAATGTCGATGTTTACTCTTGCCATCTCCTGTTTGACCACTTCTAATTTGCCTTGATTCATGGACCTAACATTCCAGGTTGCTATGCAATATTGTTCTTTACAGCATTGGACTTTACTTTCATCTCCAGTCACATCCACAACTGGGTGTTGTTTTTGCTTTGGCTCCATCTCTTCATTCTCTCTGGATTTGTTTCTCCACTCTTCTCCAGTAGCATATTGGACACCTACCAGCCTGGAGAGATCATCTTTCAGTGTCCTATCTTTTTGCCTTTTCCTACTGTCCATGGGGTTCTCAAGGCAAGAATACTGAAGTGGTTTGCCATTCCCTTCTCCAGTGGACCACATTTTGTCAAAACTCTCCACCATGACCTGTCTTTCTTGGGTGGCCCTGCACAGCATGGCTCATAGTTTCATTGAGTTAGACAAGGCTGTGGTCCATGTGATCAGTTTGGTTAGTTTTCGGTGATTATGGTTTTCACTCTGTCTACCCTCTGATGAATAAGGATAAAAGGCTTATGGAAGCTTCCTGATGCGAGAGACTGACTGTGGGGGAAACTGGATCTTGTTCTGATGGGTAGGGCCATGCTCAGTAAATCTTTAATCCAATTTTCTGTTGATGGGTGCTGTGTTTCCTTCCTGTTGTTGGCCTGAGGCCAAACTGTTGATCCACGCCTCCGCTGGAGACTCCTTGACAGTCACAGGCAAGTCTAACTCAGTCTCTTGTGGGGACACTGCTCCTTTCTCCTGTCTCCTGGTGCACACAAGGTTTTGTTTGTGCCCTCCAAGAGTCTGTTTCCCCAGTCCTGTGGAAGTTCTATAATCAAATCCCATCGGCCCCCCAAATCAAATTCCCTGGGGGTTCTCAGTCTCTTTGCTGGATCCCCAGCCCAGGAAATCTGTTGTGGTTCCTGGAAAAAACTGGAAAATGACCTTCAAAACAAAATCAGTCTCCTAAAAATTCCTTCTTTAGTAAGTTAGGGGTGGGGAGAGAAAAGGACAAGGGAGGGAGGACCCAGAGAACCTGCGGTGGGGTATGGACAGCATACAGTGCTCACCAGGGCCCCAGGGAGGGACCAGACCATCATCTCCTGTGTTGTCATGGGGCTCATTTAATTCTACAGAAATATGATGGTTACCCTCTGTGCACGGTAGGGCTTGGTGTCCCCTATTAGTCTTCCGGCTCTGGAAGGGAAGGTCAAAGTGTTCAAAGGAGACCTTGGGAGCGTGGAAGGGGTCTGAGGCTAAGAGGAAAACACCACCATGGTTCAGCCTATCATACACAATTGTTTTGTGGGAAGCTTCCCTGGGGATGCTGCAGGGAGAGTTAGTGAGAGAGAGGCATGTGGCAGCAGGTTGGGACTTCTTGCTCTGAATTGGAGTCGAGGGGGTCACCCACAGATTCTGGAGAGTATCTTGAGCAGGACTGTAACAGGATGCATTTATGTCTTCAGGAGATGTAGCTCGCTGAATCAGTTGCTTTCGTTAGTCTAACAGCATTCTGGGCTATGATGTATGTGTTCAGCTCTCTTGCCCACTGCATACTGAAGCCACCACAAGCCATCAGGGGTGTTCCTGGAGGTGGGCTTCCCCTACCCACCCCCACCTCTGCAGGGAGGATAACTGACTCTGGACCATGTGACCCTCTGCACACACTGGCTTCCTGCACCTCCTGCTGCCTCTTGCTTGTACCCAGGACTCTTCAGGTGTAGGCAGTGTTGAAATTAAGCCTTTGGCTAATTATGAAGCAGGTGAACAAAAGAGAGGAGTATTTAAGGGACGTGCTGCTATGGGAGTGAGGGGGTGAACGTTAAACCAGCACCATGTGCCTTTCATTCGAGGCTAATTCTGCCCCTAGTGTAGGATGTTGAAGAGAGCATTCCTAACTCCTAAACCTTGAGGTCATTTTAATTAGAAACTTCTGTAACATGTATGCTTCTTGTCATGCTCCACAAACCTAGCTGCAGGTAACTATCTGTGTTCGCTAACTGCAGGACCTGTGTTGAAACAGACGTTTGTCAGCCTAATTTGAGTTTGCTAAATAGACATCAATCACACATGCAACGTCTTAGAATTCAGAGTTTTCATCCATTCATGTTGATCTCACCTGAAATTAGTATTGCTTTTAGTATTTTAAAATACTTAGATATAATTGACTCATGCAAAACACATTCTTTTCTCCTTTAAAGTGACTACTATTTCTTTACAGCTGAAGATTGCTCTACCATCTACTTGCCATTCAGACTTATGCAGCTATGTATTTTTGAGTTTCAGTAGTATGATAAATCCCATATGTACAGCCCATCACACTTAATGGTTTATTTTATTATCTTTTTATTATGTATTGGAGCATAGCTGATTAATGATATTGTAATTATTTCAGGTGGACATATAGCAACACTTAGTGGTTTTGAGATTCAAATGATTGGTCACAAGGATGGTTTAAAATATTAAGTAAAGTACTAAATATATAGCAAGTAGAATTAGGCAGGAGTTCCTTTTCCTTCTTTTCTCACCAAACCAGGCTGTTGTCCTCTTCTAGAATTAGGGAAAAGCATCAGTTCAGTTCAGTCACTTAATCATGTCTGACTCTGTGTGACCCCGTGAATCGCAGCACGCCAGACCTCCTTGTCCATCACCATCTCCTGGAGTTTACACAAACCCATGTACATCGAGTTGGTGATGCCATCCAGCCATCTCATCCTCTGTCGTCCCCTTCTTCTCCTGCCCCCAATCCCTCCCACCATCAGAGTCTTTACAAATGAGTCAGCTCTTCGCATGAGGTGGCCAAAGTATTGGAGTTTCAGCTTCAGCATCAGTCCTTCCAATGAACACCAAGACTGATCTCCTTTAGGATGGACTGATTGGATTTCCTTGCAGTCCAAGGGACTCTCAAGAGTCTTCTCCAACACCACAGTTCAAAACCATCAATTCTTCGGTGCTCAGCTTTCTTCACAGTCCAACTCTCACATCCATACGTGACCGCTGGAAAAACCATAGCCTTGACTAGACGGACTTTTGCTGGCAAAGTAATGTCTCAGCTTTTGAATATGCTATCTAGGTTGGTCATAACTTTCCTTCCAAGGAGTAAACGTCTTTTAATTTCATGGCTGCAATCACCATCTGCAGTGATTTTGGAGCCCAAAAAAATAAAGTCTGCCACTGTTTCCAGTGTTTCCCCATCTATTTCCCATGAAGTGATGGGACCAGATGCCATGATCTTCGTTTTCTGAATGTTGAGCTTTAAGCCAACTTTTTCACTCTCCTCTTTCGCTTTCATCAAGAGGCTCTTTAGTTCCTCTTCATTTTCTGCCATAAGGGTGGTGTCATCTGCATATCTGAGGTTATTGATATTTCTCCCAGCAATCTTGATTCCAGCTTGTGCTTCTTCCAGCCCACCGTTTCTCATGATGTACTCTGCATATAAGTTAAATAAGCAGGGTGACAATATACAGCCTTGACATACTCCTTTCCCTATTTGGAACCAGTCTGTTGTTCCATGTCCAGTTCTAACTGTTGCTTCCTGACTTGCATATAGGTTTCTCAAGAGGCAGGTCAGGTGGTCTGCTATTCCCATCTCTTTCAGAATTTTCCACAGTTGATTGTGATCCACACAGTCAAAGTCTTTGGCATAGTCAATAAAGCAGAAATAGATGTTTTTCTGGAACTCTTTTGCTTTTTCCATGATCCAGTGGATGTTGGCAATTGGATCTCTGGTTCCTCTGCCTTTATTAAAACCAGCTTGAACATCAGGAAGTTCACGGTTCATGTATTGCTGAAGCATGGCTTGGAGAATTTTGAGCATTACATTACTAGCATGTGAGATGAGTGCAATTGTGCGGTAGTTTGAGCATTCTTTGGCATTGCCTTTCTTTGGGATTGGAATGAAAACTGACTTTTTCCAGTCCTATGTCCGCTGCTGAGTTTTCCAAATTTGCTGGCATATTGAGTGTAGCACTTTCACAGCACCATCTTTTAGGATTTGAAATAGTTCAACTGGAATTCCATCACCTCCACTAGCTTTGTTCATAGTGATGCTTCCTAAGGCCCACTTGACTTCACATTCCAGGATGTCTGGCTCTAGGTGAGTGATCACACCATCGTGGTGTCCACGATGTGGTCATTGAATTGTGATTATCCGGGTCATGAAGATCTTTTTTGTACAGTTCTATGTATTCTTGCCACCTCTTCTTAATATCTTCTGCTTCTGTTAAGTCCATACCATTTCTGTCCTTTATCGAGCCCATCTTTGCGTGAAATGTTCCCTTGGTATCTCTGATTTTCTTGAAGAGATCTCTAGTCTTTCCCATTCTGTTGTTTTCCTCTATTTCTTTGCATTGATCATTGAGGAAGGCTTTCTTATCTCTCCTTGCTATTCTTTGGAACTCTGCATTCAGATGCTTATATCTTTCCTTTTCTCCTTTTGCTTTTGGCTTTTCTTTTCACAGGTATTTGTAAGGCCTCCCCAGACAGCCATTTTGCTGTTTTGCATTTCTTTTCCATGGGAATGGTCTTGTCCCTGTCTCCCATACAATGTCATGAACCTCCATCCATAGTTCATCAGCCACTCTGTCTATAGATCTAGTCCCTTAAATTTATTTCTCACTTCCACTGTATAATCATAAGGGATTTGATTTAGGTCATACCTGAATGGTCTGGGGGATTTCCCTACTTTCTTCAATTTAAGCCTGAATTTGGCAGTAAGGAGTTCATGATCTGAGCCACAGTCAGCTCCCGGTCTTGTTTTTGCTGACTGTATAGACCTTCTCCATCTTTGGCTGCAAAGAATATAATCAATCTGATTTCGGTGTTGACCATCTGGTGATGTCCATGTGTAGAGTCTTCTCATGTGTTGTTGGAAGAGGGTGTTTTCTATGACCAGTGCGTTCTCTTGGCAAAACTCTGTTAGCCTTTGCCCTGCTTCATTTCGTACTCCAAAGCCAAATTTGCCTGTTACTCCAGGTGTTTCTTGACTTCCTACGTTTGCATTCCAGTCCCCTATAATGAAAAGGACATCTTTTTTAGGTGTTAGTTCTAAAAGGTCTTGTAGGTCTTCATAGAACCATTCAACATCAGCTTCTTCAGCTGGTTGGGGCATAGGCTTGGATTACCGTGATATTGAATGGTTTGCCTTGGAAATGAACAGAGATCATTCTGTCCTTTTTGTGATTGCATCCAAGTACTGCATTTCACACTCTTTTATTGACTATGATGGCTACTCCATTTCTTCTAAGGGATTCTTGCCCACAGTAGTAGATATAATGGTCATCTGAGTTAAATTCTCCCATTCCAGTCCATTTTAGTTTGCTGATTCCTAGAATGTCGACGCTCACTCTTGCTATCTCCTGTTTGACTACTTCCAATTTGCCTTTATTCATGGACCTAACATTCCAGGTTCCTATGCAATATTGTTCTTTACAGCATCGGACCTTGCTTCTATCACCAGTCCCATCCACAACTGGGTGTTGTTTTTGCTTTGGCTCCATCCCTTCATTCTTTCTGGAGTTATTTCTCCACTGATCTCCAGTAGCATATTGGGCACTTACCGACCTGGGGAATTTCTCTTTCAGTATCCTATCATTTTGCCTTTTCATACTGTTCATGGGAAAAAGCATAGGGTGATGTATATCAAACGTAATCTGATCATTCAGTTCATTTCAGTCGCTCAATCATGTCCAACTCTTTGCGACCCTGTGAACCGCAGCACACCAGTCCTCCCTGTCCATCACCAACTCCCGGAGTCCACCCAAACCCATGTCCATTGAGTCGGTGATGCCATCCAGCCATCTCATCCTCTGTCGCCCCCTTCTCCTCCTGCCCTCAATCTTTCCCAGCATCAGGGTCTTTTCAAATGAGTCAGCTCTTCACACCAGGTGGCCAAAGCACTGGAGTTACAGCTTCAACATCAGTCCTTCCAGTGAACACTCAGGACTGATCTCCTTTAGGATGGACTGGTTGGATCTCCTTGCATTACTGGTAGGGAAAAGGAAAACGAAGTGGGCAAACTTAACTGTGTCTGTGGAGTTTTTTTTTTTTTTTTTTTAAAGATCTGAATCAAGCACAGCAAGATTTTTTTTTTCAAACTTTAAACTTTTTATTTTGTATTAAGGTATAGCCAGTTCACAATGTTGTGATAGTTGCAGGTGAACAGCAAAAGGACTCAGCCATACATATACATGTATCCATTCTCCCCCAAACTCCTATCTCCCCATCCAGGCTGGCACACAACACTGAGCAGAATTCCCTGTGCTGTACAGTAGGTCCTTGTTGGTTATCTATTTTTAATATAGCTGAGTGTGCCTGACCTTCCCACACTCCCTAACTATCCCTTCCCTCTGGCAACCTTAAGTTTATTTTAAAAGTCAAACACAGCAAGATTTTAAATGTGATAAAGCCGAGTGATGACTGGACATTTACTATACTTCTCTGCATGTTTGGAATGTTGTCCAAAGGAGAAAAGAACGAGAAAGACAGGTGTTCTTCGGTCTTTGAGTCACGGCACTTCCCTTCTCACTCATTGAACTCATTCATGATAAGGATCTAAGTGATAAAACATGTCCTTGCACGGAAGAGGCCCCCCAGCAGGAGCACCAGCAGGTGGATGGCGAGTGGGCTGGTCTGTGGCAGGTCCCACATCTCCATTCCCACCCTGTCAGAACCTCACCATTCTGCTACTCACAGCCACGCCTCTCAGACTGGGAACTTGATGTAGACTGGCTTCTACACTGCCGATGGCAGGTTGGGAAGATCAGAGTGAGGTGCAGGCTGCACTGCTCTGTCATCCACAGTCAGGCTGGCCCTGCAGTTTCCCGGGAGCAGATCCCCGGTGTGGTCCTCAGCCTCGGGATGCTAGAGCCGAGTGCAAGCCTCCATCCCGGCATGGATGGGGCTGTAGCAATGGGGTTCTGGGTCCACCGCTGAGGCAGGAACTTTAAAATCCAAACTTCTGTGTGGGAGTATAGAAAATACATGCAGAAAGTGCACGATTCTATGTATATAATGATGACTTTTAAACAAACTCATCCCAGCTATTTAAGGGGCACCCAGAGCAAGACACAGAGCAATACCAGCCCTAGAAAACTGTCTCCCACCACCTTCCACCCTGCCCTCCTCACAAGGGTGACTCGCTCCTGACTCTTAATGGCCTAGGTTCCTGTTGACAATGTTGTACATTTTTTAAGGGGAATTATACACTAGGTACTCCTTGTGTCTGACTGTTTGCTCTATAGCACTTGAAAGATGCATCCATGTTGTTGCTATGAGGTCTGCGTTTATTCTCCTTGCTGTGTGGTTGTGTGACTCTCACAATTTTTCTTTCCTCCATTGACATTGATGAGCAGTTTTGTTTGGGACCTCATGGGTCCTGGGGCTGTGAGTGCTTGCCTGGCATCTCTGTGATGTGTGGCCTGCCTTCCCAGTGGATAGATTGGGTGGCTCCAGGATCCTTTGTTAGTGGTTTCCGGGACTTTCCTCAAAGCCTGGCCTGCAGCTGCCTCCTAATACTCATGAGGCCTGGGAATGGCTGAGGGTCCCCCTCTCCTGGTTTCTGAAACTGGCAACTGACCACTAACCATTAAAAATGGGTATTTCCTGTCTTCCCCATTTAGCCAATCAGTTTACACATATAAGCCTCCTTCACTTAAGTATGCAATCATATTCTGATACTTTCTATTAAACTCGTCTTCTTCCCCCCAGAGCTGTCTGCTTTTATTTTGTATGTGCTAATTATTTTGTTATCTAATTACATGGAATGTATTTTCTTTTTTTCCTCTTTTTTTAAAAAACTGAAGTATAGTTGATTTACTACTTTTAGTTTTATTTATTATTTTTCTTATCAGAGTAAAATTGCTTCACAATGTTGTTAGTTCCTGCTAAACAGCAAAGTGAATCAGCTGTATGTGTGCACATATCCCCTCCCTCGTGGGCTGCCCTCCCCCCGCCCTCCCTAGGTCAGCACAGAGCACCAGGCTGAGCCCCGTGTACTGGTACAGCAGCTTCCCAGGGGCTGTTTTACACGTGGTATTGTATGAATGGCAGTGCTACTCTCCCAGTTCGCCCCACCCTACCCTTCCCCCACTGCGTCCGCATGTCCTGTTGCTATGTCACTGTCTCTATCCCTGCCTTGCAAATAGGTTCCCTGTACCATTTTCTAGATTTCCACATATATGCTTTAATATATGATATTTCTTTTTCTCTTTCTGACTTCACTCTGTATGACAGACTCTAGGTCCACCCACATAACTGCAAATGACCCGATTTCATTCCTTTTATAGCTGAGTAATATTCCGTTGTCTATATGCACCACGTCTCTATCTATTTATCTGTTGATGGACGTTTAGGTTGCTTCCATGTCCTTGCTATTGTAAAAAGTGCTGCCATAACCACTGGGGTACATGTGTCTTTTTGAATTATGATTTTCTTAGGATATATACCAAGGAGTAGAATTGTAAGCTCATCAGTTCAGTTCAGTTGCTTAGTCGTGTCTGACTCTTTGTGACCCCGTGGACTGCAGCACACCAGGCTTCCCTGTCCATCACCAACTCCCAGAGCTTGTTCAAACTCATGTCCATCAAGTCAGTGATGCCATCCAACCTCTGTCATCCCCTTCTTCTGCCTTCAATCTTTCCCAGCATCAGGTTCTTTTCCAATAAGTCAGTTCTTCTCATCAGGTGGCCAAGGTATTGGAGTTTCAGCTTCAGCACCAGTCCTTCCAATGAATATTCAGGATTGATTTCCTTTAGGATTGACTGGTTTGATCTCCTTGCAGTCCAAGGTCATATGCAAGGTCATATGACAGTTCTATTTTTAGCTTCTTAAGGAACTTCCGCACTGCTCTCCGTAGTGGCTGTATCAGTGTACGTTCCCACCAACAGTGTAGGAGGATTACCCTTTTCCACACCCTCTGGCATTTATTGTTTGTAGATTTTTTGGTGACGGCTATTCTGACTGTTGTGAGGTGATGCCTCACTGTGGTTTTGATTGGCACGTCTCTAATAATGAGGTATGTTGAGCATATTTTCACGCGTTTGTTGGCCATATGTATGTCTTCTTTGGAGGAATGTCTGTTTAGGTCTTCTGCCCACTTTTTGATTGAGTTGTTTGTTTTTTTAATATTGAGCTGCTTGAGCAGCTTATATATTTGGGAACCTAACTAATTCTTTGTCAGTTGCTTCATTTGCAAATATTTTCTCCCATTCTGAGGGTTGTCTTTTTGTTTTGTTTATGGTCTCCTTTGCTGTGTAAGAGCTTTAAATTTAAATTTAATTAGGTCCCATTTGTTTATTTTTGTTTTTATTTTTGTAACTCTAGGAGTTGGGTCAAAAAGGATCGTGCTGCGATTTGTGTCAGAGGGTGTTCTGCCTGTGCTTTCCTCTAAGGGTTTTTCTGGCCTTACATTTAGATCTGTAATCCATTTTGAGTTTATTTTTGTGTGTGGTATTAGGAAGTGTTTTGGCTGCACTGAGAGGCATATGAGATCTTAATTCCCTGACCAGGGATCGAACCCATGCCCCCTGCACTGGAAGCCCAGAGTCCCAGCCACTGGACCACCAGGGACGTCCCCCTGATTTACAATGTTGTGCCAATCTCTGCTGTACAGCAAAATTTGTGTGCTTGTTTTATACCTTTTTCTATCTCAAGCATTTCATCAAAATTGAGGTATGTGGGATCTTTAGTTGCAGCATATAGGATCTTGTTTTCTGACCAAGTATC
Source organism: Ovis aries (assembly GCF_016772045.2). Lineage (NCBI taxonomy): Eukaryota > Metazoa > Chordata > Mammalia > Artiodactyla > Bovidae > Ovis > Ovis aries. The sequence goes on from NC_056056.1 coordinate 62,500,464, forward strand.
GAACCCTGGTCCTTGCCTTGGTCTTGCCTTGCCTTTAGTGTCTTAGCCACTAAACTACCAGGGAAGTCGCAATAATTTATTTTAAAACCTTAGTCCCACTTAGTGGGACTGCAGTCTTCAATGCAATCTCTGTGACATTCTTTGTTCCATGATTTGGTGGCAGGATTTTATTTCTCAAGAAGATGAGATTATTTCCAGCTGGAGGGCCAAGGAGGACAGGTGGAATGACAGCTAAGGATAGAAAAGGACAGAAATTTTCTGAAATTAAACACCTGAAATACACATACTGAAAATACCCTGAGAGTGCTGGTTCTCTGAAAGTGGTGTGAACTGTTGAATCATAGTGGTCATAGGACTACAGGTACTGTCTCGTCCAGTTCTTGGAGTCACACATGAAACAGCAGAGACAAAGGACAGTCACACTGCAGCAGAGCTAAGACATGGACCTAAGCCTGCAGAGTCTCAATGCCTCCACTTAGACTGTTTTCCATGGTTTGGATGAATTACACTTTCTTATAATGGAATACTTTAAAAAGAAGTCATGTGTAGTCCCAAATCTTTTTAGAAAGTGAGCTAAGTATATAGATACCAGTTCATAAGTTTAATGACAACATCTCTTAATTTTCCCAAATCCTTAATTTGGGAAACTCTAGATGTATGTTGATTTTTGTTTGAATATCAAGGCTCAGGAGAGAAGCTACAAGTTTATTAAGGCATCTCTGATCACTTTTGCATAATAAAAACTATTTCTGGTCTTTGTCCTGAGTTCCTGGCATTAACTTCTAAAATCCCTTGAAATTTCCTGAGTGACAGAATGTCTTTGTTGTACTATGGAGTGACCCTGGTGGGTCCCTGGAGAGGCTCAGGATGGGAGCTTGTCACCAGAAAGAACAACTCTGTGATTAGGGGGTTGGGACCTTGAAATCCCTGACCATTGGGGAGGGAGTTGGGGCTGGAGACTGGGTTTAGTCATGTGACCAGTGGTTTCCTCAACCATGCCCACGTAATGAGAACCCAGTAAGAGTTCTGGCTGGACACCCAGGCTTCCCGTTTGGTGAGCAGGAAGGGGAGAAGACACAAACCCTTCCCCCATCTCGCCCACCTGTGCCCTTTAACATAAGCCCACTCTCTCAAGTCCCATTCTTTCCTGAGCTCTGTTAGCTGTTCTAGTATATTGACAAACAAAGAGGGTCATGAGAACACCACCTGTGTGGAGTCTGGGGACTCTCTAAAACTTGTCTGCAGTGGGCAGCCTGTGGAGGACTCCATCTTGATTGGGGGGCCACGTGAACCCTGATGACTGGTGCTGGAGCAGGCCAGCAGCCAGGTTGGGGGAAGCATGCCATGTTCTCTCTTTAATACTTGATGTCCTAGATGAAGTACATGGTTACCATTTTGGAAATTTTCCTTTCAAATTCTTTTGGTTCAAAAATCTTAATAAGTTGCCGTAAACTTACTGTTTTTCCCTTTTATTGTGCTCATGCTCAATAGAAGCTCATTTAGGGAATCATGTCAGGCAAGGTCCTGGCTGGAGACAGAAGGCATTTCAGCTAAATTTTTTTGGAAAGACTTTTGAATGAAGGAACAATTTTTAAAAGAATAGGCAGGAGTGAGGGAACCAGCATGGAAGGAAGAGGTACCCAGGGAAGCTGTCCTCACCATAGGGCCTGTGGAAAAAGCTGTCCCCCTAGAAGGACACCATCACTGTGGAAGAAGCTGTCCCCCTGGAAGGATAATCACTGCCCTCCAGCCTGTTCTCCCTCCTCCAGTGATTCTCAGGGTGGGGAGAGCCAGAGGCAAGGTTAAAAAGGAAGCTTGACTGGAGAATGAATCTGGAGGCAAAGGGATGATCTCTGATAGCACAGAAAATGGGTGAGGGTCACAGCCTGAGAGACAGCCCTCACAGGCTGGTCAGTTTCAGAGTCAGTGGACATGTGCTCCTTCTGAGAGTTGGTTCTATTTAATTCTCTTTAAAATTCAGTTTGTGCAGCAGCCGCTACCATATGAATACCATTGTATAAGACAGATGTGGATTAACTGCTGGTTTTGGTTCTTGTCCCTTCTGGGAAGCTTCTGAAGAACTGGCTGCATTATCTGTTGCATTTCCCCCGTGATATTGTGATTTCATTTTTCTACCTGCTCTTTTCCCTACTACATGGTGAGCTTTTTCAGGGTATGGATTTTCTCACATTCCTTTCTGAATAGTCAGCACAAAAATGTGAGCAGGTAACAAGAGACTACAAGTTCAACAAGCTTATTTGAAAAATACTGAAATAAAATTTTCATAAATAAAATGTATAATAATTGAAATTTAAAACAACAAAAATATAAACTTAAGGGGCAGCCTACACCAGATTAGACATCTCAGAAAAGGGGGAAAAAATCAACTAGAAGACAAAGTAACTTTTCTAGAATATAGCATGGAGATTTTATATTAGTGTAAAAAAAAGTTAAGACTCATAAAGGACAGGATGACATCAAAGATACATGCTTTTAGGATTTTAGAAGCAGAAAATACGGTGAAAAGAAGCAGCAGCAGTATTTAAAGAGATAATGGCTGGGAATTTTCCCCAACTGATGAAGAACACCAATCATTGACCAGGAAGTGCAGCAAACCACAAAAACCCAGGCCTAGAGACATGATAAAACTGACAAACTTGAAACAAAGAGATGTGAACACAAACCAGAGAGAAAAGACAAGTTATCTGCAGAAAATGGGTGATCAGGCTGAGAGCTAATCTCTTGATAGCAGCAGTGAGAACCAAAAGGTTGGGAGTGGGGGAGGGCACAGTTATTTGCAAATAATATAAGGTCATGGGCTTCCCTGGTGGCTCAGATGGTAAATAATCTGCCTGCAATGCTGGAGACCTGGGTTTGATCCCTGTGTTGCGAAGATCCCCTGGAGAAGATCCCCTGGAGAAAGTCAACCCACTCCAGTATTCTCGCCTGGAGAATTCCCATGGGCCGAGGAACCTGGCGTGCTGCAGTTCATTGGATCACAAAGAGTCAGACACGACTGAGTGACTAAGCACAGTATAAAGTCACAACCATAAATGAGTATGCATGAAGAGATAAAAAATTATGTTGATGTAAATAAAATTAATCAGTCAATCTAGGAAAGAAATGGAAAATTTTATTTGAGTCAAATTTGAGTATTATAACCCAGGAAGGATATCTCAGAAAGCTATGAGAACTTAGAAGTCAAGTGTCTGAGACAGGATGGTACATCAAATGACATTGTTTATTATTGTATTTTGTTTTACTTTATTTTATATTTTATTTTGCCACCCAGGGATTGAACCTGGGCCCCTACAATAAAAGCACAGAGTCCTAACCATTGGATAGCCAGGGAATGCCCTTCAAATGATGTATTATTGACAGTTTACATAATTCATATTATTTACATAATCCAGATCTAAGGGCAGTCATGGTGGGTTGTGTGACTGCTTACAAACTCAAGGAGGAATGTTATCTTTCAAGGAGTTGTCTTGTTTATTCGGGGAGAACATTGCTGTTTATGATTGAGCAGGTATTTGCCCATGGGGAAGTTTGGCGATATATAAATGCAGTGAAAAAACTGGCTTAAAACTCAGTATTAAAAAATCTAAGATTGTGGTGTCTGTTCTCATCATTTCATGCCAAATAGATGGGGGAAAAGTTCAAACACAGTGACAGATTTTATTTTCTTGGGCTTCAAAATCACTGCAGATGGGGATTGCAGCCATGAATTTAAAAGATGCTTGCTCCTTGGAAGGAAAGCTATGACAAAGCTAGACAGCATATTAAAAAGCAGACATCACTTTGCTGACAAGGTCCAAGTAGTGAAAGCTATAGGTTTTCCAGTAGTCATGTATGGATATAAGAGTTAGATGCCAAAGAATTGATGCTTTTGAATTGTGGTGCTGGAGAAGACTCTTGAGGGTCCTTTGAACTGCAAGGAGATCAAACCACTTAACGCTAAAGAAAATCAACCCTGAAAATCATTGGAAGGACTGATGCTGAAGCTGAATCTCCAATACTTTGGCTACCTGATGTGAAGCACCAACTCACTGAAAAAGACCCTGATGCTGGGAAAAATTGAGGGCAGGAGGAGAAGGGGATAACAAAGGATGAGATGGTTGGATGGCATCACTGACTCCATGAACATGAGTTTGAGCAAGCTCTGGAAGATAGTGAAGGACAAGGAGTCTGCAGTCCATGAGGTCCATGCTGCAGTCCATGCTGCAGTCCACGAGGTCACAGAGTTGAACACAACTGAGCAACTGAACAATAACAAAATAGGTTTGCTTTCTCTGTCGTCTACCAGCGACTGCTCATAGACATGGGCTATGTGTGTGCCTGTGCGCTTAGTCACTCAGTCATGTCCAGCTCTTTGCGACCCTGTGGACTGTAACCCACGAGGCTCCTCTTTCCATGGGATTCTCCAGGCAAGAATACTGGAGTGGATTGCCATTTCCTTCTCCAGGGGATCTTCCTGACCCAGGGATCGAACCTGAATCTCCTTATTTAGCTGGCAGATTCTCTGCCACTGAGCCACCTGGGAAGACCTACATAGGCTATGGCAGAAGCCTAAATGTTATCACCATTTTATGGAGAATCCTGAAACGGGTGGGTCTTTAACCTCACATCTTCTATAAATTTCAAAAAGAACAGTTTTTGCATATTTGAAGTCTAGTTTTTTATGCAACTTCATTGTTCATCAGAAGTGAGATAACTACTGGACATACCATATTTTAATCATTTATTTTTCAGCAATCTAACCTTGTCAAGAGATGGGTGAGGCCATTTCACCCACTGCAGACCAGCGGAGCCGCACAGCATGTTGAGAGGGAGCCACGTCTGGATTGAACTGTCTGACCCTGTCTAAGCTGAGCAAGAAACAGAGATGGGAGTGGTGGAGGGTGGGGAACAGAGCAGAAATGAAAAAGACAGGTGGTTCTGGGTGCTAACTAGAAGTCATGCCCTTTACTGGTGCTAAGTTGTAAACGTGCACTCTCCACTTCTCCTGTGACTAGAAAGTGATAGGTAAATCACAGAATCATAACTACAGTTGTTATGAATCTAATGATAGTTTAGAATTCTTATGGTGTTTTATTTCACAGAGAAAGGCATACCAAGATACAACTTTTCTGTTAGCAATTGTTGTTTGTCAGCATAGTATGGCTCCTGATTTGATGCACTAGAAAAACACACTTCTATGAAATCTCTGCCGAAAGTGCATGACCTGGTTGAAGTAATTAGGAAGAATCTGACAAACCCAAGTGAGGGGACTTTCTGCGATATTCTGATGTATAGTCTTCAGAACTGTCAAGATCATCAAAGACAAAGACTGAGAGCTGTTCCAGATTAAAGGAGACTTCAGAAATATGACAGCTGGCAAATGCAGCACATGAGCCAGGCTTTTCTTTTACTACAAAGGACAATATTGAGCTAAATGGCCAAACCTGAATAAGGTCTGTAGGTTATGATGGTGTTGTGTGATGCTGATTTATTTCCTGGGTTTGATCTTTGTTCCATGATTATGGAGTGTACTGACCTTGCTTCTGGGAAGTACTATTCAGACTCAAGAGCATCGCGTTTGCAACTTACTCTCAAATGATTCAGGGAAGAGCAAGAGACAGAGGAAGTCAGAGTAGATGTGACAAACTGTTAACATTTGAAGAAGGAGGACAGAAGATAAATGGAAATTCTTTGTGTTCTTATTGTAACTTAAAGTTTTAAACAAAGGTAGCGAATAAAACTGTTATTAAGGATTAAAATGAAGCACTTCAAATGTTGGTAGCACTCACTCAGTTCAGCTCAGTCGCTCAGTCGTGTCCGACTCTTTGCGACCCCATGAATCGCAGCACGCCAGGCCTCCCTGTCCATCACCAACTCCCGGAGTTCACTCAGATTCACGTCCATCGAGTCCGTGATGCCATCCAGCCATCTCATCCTCTGTCGTCCCCTTCTCCTCCTGCCCCCAATCCCTCTCAGCATCAGAGTCTTTTCCAATGAGTCAACTATTCGCATGAGGTGGCCAAAGTACTGGAGTTTCAGCTTTAGCATCATTCCTTCCAAAGAAATCCCAGGGCTGATCTCCTTCAGGTTGGATTTCCTTGCAGTCCAAGGGACTCTCAAGAGTCTTCTCCAACACCACAGTTCAAAACCATCAATTCTTCTGCGCTCAGCCTTCTTCACAGTCCAACTCTCACATCCATACATGACCACAGGAAAAACCATAGCCTTGACTAGACGGACCTTAGTCGGCAAAGTAATGTCTCTGCTTTTTAATATGCTATCTAGGTTGGTCATAACTTTTCTTCCAAGGAGTAAGCGTCTTTTAATTTCATGGCTGCAATCACCATCTGCAGTGATTTTGGAGGCCAAAAAAATAAAGTCTGACACTGTTTCCACTGTTTCCCCATCTATTTCCTATGAAGTGATGGGACTGGATGCCATGATCTTCATTTTCTGAATGTTGTAGCACTCACTAGAAGGAGGTTAAATCTGTTTAAAGGGGAAGACACCGGGCTGCTCCCTGAAAACATGAGATTTAATTTTTTCTGAAACATTCTTTTTATATGCCCCATAAAAGCAAACTCAGGGGATTTCCCTGGTGGTCCAATGGTTGAGAATCCACCTTCCAATGCAGGAAATGTAGGTTCAATCCCTGGTCACGGAACTAAGATCCCGCATTCCGCTGGACGACTAAGTCGTCTATCACAACGAAGATGCCACATGCTGCAACCAAGACCTGACACAGCCAAGTAAATAAATATTAAATAAAAAAGCAAACTCAAATTCCAAATTCCTCCCCAGGCAAGCATGTCGTGTGTTTGGACTGTGTCACTATTTTTTCTGAAGCTGCTTTTGAAGGCACCTCTAGAGTGGGGCTGAGCCACCTGCCAACGGCGACAGTGACAGGACTGGGCCTTCTGTGCACCTGCTTCCATTGATTCATTTAAAAATCAGTCCAGTTTGGGACTTCCCTGGTGGTCCAGTGATTAACACATCATCCTTCCAATGCAGGGGACATGGGTTCCCTCCCTAGTTGGAAAACCTTAGTTCTCCCAGGGAACTAAGTAACATATGGTACATGGCCATAAAAACATAAAAGTCGGTTCAGTTAGACTCAGATTTCACAAATGGGCTAAATCAAATCAGTTCCCAAGTCCCTATGTAGTAGGTTTGCACACTAATTAAAAAAAAAAATGTTTTAATGGAATCTCAGCCACACGGCTTCCTTTAGTGCTCCTTTAGGTTCTTTTGAAAATATTTTTAAAGTTGACTTTTTGAATTGAAATATATTTGACATATAACATTGTATAAACTTAAGGTGTACACCATGTTACTCTGATACATTTATACATGTAGGAATAATTAGCACCTCTCTCACATCACATGATTATCTTCCCTTCTTAGTAGCAGCGTCACAGGATCCCTTTCCCAAAGCATTGCTTGCTGCAGTCCATGGAATGGCTTTCAGTAGTAGTAGGTGAATTTAGGAATCAGTAAGTTCTTAGCAGGGTTTCCCAGGTGGTGCTAGTGGTAAAGAACCTGACTTCAAGTCCAGGAGACATAAGAGATGCAGTTTGATCCCTGAGTCATGAAGATCCCCTGGAGGAGGCAGGGCAACCCATTCTGATATTTTTGCCTGGAGAACCCCCATGGACAGAGGAGCCCGGTGAGCTACAGTTCATAGGGTTGCACAGAGTTGGACACAACTGAAGTGACTTAGCGCATGTTCTTAGCAAGATTGATGGTTATAAAACACTACTGCTGTCTTTTAGATTCTTTTAATGGCTCATTTATGAGCACTTGGTCTCAGCTATTAGGACTAGTTCTAGCAGTTCTATGGAGAAGGAAATGGCAACCCACTCCAGTATTCTTGCCTGGGGAATCCCAGGGACAGAGGAGCCTGGTGGGCTGCTGTCTGTGGGGTCACACAGAGTTGGACATGACTGCAGCGACTTAGCAGTAGCAGCAACTAGCAGTTCTGAACACTAAACTTTTAAAAATCTCTAAAACTGTTGAGAAAGAGTTCAGATGCCTAGGAAGTGGTATTGTTGAGATGATTTTCTTATAAGATTCCCTATTTCTTCTGCCAACCCTCTGAGATGATGTTTCTTGAAATAAATAGAGATTGGAGACTTTTTCTGTTTTCCTGGCACTGTGGCCATGTCCCAAACAGAGCCTGTAGCCAGCAGCTGATGTCCTGGCCAAACCCCTTCCCAGTATGCAGGGAGTGATCCAGGAGAGTGTCCCTGGGTTTTCTCTCCAGTATCCTTGGAAAGAAGGAGCTTGTTGCCTCATGCTTAGGACACTTTTGTTGTCGTAGAGACCTCTCATGTCAGTGTGGTTTCATCTGAAGCATCTCTTCCTTTGCAGAGATTCATGGAGTTTTGAAAAATAACTATTTTAATTTATTTGGCTGCACCGAGTCTTGTTTTCATCACGTGGGATCTTTAGTTTCCGTATGAGAATTCTTAATTGAGGCATGTGGGATCTAGTTCCCTGACCAGCGCTCGGCTCAAACCCAGGACCCCTGCTTTGGGAGCTCAGGGTTCTTAGCCACTGGGCAATCAGGGAAGTCCCCATTCAGACTATTTGCAAGTTCAAGACTTTGTTCTCTACCTTCTGAACTGAAAGAGTATTAGTCCTCAGTGATGGATTTAGGCATTAGGCCAGGTCTACACTAAGAAAATAACCAGATGTTCCACTAGGGTCCTGGGGAAGCAGTGATCTGACTCAGGCCATGTGAGAAAATCATTGCAATCTAGAGGTTCTCATCTGCCTTTTACAGAAAGTTGGTGTTTTCTGTTAATAACAGGGTGAGATTAAGAGGGAAACAGAACACAAGGAACTTCCTGCTCTTAAAAGGCTGGGAATCTTCTATTTTTCCTGCCTTCTGGTTTTTTTTTTTTTTCTGAAAGAGAACATTAAGTATTGTGGAGGGATCACAGAATACTTAGGAATTGCATGATTCCCTGTGTTTTCAAAGCCCAAATCTCCTCTGATATTTAATCTCTCCTCACAACAGCTCTGAACAGTATGCGTGTATTACAGGGCTGCTTTTCTAAAAGCAGGTAAACTCCAGCCAGTGTGGAGCTGGTTATTTCTGTGGCCCTGGCAGGGCCCGTCTGCAAGGTCTGTCCCCACCCTAGCTCCTGTGCCGGCTTCTGCTGCCCTTTCTAGGTGGGAGCTTCAGATGCTGGGCTCTGTTTCCATCCCGTGTGGCTGCTGTTTACTGAACAGTCATTCCAAGTTCTCCAGCCTGAAGACCGGAACCTCTGTTTTCCTCAGTCTGTCCCAGGTGTGGCGGGAGGGCTGACTCAGACAGTGGAGTGAATGAATGTCCACGTCTGCCTTGCTCCTGCCTCCAAAGTGATCTGATGATCTTCTGATGCCCAGAGGCTGGGACTTTTGTTTATATGGGGTTTACCAGAGGCTGGAAATTGTAAATCTTGTAGAATTACCCTAAAAATAAGATGTGAAAGAAAGGAAATGCTCTAAATGCCTAAGGGGTGTAGAACTGGAAATAATGGCTCCAAACCTGGGTTTGGCTGGGTATACACCCAAGAGAATTGAAAGCAGGGACTTGCTTTCAATATTTGTGGTCACGTGTTTAGAGCAGCATTGTTCACAATAGTCAAAAAGTGGAACTAACCCAAGTGACGTCAGTGGATGATGGATAAACAAGATGTGGTCTGTATGTACAGGAGAATATTATTCAGCCTAAAAGGGAATGAAAATCTGACCCAGGCTACAACATGGATTTATCTTGAAGACATTGTGCTAAGTTAAATGAGCCAGACACAGAAGGGCAAATACTGTTTGTCTACTCCTCTGAGGTCCCTACAGAAGTCAGGGTCACGGAGACAGAAAGTAGATGCTGGGGGCCAGGGTCTGGGGGAGGAGGGCAGGGGAAGTCAATGTTTAATGGAGATAGACTTCCAGTTTTTGCATGAGGAAAAGTTCTGTTGGTGATAGTTGCTCACCAGTGAAATGTACTTAATGCCACTGAAGCGTTCACCTAAGAATGGCTAAAACAGCAAATTCTGTGTTGTATATATTTACCACACTAAAAAAATACGGATGGGGGAACAAAGGGGCAGCAGTCATGTAAATGACAAAGTCAGCCTTTCTGTTTCTCAAATGACCTTTCTTTTCCTTTGGCTATTTGAAATATATTTAAAAAAAGGAATTAGGATTAATAAAAGGTGGCTCAGATGGTAAAGAATCTGCCTGCAATGTGGGAGTCCTGGGTTTAATCCCTGGGTTGGGAAGATCCCCTGGAAACTGGAACGGCTACCCACTCCAGTATTCTTGCCTGAAGAATTCCATGGACAGAGGAGCCTGGTAGGCTACAGCCCATGGTGTTGTAAAGAGGTGGACACAACTGAGCGACTTTCACCTTCCCTTCTTTTCAATGGCCACTTAATGAGTGATTCAGGGTATTTCAGCCAAATTTTCTGGCTGTATTTCAGCTGTTTCTTGGCAGCTGAACATTTGGGGCAGGCAGGAGTGTTCCACTGTAAGCAAGAAATAAAAGTCCCTTGCGTGTGCATTGAATAACATCTCACGTGGATTCCAGGGGCAATCTGCTAATGTTACTGGTTAGGTCATAATGTTGCAGGGAGGAAGCTGATTCTGACTCCATGTTGGAAACTGTTAGTTTGACTTGCCTTTGGTTGCTTTTGTTATTATACTTAATGGCTTGCCTCAGAGGACCCTGCCCCTCTGCTTAACTGTAAACTAATGTGCCTTTGTTCAGCTCAAGGAGAGATTTCTCCCTGCCCACCTGTGAATAGAAGAGATTAACACAAACCTTCCAAAGGCTGGCTGCTCCTTTGGAGATGTTTTTGCTGGACTGAAGACCCCTTCACTTTACTTCCCCTCTGCCTCTCCCTCTCTATTCTGCCTTTTGACGTTAGTTCCTCATTGCTTCTCTCTCTCTGACTCTACAAAAGAGCCTGGCATCCAGACCCTGACAAAATGGGTATTCTGAGACACTAGCCTGCTGTCTTCTCAGTCAGCTGGCTTTCCAAACAGTCATTTTCCTTGCCTCCACACCTCGTCTCTTCTATTCTTTGGCCAGCCGTGCAGCGAGCAGAGAATGCTTGGGCTCAGTAACAGTAAGGCGCGTCTTCCCATGTTAGGCGTCCCAAAGGCTGGCTTCGGGTAGTTTTCTCAGAGGCTGGCCTCGGGTGGTTTTCTTTCTTCTGGGAAGATTGTCTCACTTCTAGCCTTACTTCTCCTAACTGTGCTCAGGTAATTATCATCTTTTCTCTCTCAAAGCTCTACCTTTAGCATCCAATTGAGTAATGACAGCCACTTGACCACATTTATCAATCATGTGCTGTGGATCATAGTGCCAGGTCTTCTGGGTGTATCAGTAAATACAAGATGAGACTTTTGGTCTCAGGGCCTTAGAACCCGGGTAAGGAGGACAGTCGTAGGCACACAGAAAGGTAACTGACAGCGTTCTTGCTGAAGCCAGTCTGTGTGTAGAGCAGGAATCCTGTGCCTGGAGGGTGACATAAAGCCTGGTCCCAGCAACAGGATAGCAGGGTGAGTCTCATTTGGGAGGCCTGGGTTCCAACAGTGGTACACAACTGAAGCAACTTAGCAGCAGCATAATAAAGTTTTTGAAGCATAAAATCAACAAAAATTTAAAAGTGAGAGAGAGAAGGGAAGCTTTCATGATATAGTCTGCTGCTGCTGCTAAGTCACTTCAGTTGTGTCTGACTCTGTGTGACCCCATAGATGGCAGCCCACCAGGCTTCCCCGTCCCTGGGATTCTCCAGGCAAGAACACCGGAGTGGGTTGCCATTTCCTTCTCCAATGTATGAAGGTGAAAAGGGAAAGTGAAGTCGCTCAGTTGAGGCCGACTCTTAGCGACCCCATGGACTGTAGCCTGCCAGGCTCCTCCATCCATGGGATTTTCCAGGCAAGAGTACTGGAGTGGGGTGCCAGATATAGTCTAGGTGGAGACAAAGGTGACTAGCACTCTGGTTTCTGTCAACAAGATGGTGAGAATTGATAAATTTGGGGTATATTTGTGGGGAGTAGAGAGCTATTTTCCAGCGGTATTAGCAAAGAGGGTGAGGACAAGGAATGCCACCTCCCACAGCAGTAAACAAGGGATGATGTCAAGCCAGCAGCCACTGGGCCACCCAGACTGTGCACCCCAAGGGAACTCAGGATGGAGAAGAGAAGGATGTTAGCCCCAGACAGCTGAGGTGCCCATCAGAGGAATGATTTCAGTGAACCCAGACTCTTGCATCTTCCCATACATACCAGACCACTAGATTCATTAACAGTAATTTTTCAGTGTTCTGACTGCCTGGTTTTTGTTGCAAAAACTCCTGGATATCCTGGCTCCCCCCTTGCCTGTAACAGAGTACCCCCTCAGAGCTGTTTGAGAGCCTGCATCCTAGGCTAAGTCCTCCAAAGTCTGCAGAACAAACTCAACTTTCTGGCTTTGCATTTCTCTCGGTCAACAGGAGGAACTGGTTATGACTCCTCCATTTTTGCCTGTGGTGGCTGGAAGGAGGCCATGAACTCATTAGAGACACTGGGAGATGGAAGAGACAGGGAGAGCTCTGAAGTTCACTTGTGGCCACACTGAGCCTGAGATGGAATTAGAAATCTACGTCCCAGGTGGAACTTTGAGAAATGGAGTATTTTCTGCCAGATCAGTAAACAAGGCTGACAACGATCAGCGATTCTGGCCCTCTGCATGTGAATTCCTGAGCTCCAAGGGCACCCAGGAAGGAGAAGAATGTCTGCTCCATCTGGCAGCACTCAGACTGGATCCACTCCCTTCGGTGACCCGTGAGGAACTCAGGGTACTGGCCCCAGATAACTGAGATGCATATGAAAGGAACCATTTCAGGGAGCCCAGATTCTTACATCTTCCCATATGTAGAAAAGGTCTAAATTCCTTAACTTGAGATAGCTGGTTTTCTGTAATTCACAAAAATAGTTTTGATGTTTGACTACCTTGCCCTTTGTTGCAAACTTGTGTATAACCTGGCTTCCCCACCTCACCTCCTTGGAGCAATTCTCTCAGAGTTACTTGAGATGCTGCTTCCCAAACTTCAGTCTTAAAAAAATTCTGCCAAATAAAGCATAACTCTCAGCTTCTAGATTGTGAGCTCAGGTCGGCCCTGAGCTCAGAGGAGATGCACATTTAGGAGCCATCAGTCAATAGATGGCATTAAAACTAGGGGATTGAATAAGTTCACTAGGAGAAAGGCTGTGGTTAAGGAAAAGTAATTCGTGTTAGAGGCAGAATTTTCCAGAATCTCTAAAATGACTGCTGAGAAATCTGAGGCAAAAAAAGAAATCAGGCTTTTGCAGTAACCACACTCAAACTGTGGGAGCTGTGCACTGGCTGGCATCCTTTATCCCATGGGCATCAGAGCTCTGCGGCTGGGAAGTTGTGGCCATGCTGCCTGGACGTGGCCCGCGGAGGATGTCAGCCTGCAGCTAGCGCTCCACTTTCCCAAGAAGCGACACTGTCATCCAAACGTGCACCTTGTTCCTGCCTGCTCCCTGGCTGCTCGTCAATATCTGATTCCAGATCACAGGACACTGTGTATTGCCAAACCCCAGGCCTGTCACTTAAAACAAACAGAAGTCAACAGAAATCGCTCTGATCAAACTGTCGACCTTTCCCTGATTCTTGGCTGTGGCTGGTCCCCACCCCCAGGGAGAGCAATGCAGGGCTGACTGAGCGTTTGTTTGCTTTCTGGCTGTGTGGCCTGGAAGGACAATGCCGCATTCACAAGCCCGTGGGACTCTAAATGTCAGTGCAACTGCCGGCAGTGGGGTTCTGTGCAGTCCACCCACACCCTTCTCCTAGAGCAGCAGGTAGTCTGTGACGTGGCTGAGCGGGCACCCAGCCAAGGTCTGTGGGTGATGCCTAAAATCACCCTGTCAACCAGAGATGTTTTTCTCTGGGTAAATGGGGCTGTGCCTTATTAAATGGAGGTCACCCCAAGTTTATATCTGAGAGGACACCTTCTAGGTGAGGATGGTGGGGGCATATTGCTGGCATGAGGGGACCTCTGGGCTGGTCATGTAAACAGTGTGAAAAGACAGAAGCATGCAATGTGCAGATGGAAACAGCAACCAGAGGTCATGTGGCTGTGAGGCTGGACTTGGAATAATTCTCTGGGTCCTGGGAATTCCCCCAGAAGGCTGCCTTGGGTTTCATGATCTACACTCCTGTCCTTATGATTAAGTCCTTTTCCCCCCTTCAGCTGCTATAAGTGTATTTCTGTTGACCTACAAGACTTTCTAGAACTAACACCAAAAAGAGATGTACTTTTCATCATAGGGGACTGGATGCAAAAGTAAGAAGTCAAGAGATACCTGGAATATCAGGCAAGTTTGGCCTTGAAGTACAAAATGAAGCAGGGCAGAGGCTAACAGAGTTTTACCAAGAGAACACACTGGTCATAGCAAACACCCTCTTTCAACAACGCAAAAGATGACTCTACACAAGGACATCACCAGAAGATCAACACCAAAATCAGACTGATAATATTCTTTGCAGCCAAAATGGAGAAACTCTGTAGAGTCAGCAAAAACAAGACTGGGAGCTGATTGTGGCTCAGATCATGAACTCCTTTATGCAAAATTCTGACTTAAATTGAAGAAAGTAGGGAAAACCACTAGAATCTTTCAGGTATGACCTAAATCAAATCCCTTATGATTATACAGTGCAAGTGACAGATTCAAGGGATTAGATCTGATAGACAGAATGCCTGAAGAACTATGGACAGAGGCTCCTGACATTGTACAGGAGGCAGTGATCAAGACCATCCCCAAGAAAAAGAAATGCAAAAAAAGCAAAATGGCTGTCTGAGGAGGCATTACAAATAGCTTAAAAAAAAAAAAAAGAAGTGAAAGGCAAAGGAACTCTGAATGCAGAGTTCTAAAGAATAGCAGGGAAAGATAAGAAAGTCTTCCTAAATTATCAATGCAAAGAAATAGAGGAAAACAACAGAATGGGAAAGACTAGAGATATTTTCAAGAAAATTAGAGATACCAAAGGAACATTTCATGCATAGATGGGCACAATAAAGGACAGAAATGGAATGGACCTAACAGAAGCAGAAGATATTAAGAAAAGGTGGCAAGAATACACAGAAGAAGATGTACAAAATAATCTTCATGACCCAGATAACTATGATGGTGTGATTACTCACCTAGAGCCAGACATTCTGAAATGCAGTCAAGTGGGCCTTAGGAAGCAGCACTACGAACAAAGCTAGTGGAGGTGATGGAATTCCAGCTGAGCTATTTCAGATCCTAGAAGATGATGCTGTCAAAGTGCTGCACTCAATATGCCAGCAAATTTGGAAAACTCAGCAGTGGCCACAGGACTGGAAAATGTCAGTTTTCATTCCAATCCCCAAAAAAGGCAATGCCAAAGAATGTTCAGACTACTGCACAATTGCACTCATCTCACATGCTAGCAAAGTCATGCTCAAAATTCTCCAAGATGGGCTTCAACAGTACATCAACCAAGAACTTTCAGATGTTCAAGCTGGATTTAGAAAAGGCAGAGGAACCAGAGATCAAATTGCCAACATCTGTTGGATCATAGAAAAAGCAAGAGAGTTCCAGAAAAACATCTACTTCTGCTTTATTGACTATGCCAAAACCTTTGACTGTGTGGATCACAGCAAACTGTGGAAAATTCTTAAAGAGATGGGAATACCAGAGCGCCTGACCTGCCTCCTGAGAAATCTGTGTGCAGGTCAAGAAGCAACAGTTAGAACCACACATGAAACAACAGACTGGCTCCAAATCAGGAGAGGAGTACGTCAAGGCTGTATATTGTCACCCTGCTTATTTAACTTACATGCAAAGTGCATCATGTGAAATGAGGGGCTGGATGAAGCACAAGCTGCAATCAAGATTGCAGAAAGAAATATCAATAACCTCAGATATGCAGACAATAACACCCTTATGGAAGAAAGTGAAAAAGCAGAGTGAAAAAGCTGGCTTAAAACACAACATTCAAAAAACTAAGATCATGGCATCCAGTCCCATCACTTCATGAAAAACAAGATGGGGAAGCAATGGAAACAATGACAGACTTTATTTTCTTAGGCTCCAAAATCACTGCAAGTGGTGACTACAGCCATGAAATTAAAAGATACTTGCTCCTTAGAAGAAAAGCTATGACAAACTAGACAGCATATCAAAAAGCAGAAACATTATTTTGCCAGTGAAGGTCTGTCTAGTCAAAGCTCTGGTTTTTCCAGTAGTCATGTATGGATGTGAGAGTTGGACTATAAAGAAAGCTGAGCACCAAAGAATCGATGCTTTTGAACTGTGGTATTGGAGAAGACTCTTGAGAGTCCCTTGGACTGCAAGGAGATCCAACCAGTCCATCCTAAAGGAGATCAATTCTGAATATTCATTGGAAGAACTGATGCTGAAGCTGAAACTCCAATACTTTGGCCACCTTATGGGAAGAACTGATTCATTGGAAAAGACTCTGATGCTGGGAAAGATTGAAGGCAGGAGAAGAAGCAGACAATAGAGGATGAGATGGTTGGATGGCATCACCAACTCGATGAACATGAGTTTGAGCAAGCTCTTGGAGTTGGTGATGGACTGGAGGCCTGGTGTGCTGAAGTACATGGGGTCACAAAGAGCCTGACATGACTGAGCAACTGATCTGATCTGAGCTGAACTGAGAATCAGAAAAATCTCTGATGCAGATTTGGTGAGTCAGCTAGGACAGTGGGTGTCACTTCCAATTTCTGAGGTCACGGGTGTTCCTTGTGCTGGCAGGGTTTGGGGAAAGAGGAGACTCCAGGCTCGGAATAGCCCCAGATGTGTAGGGGTCCCTGCAGGACCTGCTGGGACAGCCAGCAGCTTCAAACCTCTAGTCTGAGCACTCAGCACAACTGTTGTGTTTTGTGGCTTTTGTGGGAACTCCTGCACCAACCACAATGCAGTGCTTCTCCACTGGGACCTTTGTTGAATACGGATTCCGACTCAGCAGGTGAGTGGTGGGGTAGACACCCTAACTCCTAACCAGTGACCAGGTGACCTAAGAGGGGAGTAACCAGGCCAGGTCACCTTGGCCTGGACCTACCTCTACCCTATTTAGAGTAAATTGGCTTCTGCTGTTTCACTTAGAACTGTGCTTGTTAACTGCTACCTTCAAGCATAAGCTTCCTACTATAAGCAGGAAGATAAGGGTGGCCCAGTGGCTAAGACTCTGTGCTTCCAATGCAGGGGTCCCAGGTTCGATCCCTGTGAGGAAACTAGATCCCACATGCCACAACTAAGAGTTCGCATGCTGCAGTGAAGGTTGAAGATTTGGAGGGCCGGTGCAGCCAAACAAATAAATACTAAACAAAAAAGCAGGAAGGTAAGACACAGTGCTTACCAAAAATGAA
Source organism: Ovis aries (assembly GCF_016772045.2). Classification (NCBI taxonomy): domain Eukaryota; kingdom Metazoa; phylum Chordata; class Mammalia; order Artiodactyla; family Bovidae; genus Ovis; species Ovis aries. The sequence goes on from NC_056056.1 coordinate 62,517,881, forward strand.
AATCTGACAGTTTTGATTGGGAACTAAAAAATAAACACCTGACTACCTAAACATTCCAAAAAGGGGAGTGGGTGGGAATTCCCTGATAGTCCAGTGATTAGGGTTTGGTGCTTTCACTGCCTTGGACTGAACCCTGGTCAGGGAACTAAGATCTGCAAGCCATGTTGTCTGTCCAAGATAAAGGTGGTGGTGGGGCAACAAGCTTCTTTTTATTTATTTATTTGCCTGTGCTAGGTCACTGGGCCTGAGTTGCAGCATGTGGGATCTAGTTCCCTGATCTGGGATCGAACATGGGCCCTTTGCATTAGGAGTGTAGCCACTGAACCACCAGGGAAGTCCTGATGCTTCTTTTTAGATAGGAACAGAAAACTTGGAGATGGCTTTGAAATCTTGAGTAATTTAACCTTCTCCTTTCGTTAGCAGAAGAATTCTAATTATCCTGAAATGGTGCTTGAAATGTGTTGCAGGGGCTCAGTATTTAAGAGTATTGTGAATTTTATACTTACCTAAAATAAAGATTTTTTTTTTTTTTTGGTAAAACCTCTGATTAACTCCTTGTCTCTTTTAAAATTCCAAATTTTTTATATTCCATTTTCTAGGAGCTGAATTCCAGAGCACATATTTTCTTCACTAATATTCCTCCCCACCTTGTGCATTTAACAGAAGTAACTACTTGGGTGGAGATGAACTTGGGGAGCCATGAGAGCCCACAGGGGCCATGACCCCGCCCTCACAGTGTCACACTTGTGTGATGACATGACAGTTCTAGGATGCAACCATTTGTTGCAGAACAGTTGTATCACTTTCTTAGGGCATGTGATCCTAAAGCTTCCTGGAACAATCTAGGTTCTGGATGTTCTAGCAAGGCACTGATATGTGTGTCTTAGCCACTGGAGCACCAGGGAAGTCCCTAGCCCCTATTCTTGGATGCAAAGAATGTTCTGCTTATCATCACAATATCCTGCAAAACCTGACTCTAACCAAGGGACTCTCTTGCATTGAAGGAAGTCATTGTCACGTGGCGATGGAGTCCTGCTGTGCATGCACTGCCATGTGGCTTGTGGCCCAGACAGGACCCAGTCCATGACATCAGCTTGAGTGCCTGAAACGGAGCAGAACCCTGTTGTCCTCCCCACACATGTCTTCCGCCTGCCTTTTGTCCACTGTCCGTTAGGACTACTTTCTTTCCTTTAATTTTCAACTCCTTTTCTTATCACTAAAATACCAAAGGAAGCCCAGCTTCATTTGTTCAGGTACCTGATGTACATAATCCTTGCTGAAGTATATCTCAAGTGATTAGTTAACAATTGTACAGTTAATTGGCCCTCTGGCATTAATTAATGTCGTGTGAGCCTTCTGCGTTTTCTTCAGCTCAGTTTTTAGTGAAAGAAGAATAAGGCCTGAAGGGGCTCGAAAGAGAAAATGTGGTCTATGATTTTGTTAAGAAAATGGAAAGAATGTAGAAAAGTAGAGTCATAGGAGGAACCAAGATCCACGATGGAGAAAGGAAAGGACAGATGGCAAAAATTCACAAACCTGAGGTTGGTCTTCCGTCCGGTTGTTTCAACATTGGAGCCAAGAAAATCCACGATATGATTTAAGAGATGAAGTCATTTCAGCTAAATTAGAAATACCCTCTGCTTTCACGTGGGTGTCAACAGCCCAAAGCTAGACTTTGCCCACCTGGTGACGGTTAGCAACCAGTTCTGTGGGGCCAGGCAGGCACCCCTGCATGTCAGATGCCTGACAGCTGTTTGTTTAAGCAGAACTCTCTTTCTTTCACACCCACGTCCTTTCTCAGCATTTCCATAGAAAAAATATCACATTCATGTGCAAGGTGACGTCCAACTTGAAGTAAATGTTTAAGTTGGTTTTAACTTCACGTCTAGTGTGTGTTACTCTTAGAAACTAGAATGACATTTTATTAAGGGTGAGGGTGGATCCACTCTCAAAGGGAATCCAAGGTGACTGAGGTCTCCAAAGGCTCGATTAGCTGTTTGTCATCCGTCACTTGACGTGGAAGTCTTACCAAGTTCCTGACTTTGAAATTAGCACAAATCGGAATTCATGTGACATAAACTGATTCTCACTTGTTTCCTGAATAAAATGATTTTACTTCTAACAAATGTGAATCAGAATCACAATGTCTTCTCCTTATTTAAATAGGTACCATGATATCTGGTGCTGAGATTCTTTTAGAACAATGTCGAGTCACAGTGAAAGTATCATATTAAAGCTGTTCGAAGACTAACCCATGACACCTGTGATATCCCAAGAAGGAAACTAGATAAAATCAAAGAAGCTCAGCTAACAGTAACCCAGTTGCCTTGGCTACCTTTCAGAAGTGAATGTTGACGAGGATTGGAGCACTGTCTTCTGACAGAGATGCTCTGATTTATCGTTGGTCAACTTCGAGTGTGCTCAGAGGCTCACCAGTGGCTGGCTGGCTGGAGCGGGCTGGAGAGGGATGAAGGAGGCCTGGCATGGGGTGTATGTGCAGCCCCAGCAGCAGGCACTGTATGCCAGGGTGACCTGGTCTGGCAGACAGAGTGTGCATGCCCAGGGCTCAGGGTTAGAAAAGGGGTCAGCAGAACTCCAGACAAGGTGGGGAGAACAGAGGGACCAGGAGGCCTGAGAGAAGACAGCAGAGAATCAGTCTGGGGGTCCCTTTGATGTCCCCAAAGATCTAGTTTTTTCCCTTTTCTGGGATCTCATAGCACTGTGCACAGATCCCTAATCTTGTGTCTTAGGTGCATGATTATCTCCTCCACTAGTGCAGAAAATAGAAGGCAAAGGTGGTATTTCATTCATTCACTCAGAATCTGCTATGCACCGGTTCTTTTCCTAGGTGTTGGGGACAAATCAACAAGATAGATAAAGACGTCCCAGACGTCCCTTTCCCGGTGGAGTTCTGATCCAGTTTAGACCCAATGATGAGCACACATAGAAAGTGCCTAGCTGTTAAATGTGGAAAGGTTATTTAAACCTTTCAGCCTGCCAACCAAACACATTGCTAACAGCAGCACTGAAACTCACGTCTCCCTTGGGTGAAAGAAAAATGGAATTATAGCTTAGAATGTCTGCAGAAATTTTGTAACTACATCAACAAACGTGAAACGAGCCACAAGGAAAGGCTGAGAACACTTGAGACAGGAGTTAGGATGGCTGACAGAACACCCAGAGGAGCCGCAGCAGCAGTGATAACACTGATGAGTCCACGCGGCAGCAGAGAGACTGGGCTCGTCCAGGAACTGTTTCCAATTGGCTGTGGGGAAAAGGCTCTTGTGACACTGAGGTACCTGCTCAGGGTCACCGGGCAGTGGCCAGCCTGCTTGCAGTCGTGGACCCAGATGCATTGGCTGAGAGCTGGGAGGAGCATGAGGTGGAAAAGTCTCCAAGTCAAGCCTGTGTTCTTTTCTGCTTGGAGAGCAGGCTGTCCCGTCCTGGTGCTGGGCAGGCCTCGTTAAATCTGTTCCTCTTCTGAATCATCCTTCCTGCTGGGCAAGGTCTCTGCTTGTCGCACAATTCCATCATTCAATTTTCTGCAGAAATGATGCGTGCATTTAGAAATTCAAGCAATAGTGCAAAACTTAGAATCACCTAAATTCCCTCCAGAAAGCACCTTTATGAATGTTTAGTGAATAGTCTCACAGAAATTTCTCAGTGAATACTTTAATGTAGATAAAATGAATTATCCCCAAATGAGATACAACAATCCTACTTGTAATCCTAAATTTTATTTTAAAACTTTGTAAGTATGCCATACATACAGAAAAGGGGAAATTTTCAAAGCTGTAAATGCAACAATATGAATACATCTATGTAAACTCCACTTATGTCAAGAAATAGATCAGTGCCCAGAATCCCACTCCTGCTCCTCTGTAGAAGGCCCCCTCATCGCCCTTTCTTCCTCCTTCCCCACAGAAGACCACTGTCCTGATTTCTGTCACCATAACCTAGTTTTGCCTTAACTTTTTATAAAAGGAATCATTGGGACACCTCTGGAGGGTCAGTGGTTAAGATTCCTCCCTTAACAGGGGAGGGGTTGTGGGTTTGATCCCTGGTCTGGGATCTAAGATCCCACATGCCTCAGGATGCAGGCCAAAAGAAAAGGAATTCGGTATTACTTTGCGTCTGACTTCTTTGGCTCAAAATGATGTTTGTGAGTCTCATCACCGTTGCTCTGTGTCTCTGTTGCTGATTTTGTTGTCTAGTGTGCCGTTGACTTCTGTGAATAGTCAGTGGACACGTGGCTATTTCAGTTCAGGACTGTTCTGAGTAATGCTGCACTTGGTGTTCCTGTGCACATTTTAGCCTGTGTATACATGTCTGTTAGATATTCCCAGGAATAGAATTGTCGAGTCACGTAGCATGTGCACTCTGCTTCAGTCAGAAAAGGCCAGTTTTCGGAGGCAGCGGCATTAGTTTACCTTTGCAGACAGTACACGAGGGTTCCCAGGACCCCCGGCCTGGTCTGCTCAATAGGATCCAATGTCTTTCTGCATTTTAGCTTTCTTGTTGTTGTTCAATCACTCAGTCATGTCCAGCTCTTTGTGGCCCCATGGACTGCAGCATGCTAGGTTCCTATGTCCTTCACCATCTCCCAGAGTTTGCTCAAACTCATGTCCATTGAGTCAGTGATGCCATCCAATCATCTCACTCTCTGTTGTCCTTTCTCCTCCTGCCCTCAGTCTTTCCTAGCATCAGGGTCTTTTCCAATGAGCCAGCTCTATGCATCAGGTAGCCAATTGGAGTTTCAGCATTAGTCCTTCCAATAAATATTCAGGGTTGGTCTCCCTTAGGACTGACTGGATTGATCTCTTTGCTGTCCAGGGAACTCTTAAGAGTTGGCAAAGTGATGTCTTTGCTTTTTAGTACTGTCTAGGTTTGTCATAGCTTTCCTACTAAGGAGCAAGTTTTAATTTCATGGCTACAGTCACTGTCCACAGTGATTTTGTAGCCTAAGAAAATAAAATCTTCCCACTTTTCCCCCTTCTATGTGCCATGAAGTGATGGGACCAGATGCCACGATCTTCATTTTCTGAATGTTGAATTTTAAGCCAGCTTTTTTACTCTTCTCTTTCAACTTCATCAAGAGATCCTTTAGTTCCTCTATGGCTTTCTGTCATAAAGGTGGTGTCATCTGCATATCTGAGGTTATTGATATTTCTCCTAGCAATCTTGATTCCAGCTTGTGCTTCATCCAGCCCAGCATTTTTCATGATGTACTCTACATATAAGTGAAATACACAGGGTGACAGTATACAGCCTTTGTCATACTCCTTTCCCAGTTTGGAACAAGACCATTGTTCCATGTCCAGTTTCAATGGTTGCTTCTTGACCTGCATACAGGTTTCTCAGGAGGCAGGTAAAGTAGTCTGGTAATCCAATCTCTTGAGGAATTTTCCACAGTTTGTTGTGAGCCACACAGTCAAAGGCTTTAGTGTAGTCAGTGAAGCATAAGTAGATGTTTTCTTGGAATTCCCTTACTTTCTCTATGACCCAACGAATGTTGGTAATTTGATCTCTGGTTCCTCTGCTTTTTCTAAACCCAGCTTTTACATCTGGAAGTTCTCAGTTCATGTATTGCTGATGTCTACCTTGAAGGATTTTGAGCATTACCTTGCTAGCTTGTGAAATGAGTGCAGTGCATGGTAGTTGGACCATTCTTTGACATTGCCCTTCTTTGGAATTGAAATGAACTTCCCTGATGGCTCAGTGGGTAAAGAATCCACCTGCAATGCAGGAGACATGGGTTGGGAATCCCAGGGTTGGGAAGATCCCCTGGAGAAGGATAAGGCAACCTACTCCAGTATTCTTGCCTGGAAAATCCCATGGACAGAGGAAACTTATGGGTTACAGCCCATGGGGTCACAAAGAGTCAGACATGACAGACAGCTAACTAAGCACAGCACCGGTATTCTTGCCAAGAGAACCCCAGCAACAGTATGATAAGGCATTTTTTGCTATTCTGGGAGAAAAGTTGTAGCTCATGTGGTTTTAATTTGTGTTTTGCTGAAGACTAAGGAGGTGAACACCTGTCCATGCGGTCATTGCCTGTCCAGGGTGTCTGTGGGTGAAGTGCCTGACTGGGTCTTCTGCCTGGTTTTCCTGCTGGGTTGTCTTCCTGTTTCTCATTAATATGTCAGGTTATGTTGCAGAGACCTCCTCGCACCCTGTGGGAAACACCTTTCGCTCTTTCAGGGCTGCCTGTGACAGCTTTTTATTGTGTCAGGCTTTACATCTCAGTAAGCACAAACATCCTATTTCTTTTTAATTAATTTATTTATTTTTCTTTGCTGGATCTTAGTTGTGGCATATGGAATCTAGTCCCCTGACCAGGGATCAAACTTGGGCCCTCTGCATTGGGAGTTTGGAGTCTTAGCCACCGGACCACTGGGGAAGTCCCCGAAAACAACCTATTGTAAGTGATAAATACTGAGTGTCACTGTACTTGAATTTAACAGAAAAAAAACTGAAGTAAGATGGAGAGAATGCAGAATTTCAGATAAATATTTCCTCACCATAAAAAAAAATACTGGTTTCTATGCTAAAGCTGCTGAAATTAAGAAAAGGATTTATGATAAGCATTAGTGAGTAGCAGTTAATTTTGTTTGTTTGTTTTGACTGTGGCATGTGGGATCTTAGTTCCCCAACCAGGGATCGAACTCACACCCATTGCAGTGGAAATGCAGAGTCTTTACCACTGGACCCCCCAGGGACATCCCAGCAGTTATTTTAAAATGTGTTTTAACTTCGGATAGTATCTACTAACGCTTGATCTGAATAAGGAAATCACCTTCTCACATTTCCTTCCTTCTCTCTCCCAGCCTCCTGAGTTTGCCAGCTTATGCTGCTGAGTTTTACATTTTATTCTCAAACCAGTTTCCTCCGTAGAACAGATTCATCCTCTTTGCCAGTCTTTGACCGTGGCTCCTCCCTCCCTTAATTTTCTGTTTTGATCCACCTCTTGGTTGGCTGCACTTCGTTTCCAGTGATGCTTTTAAGCGCCCTCAGGTGCTGACTTCCTCTGATGCTAGAGAATGTCTGCCACCTGCCAACTCGGAGGACACAGTGGCTAAGCTGTTGCCCATGTGCCTCTTGGCAGACACAGTAGCAGATCCTTTGTCCATGTGCCTCTTGCGACAGCTGCTCTTGAACGCAGGGGGCTGCCTGCTGGCGCCTAGTGACATGGAATTCCCTGAGCCTGGGACCCCGTGGCTCCTTCTGTGCCAGCCCCACCCTGCCTGCTTGTCTCTACCGAGGGTGGCTCCACTTGAAGACTGTGTAGAAAACTGTCCCCGGGGTGGGTGGAGGCCCTGAGCTCCCCTCACCTGCAGACAGTGCCCTTCCTATCCCTGGGAGTGTTTGATTCCCGTGGGAACACAGGCATCTGGGTGGGGCAGGGAGACTACAGGAGCAAGACTGCATCTGCTTATCCTTCCACAAACATTTCCCAGTGTGGGGGTTCCTCCAGTGTACTAGCCCTCACAGTCCTGCTGCGTGTGCCCTGGAGGAGGTCCAGCAGGCTGGAGGGACCATGGCTAGATCCACTCCATCACCCTTCCCACCCTGGTCACCCACGCCAGCCCACCCTCTGCCTTTCTCCTCCCACCTGCACGGCCTGGGTCCTTGGGTGCACGTGGGGCCAGGCTTTCCCTCAGCACTGGCAGTGCCCTTTGAAGGACGCCTCTTTCAGCATTACCTCCGCACCTGCACTCTCCCCACTGCCCCAACTCAGTGAGTAACTGCGAGTACAAGTAGGGTGTGGTTCCCATTCAGAAGCAGGGGAGCTACAGGCGGGCGTGTGCAGGCAGTTAGATTCATTGGGCACGGTTTCTGCCTTTTCAGCATGGCCGGGAGGAAATATCTGAGCCTTGAAATTGCCTTTGTCAGAGCAGAAGCCAGAGAGCTGACATGACAGGACAGATCCAGGAAATTCCAGCTGAACGAGGGGTCGTAAATGTTTTTGTGGAAAGGAAAGGAAGCACTTTTCTTCCTGAAATAAGGAAGCAAGCCAGCTATGACCAACTTGGGTGTGTGCTCACTCTGCCTTAGGAAGGCTGGGCGGTTCCCAGCATGCTCCTCCTGTCTGCGGGCCGCTGGTTGGTTCTCCTGGGAGCCCTGGGCTCATCCCCCATGGCACCCCACGGCAGCCCCCACGGCCCCCAACACCTCCCTGTGGCCGAGGCCGCCATCTGGGCTTCTGTTGACTTGACTTGGACACTGCAGGCGATTCCTTGGCGTCTGTCTCTCTGTCATCTTCTCTGTGAGACCTGGTCTGAGAGGAAGAGATCGCCATCTCTCAGATGCTGGGGTGTCATCTCTGAGGTTTCCCACCTCCGTTCTGCTTCTCACTAATTTGTCACTTTATGTCACACTCCCTGTCTTCCAAGGCAGACAGCCCTATTTGCAGGCGACTTTTGCTCACTCTCTTTTCAGCATTGTGCCCCTCCTTCAGGAATTCTTGAGGGAGGGACCCCGGAGCATGGTCCCTCACCCGCCCCACCTGTGCTACAGGATGGCCTGGTGTCACAGGGGCCCCCCACCCCACCGTCTGGATGGGGTGCTCAGGTCCCACCACCTGGCTTTCAGGCTGTACCCGTGCCTGCCCCAGGACTTCTCCGAATTTGGTGGCAGGAAGTCTATGGTCTCAAGGTCGATCCTGCACCGATGTCCAGTCTCAGCCCTGTGGTCTGCTTTCCCTTTTGTGCTGCAGCTCACCCTCCACTGCTGTCCCAACACCCTAAGAGTCGAGGCTCCGAGCAGCCTTTCCCGGTGACAGTGAACTGAATTCTACCAGGACCAGCAGAATGCTTACTGAAGGTTTGTGGGTCACAGGAAGTGCTTTAAAAGCCACGCAGTTAACTCCACATCCCTCTTGAGCTGGGCCTCAGCCAGGATTTTTGAAGCTGGGCTCTCTGTCCTCCCTCCTCTTCTCTTTTCCAGGAACTCCCTCCCACCCTGCAGGCTGCGCCTGCAGCCTCCATATCCTGTGTGCCAAGTCCTGACCCAGAAGTTTACCAAGTCATTTTCCCGGATAAAGTCAGTTTCCTCCCAGTGGAAAACTCTGGTGTCGGCTGTTTAGATAAAGCAGTTTTTTATTTCCTTACAAGAGCAACTGCCACACTGTCGTATAATCACTCGTTGGGGCTGTCTCCCTCTAAAACCAGGCTGGACTCTCCTGGTTTAACTCAGGCACCCCCAGTACCTGGCAGGGGGTCTTGCAAGCACCCAACAAATCCCGCTGCAGAGAGAGACAGGATGGCTGACCAGAGGGAGGGGCACAGGCCCCTCAGGGATGTGCCCTGGGACCCTACTGAGCAGGAGCCGCTGGGGATGAGAGACTTGAGAGATGTACAGAGTTGCTTAACAAAAGTTCCCTACTTCCTATCACTCAGAAAATACAGACCAAAAGTTTCTTATGGCAAGACCACATCTTTGATTGCTCTTAAAACTAGCTAAGTTCCTTCCTTTTGTCTCAGCTCAAAATACAAAAATTTTAAAGGACCCCCAGGGTGGAAAATGTTGAGGATATCAGATGTTCACACTTAAGAATCTGTCACCAGAGGGTTAGCCATGTTTGAGTGAATGGGGAGGCCGTCTAGAGCCAGCCTTCTGATCCCTGAGGGACAGACCTGGCTGCTGGCCTGGACCCAACAGAAGCACCTCCAGACATGCTCACTCAGTCCAGGAGAGAGCGTCCAGAGCCTTCCTCCGAACGTGAGCTCCTAAAGAATTCGCACCGAGAACTTTGCGCAGGAGGCAGGTAGTCCTGAGGAGTGACCAGACTCCCTGGGGTCCGAGTGCACAGTGGACATTCAACTCTGCCTTCTCTTCTTTCCTTCCAGCTCCCAAGGAGCCTGAACCAGACCATGGAGCCAGGCCAAAGGGGCTCCACTGGCTCGTGGGTGCAGGGCAGGCTGGCCGCCCCATAGCTCGAGAGTGGAACCTCCATGTGGACCGGCACACAGGAGGGGCATAATCAGGAAACAAGCCTGGAGCCTTCCACTGCTCCGCTCTCAGCCAAAGCTGTGAAGGGCCTGTCCTGGGCTGACCGAGTAGAGGCAAAGGCAGAGGTGCCCCTTCACATGGTCTCACTGCCTCCACAGCCAGTCTGTTCTGTACCCGGATTCTGCCACCAGGGAAATACAAGGGTAGGTCCCGTGACTCAGCGCTTCCATCAGCAGATCACCATGGTACTTTGTTCTGTGTGCTTCAGTGTAGACACCATATTGAATATAAGTTATTGATTCACTGTCACTGAACTCTCGTGACTCAGGCCTTAAGGAGACTCAATGTATGTGTGCAACCCTGCCAGCAGCACACTCCAGCCTTCCTGCCCATAGAAGCTCAGACAAAGTCACTCCTGGGGCTATTTCCAACAGTGTGAAATGAGGAGAACACATGAAAACTAAATAGGCCATGGTTTGCATTCCCACCAACAGTGTAAGAGGGTTCCCTTCTCTCCACACCCTCTCCAGCATTTACTGCTTGTAGACTTTTGGACAGCAGCCATTCTGACTGGCATGAGATGGTACCTTATTGTGGTTTTGATTTGCATTTCTCTGATAATAAGTGATGTTGAGCATCTTTTCATGTGTTTGTTTGCTATCTGTGTCTTCTTTGGAGAAATGTCTGTTTAGTTCTTTGGCCCATTTTTTGATTGGGTCATTTATTTTTCTGGAATTGAGCTGCAGGAGTTTCTTGTATATTTTTGAGATTAATTCTTTGTCAGTTGCTTTGTTTGCTATTATTTTCTCCCATTCTGAAGGCTGTCTTTTCACCTTGCTTATAGTTTCCTTCGTTGTGCAAAAGCTTTTAAGTTTAATTAGGTCCCATTTGTTTATTTTTGCTTTTATTTCCGTTACTCTTGGAAGTGGGTCATAGGGGATCCTGCTGTGAGTTATGTCAGAGAGTGTTTTTCCTCTAGGAGTTTTATAGTTTCTGGTCTTACATTTAGATCTTTAATCCATTGTGAATTTATTTTTGTGTATAGTGTTAGAAAGTGTTCTAGTTTCATTCTTTTACAAGTGGTTGACGAGGTTTCCCAGCACCACTTGTTTAAGAGGTTGTCTTTTCTCCATTGTATATTCTTGCCTCCTTTGTCAAAGATAACATGTCCATAAGTGCTTGGGTTTATCTCTGGGCTTTCTATTTTGTTCCATTGATCTATATTTCTATCTTTGTGCCAGTACTGTATTGTCTTGATGACTGTGGCTTTGTAGTAGAGCCTGAAATCAGGCAAGTTGATTCCTCCAGTTCCATTCTTCTTTCTAAAGATTGCTTTGGCTATTCGAGGTTTTTTGTATTTCCATACAAATTGTGAAATTATTGATAGGGATTGCATTGAAACTATAGATTGCTTTGGGTAGTATACTCATTTTCACTATATTGATTCTTCCAATCCATGAACATGGTATATTTCTCCATTTATTTGTGTCCTCTTTGACTTCTTTCATCAGTGTTTTATAGTTTTCTATATATAGGCCTTTTGTTTCTTTAGGTATATATATTCCTAAGTATTTTATTCTTTTTGTTGCTATGGTGAATGGAATTGTTGCCTTAATTTCTCTTTCTGTTTTCTCATTGTTACTGTATAGGAATGCAAGGGATTTCTTTGTGTTAATTTTATATCCTGCAACTTTACTATATTCATTGATTAGCTCTAGTAATTTTCTGGAGTCTTTAGGGTTTTCTATGTAGAGGATCATGTCATCTGCAAACAGTGAGAATTTTACTTCTTCTTTTCTAATCTGGATTCCTTTTATTTCTTTTCCTGCTCTGATTGCTGTGGCCAAAACTTCCAAAACTATGTTGAATAGTAGTGGTGAGAGTGGGCACCCTTGTCTTGTTCCTGACTGTAGACAAAGATGCCACAAAAAAAAGAAAACTACAGTCCAATATCACTGATGACCATAGATACAAAAATCCTTAACAAAGTTCTAGAAAACAGAATCCAACAACATATTTAAAATATCTTACATCATGACCAAGTGGGCTTTATCCCAGGTAGGCAAGGATTCTTCAGTATCCACAAATCAATCAATGTAATACACCATATTAACAAATTGAAAGATAAAAACTATATGATTATCTCAATAGATGCAGAGAAAGGCTTTGACAAAATTCAACATCCATTTATGATTTAAAAAAAAAACCCTCCAGAAAGCAGGAATAGAAAGAACATATCTCAACATAATAAAAGCTATATATGACAAACCCACAGAAAACATTATCCTCAATGGTGAAAAATTGAAAGCATTTCCCCACTCCAGTATTCTTGCCAGGAGAACCCCCAGGGACAGAGGAGCCTGGCAAGGTTGCAAAGAGCTATAGTCCAAGGGATTGCAAAGAGTTGGACATAACTGAGTGACACACCACAGCACAGCATCTCTGCCTGACTGTTAAACTGGACTGCCTTTGTTCAGAACCCTGTCCACCTGTAGATGGAGGAAGGAAGAAATTAACACGTTCCCTGTTTAAGGCTTGCCATTCTAGGAGATGTTTGCAAGACTAATGGCCTTTGTATTTCGCTTTCTCACCTCCCTCAATCTCTGACGTACAAAAGAAACTGGCATCCAGACCCCGATAAGATGGTTATTCGGAGGCTCTAGGCTGCCATCTTCTCGGTCAGCTGCTTCACGAATAAAGTCGTTTTCTTTGCCTCAACATCTTGTCTCTCAGATTCGTTGGCCTGTCCTGCAGTGAGCAGAGTGAGCTTGGACTTGATAACATTACCGGGACCATACCCTACTCCAGACTTTGAGAAACAGTATCAGGTATCTGAGCGGAGCCCAGCTATGTGAAGGTGCATTTTACACAGTTTTCAAAGCTCACAGTTTAGCAATGACCCTGAAGGTTCCCAGACAGTTGAAGATGACTGTCTGATCCCAGGGCAAGAGGCAAGCCACAGCCCTTCCTCCCACCCTCAGCTGTGAGCCCATGGACCCAGTGTGAATTTGGCTCCAGGACAGAATAATGTCGTAGGTCAAGTCTGGGTAGGCAGTGGCAGTTCTGTTTGAAGCTGGGTGACCTGGGGAAAGTTATCAGCACCTCTGTGTCTTATCTATACAGTCAGGGCTCTAGTAATAGTGATTCTCTCTCCCTGTAGAACTCAATGTATTAATACACAGGGAGCATGTAGAAACACCCAGTGACCACTCATCATCATCATTACTAATTGGCCGCCTAGACTCGGCTACACCCCTTTCAGTCAGGCCCCACCCTCTACTCTTGCTCCCGTTTTAGCCACATGACTCTCACCTCTTGCCCAAACCTTCCCTGTTCTAATCTGTATGTTTCCATTTTAAATGGTTACTTTTATTCTTTTTTTAAAAAAATACTTATTTTTATTTATTTGACTGTGCTGGGTTTTAGTTAGGGCATGTGGGATCTGGTTCCCTGACCAGGGATTGAACCCCTGTCTGCTGCAATGGGAGCATGGAATCTTAGCCACTGGACCACCAAGGAAGTCCCAGACTTTACACCTAAAATAAAATGAAAAAGAGTGATAATACTTAGCTTTGGTAAAAATGTGGAGAAAGTGGGACTTTAAACCTTGCTGTTGGGAGCATACCCTGTACATTGTCTTTGACACTGCCTGTCAGAGCTGAGCACCATACCCTGGGGACCCAGCATCCCACTGGTAAAGGCACAGGTTCTGCAAGGAAGGTACTCTACCCTCTTAGGTTCTGTGACTGGGCCTGAGAATTAAACTGACATGGTCATATTAACAGGAGGAAAGCCTACAGTTTTATTTATTTTTTTAATGTGTTCATGGAAGCCTTCATAAGAAAAGTAAGAGGGATTTCCTTGATGGTTCAAAGGTTAAGAATTTGCCTGCCAGTGCAGCTGACCCAGATTTGATCCCTGGTCCTGGACGATCTCACATGCCTTGGAGCAACTAAGCCATGTGCCACAGCTACTACAACCTATGAGCCAAGAGCCCATGCTCTGCAGCAAGAGAAGCCACCACAATGAGAACCCAAAACCAGAACAATGAAGACCCAGGGAAGCCCCAAAATAAATACAATTAGAAAAAAGGAAAAACAAGAGCCAAAAAAGCAGGTAAGACTGAGCTATCTTTTATCCCTCTATACTCTCTTAAATGAAATTAAAAGACACTTACTCCTTGGAAAAACAGCTATGACAAACCTAGACAGCATATTAAAAAGCAGAGACGTTACTTTCCCAACAAAGGTCTGTCTAGTCAAAGCTATGGTTTTTCCAATAGTCATGTAAGGATGTGAAAGTTGGACCATAAAGAAAGCTGAGTGTTGAAGAATTACTGCTTTTGAACTGTGGTGTTGGAGACTCTTGAGAATCCCTTGGACGAGATCAAACCAGTAAATTCTAAAGGAGATCAGTCCTGAATATTCATTGGAAAGACTGATGCTGAGACTGAAGCTCCATTACTTTGGCCACCTGATATGAAGAACTGACTCATTAGAAAAGACCCTGATGCTGGGAAAGATTTAAGGCAGGAGAAGAAGGGGACGACAGAAGATGAGATGGTTGGATGGCATCACCGATTCGATGGACATGAATTTGAGCAAGCTCTGGAAGTTGGTGATGGACAGGGAAGCATGTCATGCTGCAATCTATGGGGTCGTAAAGAGTCAGACACAACTGAGTGAGTGAACTGAACCAAACTGATACTCTCTTAACAAAACAGTAAGTTCGTGAAGCAAAAAGACAGGAAAAGATTTAAGCTTCTAGGAGTGGTGGGTTGTGAGACAGGGACCAGGAAATACCTGGGAACCCACCCGGCTGATTTAGGAGTCTCTTTCTCATAGCCTGTTTTGGTGTGGACTCCCGGTTGTTGGTGATAAGGATATTTCTTCCTGGTATAGAGAGGTTGTCCTTCTCATGGGAAATTTTGTGACTTGTTTTTATCTCAAAAGGGGTCAGAGAGACTTTCCCACACTTGCTATTTCTCAAATGCCTTCAGTTCCAAAGAGTCATTATGTCAAAATGGTGTTAGTGGGGCATCAGGTCTTCACCCTTCAGTACACTCACCAGAAGACAGGTACCAGATGGCACAGTAATAACGAATTAGGAACAATCTGGGTGCAGTGGAGTGGGGGACTTCCCTGGTGATGCAGTGGTTAAGACTTCACCTTAATCCTTGGTTGAGGAGCTAAAATCCCACTTGCCTCCAGGCTACAAAATCAAAATGCATAAAACAGAAGCGGTGTTGTAACAAATTCAGTAAAGACTTTAAAAGTGGTCCCCACCAGAAAAAAATCTTTAAAAGAGGGGGAGGAAGTCAAGGACTGTGATGATTTTGAAAGATGAAGCACTGAAACTCTGGGATTCATAGAGGCCAACCTGGAGAGTCACAGCCAGGGCAGCTGAGTGGCCGCAGGGATCCCAGTGTGCTCAGCTGTGGCCTTGGGGAGGCTTGCACAGCTGTGGTCTGCTTCACTAGGGAGGCATCATCGTTCACTTTGCCATCAGAAGTTCACGAGCTCTTACTCTTCCACACTCTTTCCATCCACTTCAGCCCAGTGTTTCCCAGGCCTACCTGTCCTGTGTCTCAGGATCTCTGAGATGCTTGCCAAAAACACGCCCCCAGGGCTGTCTCCTGGAGACGCTGACTGGTTGGTCTGGAGGGTCCAGGATTCTAGCCTTATCTTTAAATCAGACCAGTTTTGGAAACAGTTCTGGTGCAAAGAACATTCTTTGGAAAAGAATAAACACATTACTGTGAATAGTGAGATGATGTTTTGAAAATACTCCAAAGTACTGTAATAACTTTACAGTTTCCTGTAGGGGAGAAGGGGGCTTCTGACAACATGTCCAGCAGTCAGGTTGCTGCATAAAGTACAGGATGCCCAGTTAAAGCTGGATTTCAGATAAGCAGTGAACAATATTTTAGTATGGTATGCCTGAGATGCTCTTAGACTGTCTGCTCTGTACTGTTACTTGGCAGATCTGACCACCCTCCAAGGGAGGTTGAAGACCCCAAGGGGGTTTCCTGGAGTCAATGGCAGAGGGAACAGGTGGGCCGGTGGGGTCGGCGGCTCATGTGATGACAGGAAATTGATGGACTGTTACGAGGGTCACACTGTTGCAAGCACTTCATGTAATATAGTGGATTGCCCCTTCCCCTGACCTCAGATGTCCAGTTTATCCCCCTTCACAGATGGGAAACTGGCAGATGGCTGTAACTTGTCCCCAGTCTCAAGAGTGAGGACCCAGAAAAGCAGGGTTGCTCCCAGGCAGTGTGGTCCCTGCCCTTGGACCAGCTGCCTGCCTGGCCACAACCACTCACCACGGAGAGGCCAGCATTCTGGGAAAGGGGCTCTTCACTGTGGTGGTCCCTGCCCTCAGCCCTTTCTTGTATTGTGCTAGCACTGACTGTTCCTGCTGTGTGCTGGCCCAGGACTTGTGGGGTGGGTGGCCCAGGGACTGCTTTGTGGCGCTTATAGTGCTGGGAAGAGGAGGCTGTTTCTAGAACCTCATCAGAGGTTGGAGTAAGCCCTAAATTCCCCTCGGCCTGGATCTTTCTCCGACCTTTGGCGGCTTTCCCAGGGCTGGCTGCCTTCCCCAGGGCTCCCACTGTATCGTGTCGATTTCTGTCTCACCATTTGTGCTCAGAGCAGTACTTGGTCCAGGAAGAAAGAATCATCGGCCAGCCCCACCACCACCTGTCCTCCTCCCTGGGCAGTCTGAGGACTGAGGAAGGTCCCTGGAACCCACTGAAGACCTCACAGTGGGCATCAGTTCAGGACAGAGACTGGAGGGGGAACTGGGTGTCTCTGGGTAGACCTGGTGCCCAGCAGGAGACTGCCCACCCTGGGTAGATTTCCCACCTTTTCTGGCAACCCAAACATCGTCCTGGTGGTGGTCTTCCCAACTCCATCCATAGGACACCGGAGTGTCAGACCATGGTGGGCAGCCTGCAGTGGGCCTCTCTGCCTTTATAGGAACTGGTCTTCTTTGCCCTCCCCCGGCCCCCACCCAGGCAGCAAATGGAGGGTGCTGTGCTTATTATCTACACAACACTTGAAACATTACTCTTATCAGGATCGTGATGGAGGAAACACAAATCATAGCAGTGAGATGATTTTTCATGTTTTAGCTCAACAGGCACCTCAAAGGATGACGACCTGCTGTTGGTGGAGGTGTAGGAGACAGGGTTTCTCATATGCCTTTGGGAGAGTAACGTGGGACACATTTCTGGAGGGCATTTTGGTAAGAGTTATGAAAATTAAACTATACACATCCAGGCTGTGGAGAGAAGGGAACCCTCCTGTGCTCTTGGTGGGAATGTAAATTAGTGACGCTACTGTGGAGAACTGTGGAGTTCCTTGGACAGCAAGGAGATCCAACCAGTCCATCCTAGAGGAAATCAGTCCTGAATATTCACTGGAAGGACTGATGCTGAATCTGAAGCTCCAAAACTTTGGCCATCTGATGCGAAGAACTGACTTATTGGAAAAGACTCTAATGCTGGGAAAGATTGAAGGCAGAAAGAGAAGGGGACGACAGAGGATGAGATGGTTGGATAGCATCATTGACTCAATGGACATGAGTTTGAGTAAGCTCTGGGAGCTGGTGATGGACAAGGAGGCCTGGTGTGCACAGTCCATGGGGTTGCAGAGTCGGACACGACTGAGCGACTGAAGTGAGTCAGTGACTGTGGAGAACTGGATGGAGCTTCCTTAAAGAGCTAAAAACAGAGCTACCGTACGAGCCAACAATCCCACTCCTGGGCCTGTGTCTGGAGAAAAATATGGTTTGATAGGACCTGTGCACCCCAGGGTTCACTGCAGGCAGGACATGGAAGCAACCTAAACAGCCATCACAGAGGAATGAATAAAGAAGGTGTGGTGTATATATATTGCGTACACACACACACACACACACACACACACACACAATGCAATATGACTCAGCTATGAAAAGGATCCAAGAACGTGTGACAAGTCCAGAGAGTTGACTTCCAGAAGGGAGGTGAGGAGGCCGCACCCTGTAAAGTTGTCCATGTGAGGATGTGCTGCCGGGAGCCAGGGACAGGCTGACGAGGTGAGCACAGAGTGGGTGATGCCAACACGTCAGGGTGTTATATCGCCTCACCTTTGACTTGTTGTTAGAGGACAGAGGACATTTCTTTCTGTTTAAACTGGGGTTTCTTGTTTGTCGCAGCCCTGAGCGTCCTAACCTGACACAGCTAATTACTAGCAGACAGTGGTTCTCAGTTACAGCAGCTGAAAGTTACACCCACTTTGTAGCTGTGAAGAAAACAGGAGAAAACAAAATCCCACGATTTCTGAGTCCCACATCCAGAGATCCTGATTTCATTGGTCTGGAGCAAATTTGAGAGCGGGGATGGGGTTAAGAGACTGTGCTAACGTCAGGAAACTGATATGAATGGGGATCCAGGGCCGCCTCACAGCCTTTCAAGCCAAAAGCTGAGCAAAGATGGGGAAAACAGAAGGTGGACTGTGCCTCTGGTCCTGGGCTACTGTCAGGGCTGAGCAAAGCCTGTTTATGTCCCTGTGGGAGCTGTCCACAAAGTGCTGCCACAGAGCGGCCTGGGGCAGCTGTGGACCCAGGATCTGGATATGATGATCTCATTTCCTCATCAGAAGAGATGGTATGTGTGCTCCGCGTGTGCATGTGTGTGTGTGTTGTGCATGTGTGCATGGGGGAATGGGGAGATGATGTTTGCACTTTACTGGGAACTGGAGAAGCACAGACTTTCAGGAAGAAAAACCAGAGGGGACTGAAGGCCTGACCGTGGTATGACCAAGCCTGACCCCGTGTGGCCGGTGTGGGTTGTGTGTATGGGGGCGGGGGGAGCACTGGGCTCTCCCGTCTTGGGAAAGAGGTAGGCTTGGCTCCTAGACCTGAGACCCCCTGAAGGCTGAAATGGGTATGTGATGCCTGCAGACACAGGGGGGAGGGCGGCACACAAAGGAACCCCAGGGACAGGAAAAGCCAGCATCCCAGAAACACAGCTCTGGGCGGGGGACCCGTGCCTGTGTGATGTGAGGGGGACTGTCACCGTCAGGTGGAGAATGGTCGTTACCATCCTTGGGATGCTGACCTGCAGGGCAGGGGCTGGTCCCTGTCGGAAGAGCCTGGGCCAGCTCGTTTCCTCGGCTGACTCTCCTCTAAGGATGGTGGCAAGGATAGACCAGCCTATCCTCTATTTTCTTAGTTCAGTGGAAGGAAACAGCTCTTTCTCTTTAAATATCCCTGTCAGTGTGGCCCAGAGAATGGGCTTGGGGAGGACCAAGCCTGACGGGGGACCAGGAAGGAGGGATTAAGTCATTCAATTGTTGGAAAGATCCTAAGTAGGAGTCTGGAAGGTGCTGGACAGGACGCTGCCATGGAGTAATGTAGTCCCCACCCTCCATGGAAAGAGGACTTACTTGAGGAGAGTGCAGGAGTGGTTAGAGGTCAAACTGTGTGACCCTTAGAACAAAGCCCTGAGCTGGGGGAGCTGGGCGGGAGGGTACCTTGCTGAGGAGGCAGGAAGGGGGGTGGGTGACAGGTTCGGGGCCTGGGCCGGGGGAGGGGTGGAGGGAAGACGGGGCCAGACAGCCTGCAGGGCCACAGGCAGCACTGTGGGTGGGGGTGGCCCAGAGCCCCGGCCACAGGGAGGGTCAGGCTGTGACTCACGAGCCAGCAGCCCGGGCGGCCCTTCCCTCAGCTGTGTCATGACTGGGAGCGGCCCAGCCTGACCTGGCAGAGTCAACATCATCGCTCCCGGAATGTGGGCCTGCTCACCTCTGTGTCCTTGAGCCCTCCAGTCAGTGACTATCCTCCAAAAGTACTGGCAGATTGAGCAATAAACGCACTGCTTCTGGGGCAGAACTCGGGGCTGGGGTCCCCCTGAGGTGGCCAGGCCACCCCCAGGGCCCTCTGGCTCCTGTCCACTTCTTGACCCCTGGAGGACCTGCTGGGGGCCACACTGGCCGTTTCCCTCTGAGAGGAGACCGCCTCGTGTTCTTCTCTGTGACCCTTAGGGAACAAGTGCAAGGCCCACGGGGGTTAAATTCAGTAACCCTTTCACGTCCTCCAAGTTTATAGAGACAAAACTATACATCCTTCTAATATTATTTTATTTTTTGGGAATAAGTAACTATACATACGAACAAAATAGTAAAGTTAAGATTCTGTGAAGAAAGAGAAAAGCGAGTTTTCCTCTGTCTTTGGCCTTTCTATCTAATTACCTCAGGCAACCACTGCCAGGCTTCTTGGGAGTCCTGTGAGAAACGGTCTATGTTTACGGACTTCTGTGAACATACGTTTTCACACAGGTGGCACTGTGCTGCGCTCACGGCTACTGTCACCTGCCAGACATCCGCCAACCTTTCCTGTACCAGTGTACCAGCCTTGTCGCTTTCTTGTTAACATCTGAGTTAACATGCAGAGGGCTTGTGATTTATTCCACCAGGTAACCACTGATATGCTCAGCGGTAAAGAATCTGCAATGCACGTGACGCTGTAGATGTGGGTTTGATCTCTGGGTCTGGAAGATCCCCTGGAGGAGGAAATTGCAACCCACTCCAGTATTCTTGCCTGGGAAGCCCCATAAACAGAGGAGCCTGGTGGGCTACAGTCCATGGGGTCTTACAGGGTGGATGGGTCTTACAGTCATATGGAGTTGGACACAACTGAGCGACAGAGGATGGACAATTGCCCGAATCAATGATAAGCCTGCAAGGGCACATGACGTTACAATGAGTAGGTTTTTAAAGCAAAGTGTTGTACTTGCAGCAGTAAAACTCTAGGATAATCACTTATGAGAACTCCTGGGTCTTAGGATGTGTGTATTTCAAACTTCGGCAATTACTGCTGAATTGCCTTTGTCGAGGTCACACCAGCTTACATGCAGTATGTCTCCCATACCCTCAGGAACCGGGCATGATTTTTAATCTCACCAAGCCCTCATTGTGTGCTTGGTGCTCTGCTCAGGCTGTGAGTGGGGGCAGCTGAAAGCCCATGGGCAGCTGTGACGGGCTGGCCAGTGGCAGAAGAACAGCCCCCAAGAAGATCAGCCACCAATGTGATGGGTCCTGGAGGCTTGTTAGGCTGGGGCCTGGGTGCTGGGTTCTGGGGTGTTTGGAACAGCCATCTGTCCGTGGGAAGGGTCACATCAGGGTCACAAAACAGGGGAAGGGTTTCTGGGGCCAGGAAGGGCCTGTGCTGGAGGGAGGAGGGAGAGGAGGGGAGGAGCACGGGGACTCTGGAGAGCAGGTCAAGTTTTGGAGGAAAAGCCTAAACTATGAGGGGCGACTTTGCATTTTATAATTTCTGAAAAAATATCACAGAAGAGTAATTTTTTTAGAGGGGTTCATGGTTAATTTTGAGTTTTGGCACTTCCTTATCTCCCAGCCTCTGGCCTCACGTCTCAGGACTTTGTGTAGATGTTTTACCAGTTATGCTCAGTCCCGTGGTAACTGGGTGTCTGCGTTAGGGCCTGTGCGGTATTAGGGGGGCAGCCTGTGACAAGGGTTTGGGGGCCTGGGCTTTCGCTAGAGCAAGTGCAAACCCTGCCCCTCTGACCCTGGAAGATCGCAGGGAGGAGGCTGACGGCTCTGCTTCATTGCTAATCAGGAGTCTGTTGGTGTGAACAGGAAAGGGCTTGTATGTGAAATCCGCCCTGTAAGTCACATTGCTCATAGGCGCCCAGTGTTTGACAGCAGACAGCCTTTAACCACGGCCTCTGCTCCTTCAGGGACATGCAGCCTGTGTGCAGCTCGGCCCCGACTCTGATGAGGCTCAGCGCATGCAATGAAGTCACCTGTTTGCAGTGGTGTGGACTCTAGAATGCTGATTTTATTGGGGTTTCAATCCAGAATTGTCATTGTTTATTTTGCTGTGCACACTGCCCCAGCAGGGATTCCTTCAGGTCGATGAGTCCAGCTGACTTCCGAGTGCTTCTTACCTTTTGGCCTCAGAAGCTGTTTAAGGTCTTCTGGTCACTCCTTCCCCTCAATCCTAGAATCTGTCCCTTCTCCAAGGAGCTCTGGTTCTATTTCTTGGAGAAGGGTGCTTGTGTCACTAATATTTCTTTTCAGATTCTTTTAAGTGTCGACTAAAAAACAGTCACAGCCTGGAAGTAGAGAGTTATTTTATTTGGTGGGAATGTTTAGGACTGAGCCAGGAGACAGTATCTCAGGAACTCTGAGAAAACTTCTCCAAGGAGGTGGGAGGGGGAGTCAGGTTATATACAAGTTTGCAACAAAGGGAGCAGGTAGTCTGAACATCAAAGTTGTTGATCTGTTGCTCACTCCTGTCTGACTCTTTACGACCCCATGCACACCAGGTTTCCCTGTCCTTCACCTACTTCCAGAGCTTGCTCAGACTCAAGTCCATTGAGTTGGTGATGCCATCCAACCATCTCATCCTCTGTCCTCCCCTTCTCCTCCTGCTTTCAATCTCTCCCAGCATCAGGGAAAGATTTTCCAAACAATTTTCCAATGAATCAGCCCTTCACATCAGGTGGCCAAAGTATGGGAGCTTTAGCTTCAGCATCATTCCTTCTAATGAATATTCAGGATTGATTTCCTTTAGGATTGAATGGTTTGATTTCCTTGCAGTCCAAGGGACTTTTAAGAATCTTCTCCAGCACCACAGTTCAAAAGCATCAATTCTTCAGCACTCATCCTCCTTTATGGTCCAACTCTCACCTCCATACAGGACTACTGGAAAAACCATAGCTTTGACTGAATGGACCTTTGCTGGCAAAGTAATGTCTCTGCTTTTTAACACGCTATCTAGGTTAGTCATAGCCTTTCTCCCAAGGAGCAAGAGTCTTTTAATTTCATGGCTGCACTCACCATCTGCAGTGATTTTGGAGCCCAAGAAAATAAAATATGTCACTGTTTCCTTTGTTTCCCCATCTATTTGCCATGAAGTGATGGGATTGGATGTTATGGTCTTAGTTTTCTGAATGTTGAATTTTAAGCCAGCTTTTTCACTCTCCACTTTCACTTTCATCAAGAGGCGCTTTAGTTCTCCTTCGCTTTCTGCCATAAGGGTGGTGTCATCTGCATGTCTGAGGTTATTGATATTTATTCCTGAAACCTTGATTCCAGCTTGTGCTTCATCCAGCCTAGCATTTCCCATGATGTACTCCGCATATAAGTTAAACAAGCAGGGTGACAATGTACAGCCTTGACATTCTCCTTTCCCATTTTGGAACCAGTCTGTTGTTCCATGTCTGGTTCCAACTGTTGCTTCTTGACCTGCATACAGATTTCTCAAGAATCAGGAAAGGTGGTCTAGTATTCCCATCTCTTTCAGAATTTTCCAGTTTGTTGTGATCCATACAGTCAAATGCTTTAGTGTAGTCAATGAAGCAGAAAGTTTTCTGGAACTCTCTTGCTTTTTCTATGATCCAATGGATGTTGGCAATTTGATCTCTGGTTCCTCTGCCTTTTCTAAATCCAGCTTGAACATCTGGAAGTTCTCAGTTCACAAACTGTTGAAGCCTGGCTTGAGAATTTTGAGCCTGACTTTGCTAGTGTGTGAAATGAGTACAATTGTGCAGTAGTTCTTTGGCATTGCCTTTCTTTGGGGATGGAATGAAAACTGACCTTTTCCAGTCCTGCGGCCACTGCTGAGTTTTCCAAATTTGCTGGCATATTGAGTGCAGCACTTTCACGGCATCATCATTTTGGATTTGAAATAGCTCAGCTGGAATTCCATCACCTCTACTACCTTTGTTCGTAGTGATGTTTCCTAAGGCCCACTTGACTTCGCACTCCAGAAGGCATCAAATTAAGGAACTTAACATCCTACGTATGGCAAGCTGCAAGCCTCTGGGCTCGCTGAGTCTGTTCTTTGCATGTGCAGCTCAGTTGTCTGCGGCTGATCCCGTGTCCTTGTCCACCTGCTACCTGTGTCCCCCCGGCTCCTCAGCCATCACCATGGGGGTGGCAGCATCTGTATGGTGACAGTTTCGGGAGTCCTCACTCACATTTGGAAGCCAAAAATCACTGATGGCTGTGCTGTTTCTTGTTTATTAATATGGCAGTAGATATTTTTATTTCACATAGGACAAAACAGCAGCAGAACTTGAACTGAGGCTGTTCATCTTGCAGTGGTAGCGCTGGGGTCAGCAGGCACGGGGGAGGGGCAAAATCAGCAGAAAATCACACGTGGAGAGAGTTTTAACTAGCTGTAGTGTGTTTCAGTTGGAGAAGGCAATAGCAACCCACTCCAGTACTCTTGCCTGGAAAATCCCATGGACGGAGGAGCCTGGTAGGCTGCAGTCCATGGGGTCGCAAAAAGTCAGATACGACTGAGTGACTTCACTTTTACTTTTCACTTTCATGCATTGGAGAAGGAAATGGTAACCCACTCCCAGTGTTCTTGCCTGGAGAATCCCAGGGACAGCAGAGCCTGGTGGGCTGCTGTCTATGGGGTCGAACAGAGTCGGACACAACTGATGTGACGCAGCAGCAGCAGCAGTGTGTTTCAGTACCCACTTTTCCATACAGGAACAGAATCCAGCCACTCTGGACTGCACACCATCACCTTTTCCCTTTCCTGTACTGGGTTGGGTAAGCTCTAATATTTCTCCCTTCTGAAAGCCCTCTCCAACCCCCCACCCCCACCCCCCCCCACCCCCCCCACCCCCTCTGCTCATCTCTGCTATGTTTGTAAAAGAACGTTCTTGGACTTACAGGGAAATTTGATCCATATGGGCTGGACAGTCTACACTTCTCTTATAAAACTGCTCTTTTGTAAGAGTTCTTCTATAGCCAAGTATCTCTGAACAACAGAAAAATGTTTTTCCAGGAAAAAAGCGATAGCCAAACTCCCAAAATTAGTATCAGCACCCTCTCTCCCTTATCTATCATTTCATTCATTGTAACCAGAATTTATAAAATTTCCTGGTCTGTGGCAGGTACATACTGGGGCGCAGAGATAAAGGCCATCTGGTCCCCAACCTCCAGTAGTTACTCTAATGAGGAATGTGCTTATGATGGAAGTCTTCTGGACCGAGGAGTTTCTGGCACAGGTGACAGAACCTCAGCCAGCTGAGGCTGGTGGCAGCTCAGGGTCCTACAGTGAGTGGGAAATTGAGCCCCTCCAAGGCCCAGCCCCCTCCTGTCGGTCTGCTGCTTCCCATCAGTAGAGCACACGGTGACCACACCCTGGGACACCCCCTGGTTGGGAGGACTTTGCAAGCCCCAGCTGGCTCTCCTCCTTTCACACAGCTTCCTTCTTCCTGCACACGCAGTGACCTCAGGCTCTGAACAGTGCCTTCGTGACAGTTCCTCCCCAGCCCAGCCTTGGCTTCCATTTCTACCTAACTGCACTGCCTGGGTGGAGCGGGTTCCTCCCCAGGACAGGCCGTGTCTGGTTCTTCAGGTTTCACCACGTTCTGAGCAGTCAGCCCTGTCCCTGCTCTGAGGCAGGTTCTTTATAAACAACAACCGGCTGAGGCCTGAGGTCTGTCCCAGCAGAACTGCAGTGTTTACAGCAGCTCTGCCAGCAGCTCAGCAAATGTGCTGGAAGAAAAACAGACCTACTTACCAGCCACAGTCGATGACTGGGAGAAACTTCCCTTGTATAATACCTAACGATGGTGGTTTCTGCCTAAACCTGGGGGCCTGGGGAGAGCCACTCCGGGGTGTGTCCTGTGATCTACTGAGGGCAGAGAGCTCAGCTGAGGTGCTCCTTCCGGGGCCGGTTTCCAGGTCTGCTCAGAGCTGGGCCAAAGCAGGAGGGCTCTGTTGACTTCACACTTGGCAAGGGCCTCAAGCAGCAGCCAGTTCGGGTCTGGAGTGGGCCTTGTGCAGCACTCTGCAAGGGCTGCCAGCCCCAGAAGTGGGACCTGGAGCTTTTTCAACAATCTTGATCTCAGGTCCAGGCTCAGGCTCCTCCTGTCCCTTTCCCTGCCACTGAGGGGTGGGAGGAGGATGGAGGTGGGGACCACAGCAGCCAGCTGGAAAGCCTGTACATTGAAACTGATCCTTTGTGAGGGCCCTGGGGAATGCAGCCTTGCTTTTGAAACTGAGTCCCCCTAAAACCGAGCTTCCTCACTACATCTATGATTAACCTCTCCGTCTATAACTTTATTCCCTTTCTTGTCCCCTCTGACCTCCATCCTGTGCTCACTGAACACTAATCAACCAGGGTTAGGTGACTAAGATTGCTGTTATTGATAAAACTGTACATAACAGTCATACTAATGAAAATCACTACCAGTGTTAAGGTCACACATGCAGGTCATTTCTCCAGTGCAAGGTGAGCTCACAGACCCCTGAGCCATGAACTGCCAGAGGCATCCTGACTCCTGAAGCCATGGTGAAGAAATGTCACAGGATTATGATTAATCTCAGACCCTTTGTTCCTCTCTTAAAACACTTCCAACTCAAAGACCAAGCTGGAGGGGATCTGAGGCTCATCTCCACTCCCGTGCTCCATGCCAGCAAGTAAATCCTCACTGCAGACTCCTGGCATCCCAGGAGCCCTTGCCTACTTTGAAATCCATCATAGCCTCAAGCATCCTGGAGAGTTCCTGATCAGTGCTCAGTTTCTGCCTCTCACCACCCAGGGAGAGTGGCCACAGCAAGAAGCCAGCACAATGGCAGATTATGGCTGCCTCTCTATGAGCATTCAGAACAGCAAACTTATAGGGATGGGGAGAGAGTCCGGGTGCCTAGGGCTGGGGTTCCAGTGAAGGGGTGTGCAATGTCTTCCTGGGCAATAAAAATGTCCTAAAATTGATGATGGGGGGTGCGGATGCACAGCTCTGGGCTGTGAACTGCGCTCTTTAGAAGGGTGAGTGTTATGACTTGTGAAATACATCTCAACAGAAAAACAAACATGACAGAACTAAGCGATACACACTAGAGGCCTAGAGCTTCATGCCGCCCTTTTCACGGGAAACCCTGAGTCTGGGGCTCGTTTTTGGCTCAGCTGGAGGCTACTGGCCACGGGGGAGAAAAACCTACAACTGTGGAGGGGGTCCCCCGTCTATGCTGGCTCTTTGCCTCTTCTTCTTCCCTAAGTCAGAACTTGGTTTCCTCGGGAGCTGCAGAGGGGCTGCCTGAATTAACTCACCCTCAAAGCTGTAGCACGGGTTCGTCTGTAGTTCAGGAGACTTGTTGGCTTGGGGCTTCTGTGCGCCACACCCTGCTCTAGGCCTGGGGATGCACCCACTGTCGTCAAAGAGGACAGAAACACAGTGAACAATGAAAAAGTAAATAGTGTGAGGTATTAAAAAGTGTCAGTGCAAGAAAAGAAAAAGCAGAGCAGGGTAGGCGGTTGGGAGCACAGAGTCGGGGTGCAACTTTAAATTACTGCGTGAGCAGGGAAGACCCCACTAAGAAGGTATCATCTGAGCAAAGACCACAAGGAGGCAGGAGAAAGCCCTGCAGGGACTGGGGAAGGAGCGGTCCTGCTCAGGTGCGCGATGCGGCCACAGCTCGCGGAGGCGCCAGGGTATGAAGCGTGTTTTCTTACCATGTCAGCTAATCCCCAGGGGCAGCAAATGGGCAAATCACCCCAGCCCTTTCTCCAGAGGCTCTCACAGTCCAGGTTGCTGCTCCCCTGGTCTCCTCACCCGGGGCCAGGAATCAGAAAGCCAGGGGCAGTTTATTTAGTTATTCAACCCCTGGTGCCTACATGTGGAAACCACAATAAAGGCTCTTAGCAGCATTTCCCCACAGAGTGAACCACCGGACTGGCCCTTGGGCTCCCCCACGTGGCCAAGCGTGCGTGCTTCCAGTCTCTAGGGATGTGTCAATATAGACTCTTCCGTCGTGACAGCCATTCCCGTGTCTCGTCTTACCATGCCTGATGGGGTCTTACCATGCCTGATGGGGTCTTTGGCCGCTCTCCGGAGAGTGATGCCCTCTCCCCGCCCCGCCTCCGCCGGGGGGTCCAGAGCAGAGGAGATGTGGCAGCCATTCTGGTTGCTCAGCTGAGAAGGGATCCAGGGCTGCGTGGTCCTGCAGAGTTCAGTGGTACTGGGACCAGGGAGGGGCTGTAGAGAAATACAGTCAAGATATGTGGTGGTTGCAGAGCCTGTCCAATCCGATGTAAGATGTGGAAGGAAAAGAAGTCCAGTTCAGTTCAGTTCAGTCGCTCAGTCTGTCGACTCTGCGACCCCATGAATCGCAGCACGCCAGGCCTCCCTGTCCATCACCAACTCCCGGAGTTCACTCAGACTCACATCCATCCAGTCAGTGATGCCATCCAGCCATCTCATCCTCTGTCATCCCCTTCTTCTCCTGCTCCCAATCCCTCCCAGCATCAGAGACTTTTCCAATGAGTCAATTCTTCGCATGAGGTGGCCAAAGTACTGGAGCTTCAGCTTTAGCATCATTCCTTCCAAAGAAATCCCAGGGTTGATCTCCTTCAGAATGGACTGGTTGGATCTCCTTGCAGTCCAAGGGACTCTCAAGAGTCTTCTCCAACACCACAGTTCAAACGCATCAATTCTTTGGCTCTCAGCCTTCTTCACAGTCCAACTCTCACATCCATACATGACTACTGGAAAAACTGTAGCCTTGACTAGACGGACCTTAGTCGGCAAAGTAATATCTCTGCTTTTGAATATGCCATCTAGGTTGGTCATAACTTTTCTTCCAAGGAGTAAGCGTCTTTTAATTTCATGGCTGCAGTCCCCATTTGCAGTGATTTTGGAGCCCCCCAAAATAAAGTCTGCCACTGTTTCCACTGTTTCCCCATCGATTTCCCATGAAGTGATGGGACCAGATGCCATGATCTTCGATTTCTGAATGTTGAGCTTTAAGCCAACTTTTTCACTCTCCTCTTTCATTTTCATCAAGAGGCTTTTTTAGTTCCTCTTCACTTTCTGCCATAAGGGTGGTGTCATCTGCATATCTGAGGTTATTGATATTTCTCCCAGCAATCTTGATTCCAGCTTGTGTTTCCTCCAGTCCAGCGTTTCTCATGATGTACTCTGCATATAAGTTAAATAAGCAGGGTGACAATATACAGCCTTGAAGTACTCCTTTTCCTATTTGGAACCAGTCTGTTGTTCCATGTCCAGTTCTAACTGTTGCTTCCTGACCTGCATACAGATTTCTCAAGAGGCAGGTCAGGTGGTCTGGTATTCCCATCTCTCTTAGAATTTTCCACAGTTTATTGTGATCCTCACAGTCAAAGGCTTTGGCGTAGTCAATAAAACAGAAACAGATGTTTTTCTGGAACTCTCTTGCTTTTTCCATGATCCAGAGGATGTTGGCAATTGGATCTCTGGTTCCTCTGCCTTTTCTAAAACCAGCTTGAACATCAGGGAGTTCACAGTTCACATACTGCTAAAGCCTGGCTTGGAGAATTTTGAGCATTACTTTACTAGCATGTGAGATGAGTGCAATTGTGCAGTAGTTTGAGCATTCTTTGGCAGTGCCTTTCTTTGGGATTGGAATGAAAACTGACCTTTTCCAGTCCTGTGGCCACTGCTGAGTTTTTCAAACTTGCTGGCATATTGAGTGCAGCACTTTCACAGCATCATCTTTTAGGATTTGAAATAGCTCAACTGGAATTCCATCACCTCCACTAGCTTTGTTCATAGTGATGCTTTCTAAGGCCCACTTGACTTCACATTCCAGGATGTCTGGCTCTAGGTGAGTGATCACACCATCGTGATTATCCGGGTCGTGAAGAGATTTTTTGTACAGTTCTTCTGTGTAATCTTGCCACCTGTTCTTAATATCTTCTGCTTCTGTTAGGTCCATACCATTTCTGTCCTTTATCGATCCCATCTTTGCATGAAATATTCCCTTGGTATATCTAATTTTCTTGAAGAGATCTCTAGTCTTTCCCATTCTGTTCTTTTCCTCTATTTCTTTGCGCTGATCTCTGAGGAAGGCTTTCTTATGTCTTCTTGCTATTCTTTGGAATTTTGCATTCAGATGCCTATATCTTTCCTTTTCTCCTTTGCTTTTCACTTCTCTTCTTTCCACAGCTATTTGTAAGGCCTCCTCAGACAGCCATTTTGCTTTTTTGCATTTCTTTTCCATGGGGATGGTCTTGCTCCCTGTCTCTTGTACAATGTCATGAACCTCCATCCATAGTTCATCAGGCACTCAGTCTATCAGATCTAGTCCCTTAAATCTATTTTTCACTTCCACTGTTTAATCATAAGGGATAAGTTTTGCCCTGAGCAAACAAAGGGTGGCGCTGGCCTTGCCTGAGATGAAGCCGGTTTCTGGAGGAGGGCTTGGTAGGAGTTCAGCTCTGGGGTGCCACCTTGGGGGTGTCTGTCAGCTTTCCAAGCAGAGAGGTCAAATAAGCTGCTAGATACACTAGTTTGGAACCGGGAGGAAAAACTGACCTGGACGCATGTGGGAGTGGCCAGCAGGTGGGTGGTATTTCAGGCCACGAGATCTGAGGAGACTGGCAAGGGTGGGCACGGGAAGACCCGGGAGGCCACTGGAGGGAAGTGCATCAAGAAGCCAGGTGTGACCACCTGTGTCACATGTTTCTGAGAGATGAGCTGACCACGAAATTTGGAAACAGGCAGGCTGTTGTTTCTGGTAGGTCACTGGAAGGGAGGACTGGTAGGAAATGAGAGGATCGGGTGTGGGAGGACTCACCCTCAGATGCACTGAAAACCCAGAGCAGGTGTGGCCTCCGGGAGACATGTGACCTGGGGAGACAGCGAACCTCTCCGGGACCAGGTGATATCTGCAGAGTCTGAACCTCAGAGGTTGAAGTGGGGGACCAGTGAGGTGGGGTGATGGTCTGGAGTGAAGAGCCAACCGGAAAAACCCACTTGATGTCACAGCCGCGGCAGCTGCAGGGAGTTGGGGCTGTGACTCAGCCCCTGGCTCCAGGAACAGGCAGAGGAGTGGTTCTGCCCCCAAGCTCACTTCTTCCAGAGGGAAATGAATGGCTGTAGCGGGTTGAGGCCATGGAGGGAAAATCTGACAGTTTCATCAAGGACATTCCTTCCTGATGTGTGATTGTTCTGGATAGAAAGTGGGATAATCGATTAGTCACACTCAGTCAATTCCAGGAACACAGAAGCAGATAAAGAAACCAAGGACAGGCTCTGTCCTTGGGGTGCCTGGCCCATTGTTGGTGAGCATGAGACCAGGAGCAGAGAGAGAGGATTTCCCCCAGCCTGGCTGTAGCCTCGCTCTCCTGGTGGCCCTTCTGCAGGCTCAGCCTTTCCTAGGTATCTGAAACCAAAAGACAGCAAAGCACTTTGTGGATAACAGGGAGGATTGTCCCATCCCGTGTGCAGTCCTTGCCGGGAGGAGCTCTGGCAGCCTGAGAGCCGCCCTCCTTCCCTCCCACATCAGTGTGGTCCTTCCTTCCACCCCACTCCCATCCCCTTCTCCTGCTCTTGGCTCCTGTGTTTCCCTTCCTCCTTGACCCTCAGTCTAGCGTGCTCACCACCAAGAAACATGTACTTTCTGAATGAGTGTTCAGATCATAATTCAAAACCCCAAATTGTTATTTTCCTTCCAAAAGTTCACAGTGGTTTTCAGGTTGATATCAGGACTGTCTCCAAGAGGCAGAAAGGAACACAGAGAAAGCCCCCATCCAACCTGAGACTTCAGTAAGGAATTAGGATTGGATTGAGGAACAATGGGGACGGGATGACTGTAGGTGGAGGGAGGAGAGCCAACATTTCATGAGCTTCTGAGACCAAGTCCTGTGTGGACACATGAAAACAGCATGCTTACTCAAACTGCTTAGATTCCTTGAACCTCCTGATGAAGGAAGGACTGGGAAGGTGATTATGGTCACTTCACAAATGAAGAATTGTAATCCAAACCCAGAGGTCTTACCCTCAGACTCTGTGTGTGTCAGTGGCAGAGACAGGATGGCCCAGGAGACCCCTGCCCTCCAGATCCTTCCTTTCAGTCTAAATACTGCTCCCCCTCCCACCCCCAGATACAGATGGCCTCCCCTCTCCTTCCTTCGGAAGGAACAGCATGAAGATTCATTTATTATAGTAACAAATGGCTTTATGATCCTTGCATGAAGATGCTACTGAAAGAAAAGATAAAGCAGAGTCAGAGAACTGCCCTGGTGGTTCAGTGGTTAAGAATCAGCCTTCCAATGCAGGGGACTCAGATTCCATTCCTGGTCTGGGAACTAAGATTCCACATGCCATGGGGCACCCAGGCCCACGAGCTGCAACTACTGAAGTCTGAACGCTCAAGAGCCAAATGGTCTGCAACCAGAGAAGCATGCACACTGCCACTAGAGAAAGCCCATGTGCTGCAGCAAAGACCTAGTTCAACCAAAATAATAATTTAGAAAGAAAAAGAGTGAGAAGTGTTATTTAGTGTGTCCCTAGCAGGCACTTCGCTGCATACAGGTGCCCCTACAGCTCCTGCTAGTGCCTGTGGAAGCCTCTGAATTGATTGACAATAAGAAAGTCATGGAACTCATTATTATTAGAGTTCATAACACAAAATATTAACTGGTGAAGTTCTACAAATTAACTGGTGAAGGCCTACAGAATTCCTCGCATCTTTCTCACTGATACATACTGGACATGTGCCATCGTGTCAGTTTCAGGTATGCAGCACAATGACTCACTATCTGTCAGTTCAGTTCAGTTCAGTCGCTCAGTTGTGTCCGACTCTTTGCGACCCCATGAATCACAGCACGCCAGGCCTCCCTGTCCATATTGCAAAATGGTCATCACAGTGAGCGCTGCCTGCATGGGGTCTGTTTTCTGTCTGTCACTTGGATCAGATAAAGTCTTCTGAAATGTCAGCCTTGAAAGGTTCCTGTAAATTCTTCTGAAAGTCAACTTCTGTGACTGTATCCTCTTATCTCCCCTGTGCTACTGAGTTCAGCCAGTGAATTTTAGAATTTCACCTATTACGTTTTTTTTTTTTCAATTCTGTAATTTCCATTTGGTTCTTTTTTTAAAAATTTACTTATTTGGCTGTGCCAGGTCCTGGTTGCAGCATATGGGATCTTCGATCTTCATTGTGGCCTGCAGGATCTTGTTCCCTGACCAGGGATTGAATCCAGGCCCCCTGCATTGGGAGCACAGAGTCTTAGCCACTGGACCACCAGGGAAGTTCCCTCCATTTGGTTCTTTGAAAAAAATATGTACTTTTATTTCTTTGCTGAGATTTCCTGGTTTTGTTTTGAATTTTTTCATCTAGAGTGTGTGTGCTCAGTCATGTCCGACTGCAACTGCATGGACTATAGACAGGTTCCTCTGTCCATGGGATTTCCCAGGCAAGAATATTGCAATGAGTTACCATTTCCTACTCCAGGGGATCTTCCTAACCCAGGGATCGAATCTGCATCTCCTGCATTAGCAGGTGGTACCATAGTACCACCTGGGAAGAAGACCCACAGAGCTTATGAATGTTAAGAGCCCGTCAGCAGTGGGTGTTTTTTTTTTTTTTTTTAGCAGTGGTTTTAAAATTGTTCTTATAAGCAGCAACCACGAGGTGGCAGGATTATTTCATGCCCATCTAATTCCCAGGACAAGCAGTTCAGTTCAGTTCAGTGGCTCAGTCCTGACCGAATCTTTGCAACCCCATGGACTGCAGCACACCAGCCTCCTGTCCATCACCAACTCCTAGAGCCTACCCAAACTCATGTCCACTGAGTCAGTGATGCCATCCAACCATCTCATCCTCTGTCATCTCCTCTTCTTGCCTTCAATCTTTTCCAGCATCAAGGTCTTTCCATATGAGTCAGCTCTTTGCATCAGGTGGCCAAAGTATTGGAGTTTCAGCTTCAACATCAGTCCTATCAATGAACACTCAGGACTGATATCCTTTAGGATGGACTGGTTGGATCTCCTTGCAGTCCAAGGGACTCTCAAAAGTCTTCTCCAACATCATAGTTCAAAAGCATCAGTTCTTTGGCACTCAGCTTTCTTTATAGTCCAACTCTCACATCCATATATGACTACTGGAAAAACCATAGCCTTGACTAGATGGACCTTTGTTGGCCGAGTAGCGTCTCTGCTTTTTAATATGCTGTCTAGGTTAGTCAAAACTTTCCTTCCAAGGAGTAAAAGTCTTTTATTTTCATGGCTGCAGTCACTATCTGCAGTGATTTTGGAGCCCGCCCCCCAAAAAAAGTCTGCCATTGTTTCCACTGTTTCTCCATCCATTTACCATGAAGTGATGGGACCAGATGCCATGATCTTCGATTTCTGAATGTTGAGCTTTAAGCCAACTTTTTCACTCTCCACTTTCACTTTCATCAAGAGGCTCTTTAGTTCTTCTTCACTTTCTGCCATAAGGGTGGTGTCATCTGCATATCTGAGGTTATTGGTATTTCTCCCGGCAGCCTTGATTCCAGCTTGTACTTCTTCCAGCCCAGTGTTTCTCATGATGTACTCTGCATGTAAGTTAAATAAACAGGGTGACAATATACAGCCTTGAAGTACTCCTTTTCCTATTTGGAACCAGTCTGTTGTTCCATAACAAGTTCTAACTGTTGCTTCCTCACCTGTGTACAGATTTCTCGAGGAAGGTCAGGTGGTCTGGTATTCCCATCTCTTTCAGAAATTTCCACAGTTTATTGTGATCCACACAGTCAAAGGCTTTAGAATAGTCAGTAAAGCAGAAATAGATGTTTTTCTGGAACTCTCTTGCTTTTTCAATGATCCAGCAGATGTTGGCAATTGGATCTCTGCTTCCTCTGCCTTTTCTAAAACCAGCTTGAATTTCTGGAAGTTCACGGTTCATGTATTGCTGAAGCCTGGCTTGGAGAATTTTGAGCATTACTTTACTAGCGTGTGAGATGAGTGCAATTGTGTGGTAGTTTGAGCATTCTTTGGCATTGCCTTTCTTTGGGATTGGAATGAAAACTGACCTTTTCCAGTCCTGTGGCCACTGCTGAGTTTTCCAAATTTGCTGGCATATTGAGTGTAGCACTTTCACAGCATCATCTTTTAGGATTTGAAATAGCTCAACTGGAATTCCATCACCTCCACTAGCTTTGTTCGTAGTGATGCTTTCTAAGGCCCACTTGACTTCACATTCCAGGATGTCTGGCTCTAGGTGAGTGATCACATCATCATGATTATCTGGGTCTTGAAGATCTTTTTTGTACAGTTCTTCTGTGTATTCTTGCCACCTGTTCTTAATATCTTCTGCTTCTGTTAGGTCCATACCATTTCTGTCCTTTATCGAGCCCATCTTTGCATGAAATGTTCCCTTGGTATATCTAATTTTCTTGAAGAGATCTCTAGTCTTTCCCATTCTGTTGTTTTCCTCTATTTCTTTGCTTTGATCACTGAGGAAGGCTTTCTTATCTCTCCTTGCTATTCTTTAGAACTCTGCATTCAAATGGGTATATCTTTCCTTTTCTCCTTTGCTATTTGCTTCTCTTTTTTCCACAGCTATTTGTAAGGCCTCCTCAGACAGCCATTTTGCTTTTTTGCATTTGTTTTTCTTGAGGATGGTCTTGCTCCCTGTCTCTTGTACAATGTCACAAACCTCCATCCATAGTTCATCAGGCATTTTGTTTATCAGATCTAGTCCCTTAAATCTATTTCTCACTTCCACTGTATAATCGTTAGGGATTTGATTTAGGTCATACCTGAATGGTCTAGTGGTTTTCCCTATATTCTTCAATATAAGTCTGAATTTGGCAATAAGGATTTCATGATCCACAGTCAGCTCCTGGTCTTGTTTTTGCTGACTGTATGCAGCTTCTCCATCTTTGGCTGCAAAGAATATAATCAATCTGATTTCGGTGTTGACTACTTGGTGATGTCCATGTGTAGAGTCTTCTCTTGTGTTGTTGGAAGAGGGTGTTTGCTATGACCAGTGCATTCTCTTTGCATAACTCTATTAGCTTTTACCCTGCTTCATTCTGTACTCCAAGGCCAAATTTACCTGGTACTCCAGGTATTTCTTGACTTCCTACTTTTGCATTCTAGTCCCCTATAATGAAAAGGACATCCTTTTTTGGTGTTAATTCTAGAAGGTCTTGTAGGTCTTCATAGAACTGTTCAACTTCAGCTTCTTCAGCATTACTGGTTGGGGCATAGACTTGAATTATGATGATAGTGGATGGTTTGCCTTGGAAACGAATAGAGAGCATTCTGTCGTTTTTGAGACTGCATCCAAGTATTGCATTTCAGACTCTCTTATTGACTATGGTGGCTACTCTATTTCTTCTAAGGGATTCTTGCCCACAGTAGTAGATATAATGGTCATCTGAGTTAAATTCACCCATTCCAGTCCATTTTAGTTCACTAATGCCTTAAATGTTGATGTTCAATCTTTCCATCTCCTGTTTGATCACTTCAAATTTGCCTTCAAATTTGCCTGGACCTAACATTCCAGGTTCCTATGCAATATTGCTCTTTACAGCATCAGTCCCTGCTGTTTACCTGGGCCCAAACTATGGTGGAGGTAACGAAGATAATGTTGACCTCCCTGAAAAGATCCCATGCATGTGCTGCTACAGTCTGTGCCCCCAACCCTGCAGCAGGACACCCGTGACCCACACCTTTGCTGGAGATTGCCAGACTCCCACAGGCAAGTCTGGGATAGTCTCCTATTGGGTCACTGTCCCTTTGTCCTAGGTCCTGGTGCACAAGGTTCTGTTGTGCCCTCCAAGAGTATATTTCCCAGTCCTGTGTAAGTTCTGGCAGCTCTATGATGGGGTTATGGTGACCTCCTCCAAGAGGACTTATGCCATACCCATACCCAGATGCCCTCTCCCTGCAGTAGACCACTGCCATCCTGTACCTGCACAGGAGATGCTCAAACACAGTTCTGTCTGTGAACATGTGAATTCACCCCTCCTAACGTCTTGCTGAGGCTTCTCCTTCACCCTTGGACGTGGGGTATCTCCTCACAGCTGCTCCAGTGCCTACCCTCTTACTAGAGTTTCTCTGACCTTGGATGTGGGGTCATGGACCACATGGCTGGTCCAGTGAAGAGCAGCTGGTGCTCCTGACCTTGGATACGGGTTATCTCCTCTCAGCTGCTCGCAGCTCTAGCACCGCACAGCCTGGAGCTCTTAAATTGAAGAGCTCACTCATTATTAGAGAAATGCAAATCAAAATTACAATGAGTTATCATCTCACACCAGTCAGAATGGCCATAATCAAAAAGTCCACAAACAATAAATGTTGAAGAGGGTATGGAGAAAAGGGAACCCTCTTACACTGTTGGTGGGAATGCAAACTGGTACAGCCACTATGAAGAACAGTGTGGAGATTCCTTAAAAAAATTGGAAATAGAACTGCGATATGGCCCAGCAATTCCGCTGCTGGGCATACACCCCAAGGAAACCAGAATTGAAAGATATACATGTATCCCAATGTTCATTGCAGCACTGTTTACAATAGATAGGACATGGAAGCAACCTAGATGTCCACTGGCAGATAAATGGATAAGAAGTTGTAAATATACACAATGGAATACTACCCAGCTATAAAAAGGAACACATTTGAGTCAGTCCTATTGAGGTGGATGAACCTGGAGCCTACTGTGCAGAGCAGAATGAAGGAAGTCAGAAAGAGAAACAAAAATCATGTATATTAACTCTTATATATGGAAATTAGAAAAATGATACTGATGATCTTACATGCAGAGCAGCAAAGGAGACACAGTTGTAAAGAACAGACTTTTGGACTCAGTGGAGGAAGGTGAGTGGCATGATTTGAGAGAATAGCATTCAAACATGTACTTTACACATATGTAAAATAGATGACCAGTGCAAGTTCAATTCATGAAGCAGGGCACCCAAAACTGGTGCTCTAGGACAACCCAGAGGGATAGGGAGGGGAGGGAGGAGAGTTCAGGATGGGGGGACACATGTATACCTGTGGCTGATTCATGTTGATACATGCAAATACCATCCCAATATTATAAAGTAATTATCCTCCAATTAAAATAAATTAGAAGAAGACCCTATTGCTAGGAAAGATTGAAGGCAGGAGGAGAA
Organism: Ovis aries; assembly: GCF_016772045.2. NCBI lineage: Eukaryota > Metazoa > Chordata > Mammalia > Artiodactyla > Bovidae > Ovis > Ovis aries. The sequence continues at coordinate 62,555,744 of NC_056056.1, forward strand.
GGGGAGGACAAAGGATGAGATAATTGGATGGCATCACTGACTCAATGGACATGAGTTTGAGCAAGTTCTGGGAGATGGTGAAGGACAGGGAAGCCTGGCATGCTGCAGTCTATAGGGTCACACAGAGTCGGACATGACTGAGCAACTGAACAACACAGCAATTCATTAATTGGGGAAAAAAAAAAGGAGATCAACAGTAACACAATAGTGGGGGACTTTAACACCCCACTTGTATTAATGGACAAATCATCCAGCCCAAAAATTAATAAGGATATGCAAGCCATAAATGGTATATTATAACAGATAGACTTATTTTATATTTATACGACATTTCATCTGAAAGTAGCAGAATACACTTTCTCAAGTGCACACAAAACATCCTGCAAGATAGATCACATTTTGGGTCACAGATCAAGCCTCAGTAGGTTTAAGAAAATTGAAATCATATCAAGCATCTTTTCTGACCACAATGCTATGAGATTAGAAATCAACTACAGAAAAAAAATGTAAAAACCAAAAACATATGGAGGTTAAACAATATGTTATTAAATAACCAATGGATCATTGAAGAAATCAAAGAGAAACTGAAAAAATACTTGGAGACAAATGACAATGAAAATATGACAACCCAAAATGTATGGGATGTAGCAAATGCAGCTCTAAGAGGGAATTTTATAGCAAAACAATCCTACCTCAAGAAACAAGAAAAATCTCAAATAAACAGCCTATCCTTAAACCTAAAGCAACTGGAGAAAGGAGAACAACAACAGCAACAACAACAAATGAAAACCCAAAGTTAGCAGAAGGAAAGAAATCATAAAGATCAGAGCAGAAAAATGAAATGGAGATAAAGAAAACAGTCAATATAGAGGAAACTAAAAGCTGGTTCTCAAATAGCTTCTATTTCCTTGTTACGACTTCTTAGATATGCCCATCATTTAAAAGTGATGTTTAATTTCCAAACACATGGGCTTTTTTTTTTTAGTATCTTTGATATTAATTTCTTATTTAAAAGCTTTCTTCTGTGCAATCACCCTCTGTGGTTTTTCAGTCTACTAACTTTATTGAGGCTTTCAGTGGCTAAGTCAAAGATCTCTCTTGGTAGATGTCACATTGCACTTGAAAATATGTGGGTTATTTTCAAAAGGTTTTGATATTGATCTCTAACATAATTCCACAGTGATAAGAGGACAGACTCTTTATAATTTCAATAGCTTTAGACTATGAAATTTTAAAACCTGGTCTTATGTCTCTGGATACGTTCTAGTGTCTCCTAGTTCATAATCTATGGGAACTTGAATAGAATTTGTATGCTACTGTTGTGTGAAAATTGCATAAATCTTAATTATGGTGAATTTGTTCATAGTGATTTTTAGGTCTACTATATCTTTCTATTTCTCTGTCTATTCATTCCATTAATTTTTGAGTGTTTGATATTGAAACTCCAACTAAATATCTTACTTTATATATTTAAAAAATAATTGTAATATATAATAGAACTATAGTAAACTTCTGTGTTTCCAAGCCTCCTGTAAATGTGTTATCATGTTCTCATAATTTAGAAAGCAAAAATAAAAATATATATACCCTGGTTCTTTTAGAACATATACAAAAGTCTTAAGTATTTAGCCAGACTCATCAAGAAAAAAGTAAGAAGACTCAAGTCAATACAATTAGGGGCTTGCCTGGAGGTCCAGTGGCTAGGACTCCATGGTCGCATTGCAGGGGGCCTAGGTTTGCTCCTTGGTCAGGAAATTAGATTCCATATGATGCAGCTAAAGATCCTACATGCTGCAATGAAGATCTAAGATCCTGTGTGCCAGAACTAAGACGTGGTGGAGCCAAGTACAGAAATATTTTTTTTAATCAACTAAAAAAAATTAAACCTTGCTTATTAATTGGCTATAAACCCCAGTACAAATAAAAGCTTTTAAAAATCAATAAAGTTAGAAATGAAAATGGAGAAGTTATGATAGCTACCACAGAAATAAAAAGGATCATAAGAGATTACTACAAGCAACTATATGCCAATAAAATGGACAACCTAGAAGAAATGGAAAGATTTTTAGAAGGAATATAGCTTACAGAAACTGAACTAGGAAGAAATATAAAATATGAACAGACCAATAACAAGTAGTGAAATTGAAACTCTTATTAAAAAAATCATCCAACAAACAAAAGCCCAGGGCCAAACGGCTTCATATGTGAAATTCTTTCCAACATTTAGAGAACACCTAATACCTGTCCTTCTCAAATGCTTCAAAAAAATTGCAGAGAAGGGTACTCCTCTGCTCATTCTACAAGGCCACCATCACCCTGAAACCCAAACCAGACAAAGATATCGCAAAAGAAGAAAATTATAGATCAATATCACGGATGAGCACAGACACAGAAATCCTCAACAAAATACTAGCCTACAGAATTCAACAACACATTAAAAAGATCATACACAATGACCGAATAGGCTTTATCCCAGAAATGCATGGATTCTTCAATATATACAAATCAATGATATATGTCATATTAAAAAATTGAAGAATAAAAACCATAAGATCATCTCAATAGAGGCAGATAAATCTTTTGACAAAGTTCAACACCCATATATAAAAACTCTCCAGAAAGTAAGCTTAGAGGAAACCTACTTCAATGTAATAAAGGCCATATATGACAAACTTACAGCTAATATCATAGGTGAAAAGCTGAAAAACAATCCCTTTAAAATCAGAAACAGGACAAGGGATGTTCACTTTTGCCACTTCTATTCAACATAGCATTAAAGTCCTAGAATGGCAATCAGATTAAAAAAAATTAAGGAATTCAAATTGGAAACAACTAGAACTCACTATTTGAAGATGACATACTATACATGTTGTTGTTTAGTTGCTAAGTCATGTCCAGCTCTTTTGTGACCTCTTGGACTGTCCAGGCTCCCCTGTCCATGGGAATTCCCAGGCAAGAATACAGGAAATTCGCTGTTTCCTTTGCTAGGAGATCTCCCTGACCCAGGAGTCAAGTCTGTAACTTCTGCTTGGCAGTGAGTTTCCTTTTTTGCCTTTTAAGTTATATTTAATTTAACTTTTAACTTAATTTATTTTAATTGGAGAATAATTACTTTATAATATTTTGATGATTTTTGCCATAAATCAACATGAATCAGCCTTGGGTACCCATGTGTCCCCCATCATGAACCCCCCTCCCACATCCCTTCCCACCCCATCCCTCTGGCTTGTCCCATATCAACAGCTTTGAATGCCTTGTTCATGCATCGAACATGCTCTGGTCATCTGTTTTACATATGGTAATATACATGTTTCAGTGCTAATCTCTCAAATCATCCCACCCTTGCCTTCTCCCACAGAGTCCAAATTCTTTACCACTGATCCACCAGGGAAGCCCAGTACTATACATAGAAAATCCTAAGCTATCAGAAAACTACTAGGGCTCCTCAATAAATCTGGTAAAGTTGCAGGCTATAAAATTAACATACAGAAGTCTCTTGCATTCCTAGACACTAACAATGAAAGGTCAGAAAGAGAGATTAAGGAAACAATCTTACTTACCATTGCAACAAAAAGAATAAAAAACCTAAGAATAAACCTACCTCAGGAGGCAAAAGACCTGTGATCAGAAAACTATAGGATACTAATGAAAGAAATCAAAGAAGACACAAACAGATGGAGAGAGGTACCATATTCTTGAAGTGGAAGAATCAATATTGTCAAAATGACTATACTACCCAAAGTAATCTACAGACTCAATGCAATTTTTATCAAATTACCAATGGCAATATTCACAGAATTAGAACAAAAATGTTTACAAATAGTATGGAAACATGAAAGATTCTGAATAGTCAAAGCAATCTTGAGAAAGATAAACGGAGTTTGAAGAATCAGGCTTCCTGAATTTAGGCTACGCGACAAAGCTACAGTCCATCAAAACAGTATGGTATTTGTACAAAAATAGAAATATAATTCAATGGAACAGGATTGAAAGGCCAGGAAGGAACCAATGCACCTATGATCCGTTAATCTATAATACAGGAGTCAAGACTATACAATACAGGAAAGACCGTCTTGTCAATAAATGATGGTGGGAAAACTGGGCGAATACATGTTAAAAAATGAAATTAGAACACTCTTTAACATCACACACAAAAATAAACTCAAAACAAACTGAAGACCTAAATGTTAGACCAGATACCATAAAGCTCTTAGAAGAATATATAGACAGAACTCTCTCTGACATAAGTGATAATGGGATCTTTTCTGATCCACCACCTACAGTAACAAAAATAAAATAAAAACAAAAATAAGCAAATGGGACCTAATTAAACTTAAAAGCTTTTGCACAGCAAAGGAAATCATAAACAAGATGATAACCTTCAGAATGGGAGAAAATATTTGCAAATAATACAGCCATCTTCTAGGGATTAATCTCCAAAATATACAAACAGCTCATTCAGCTCAATATCAAAACAACAAACCACCCAATCAAAAAGCGATCACAGGGCCTACATGGACAAGACCAAAATATTTCCCCAAAGAAAAAAATACAGATGGGCAACAAACACATGAAAACAGACCCAACATCACTAAATTATTGGATAATGCAAATCAAAACTGCAATGAGGTATCACCTCATACCAGCTAGACTGGCCATCATCAAAAATTCTACAAACAATAAATGCTGGAAAGGGTATGGAGGAAAGGGAACCATCCCGCAACTGTTGACAGAAATGTAAACTGACACAGCCACTGTGGAGAGCAGTATGGAGGTTTCTTAAAAAATAAAACACAGAGCTACCATATGACCTAGCAATCCCATTTCTAGGCATATATCCAAAGAAAACCATAATTCAAAAGGATGCATGCATCCTGATGTTCATTGCAGAATGATTTACAATAGCCAGGACATGGAAGCAACCTCAATATCCACTGAAAGAGGAATGGAGAAAGACGTGGTACGAATATATAATGGAATATTACTCAGCCATAAAAATGAACAAAATAGTACCATTTGTGGAGATGTGGATGAACCTAGAGACTGTCATACAAAGAGACAAACAAATGTTGTATAGTATCACTTACATGTGAAATCTAGAAAATGGTAGAGATGAACTTATTTGCAAAGTAGAAATAGAGTCACAAATGAAGAGAACAAATTTATGGCTATCAAGAGGGGAAGGGGTGGGGTGGGATAAATTGGGAGATTGGGACTGAAGTATATACATTACTAATTAGAACCTACAGTATGGCACAGGAAACTCTTACTCAGTGTTCCGTGGTAACCTAAATGGGAAGGAAATTGAAAAAGAGTAGATATATGTATGACTGATTCATGTTTCTGCACAGCCAGATATTAACACAACATTGTAAAGCAACTATACCCCAACAAAAATTAATTTATAAAATAAATTTAAAAATTAAAAAAGAGGCAGAGACCAATATAGATGATATTAATATAATGCTCAGGGGAAATGATATGATTCCTGTACTTGTTGGCAAGGGACTGAAACCAGATTCAGAGATGCTTGATTTAACAGGATTTTTGGCAATTGCAAGTGAGATTGTTGAAAAAGGTATAATCAAGCCAGCCACTGAGGGTTTCAAGCAAACTATTGCTCCCTTGGGAAACATGTATTTGTAACTTCTCAGTTCTTAAGACAGACTTCCAAGCCCCTATCACAGAGAGTGGGTTGCCAAAGTATCATTGATAGAGAGTCCAGCAGAGAAAGTCTCCCAACCAGCCTCTCAGGTATGATGACAAAGCCAATGAACAGGAGAAATCTAGTAGGAAGGCTCTGGAGGATCCAGACAGAGTAAGGAATCTATTGCATGGCAAGAAAAGGGATCTGACAGTCACACAGAACTAACAGTATTCCTGTGTATCAGGCTGGAGGAAGCTGCATTGCCCTCTGTAGCCCATTCCTAAATGTGGTTCAGCCTCGCCTCCCTTCCTTACCAACTTCCCCTCTCCATATGAGGCCAGCCTGTTAGTTCTAGCCTTTGGTAAGTCTTCTAGTCCTGTATCAACTTACCACTCAACTATACTGTAATCATAATAGAAACATACATAAAATAACAAGCCCTTGGGTGTCATTTCTCCATTCTCTGGATCTCCGTTTCACAATTCTCCAGGTATTTGAAGGATCTGGCAAAAGACCATACCCACCTATAAAAGGGCTGCTGTTTAAAGTAAGTATAACCACAGAAACAAAACATGAAACAAAAAAGATTTTATGTAACTTTTATTTTTTATCCCAACCTAATTTGGGCTTTATTCCTCACCTCCCATTCCCATTCTCTTACTATAAATCCAAACATGGTTTTTACTTTTTTAACAAAATGTTTAATTAGAGTCATAATATTTTCTTTTCTCCAAAAGGAGGGAGACACAGCCTTTGTTCTGCTGCTGCATTTTCAAATGCATACAGCATTAAATGTACATTAATATATTCCTTAGAAGCTATTTAAAATAAAACCCTTCATCCTTTGAGGTTATTGACAGTTTTCTAGTTCACTGACACATCTCCTATAATACATTAATCATTTTCGTGAGTAAAGTGGTAACTGTAATAAAAAAACAGGATTTTAATCCCTGAGGTGCCAGTTTAAATGGAAGAGGTTGCAATTAAAATACAAGATTTGAAAATAGGCCTTAAATAATAAGCATAGATAATGCTATCTGGATTAAAATCACCTCCATGGCAAGTTGCATTTACTAAGTTAAGGTAACCCTGCTCTTCCTAGCCCTCTTGCTATAATAATATTTCCTTTTCTATAGAAATAAAACATAGCAAGGAAGTCTGCAGAAACTTCTGAGATCCTCAGAAATCGAGAGAAACCACAAGTGCCATTCCTCTAATCTCCATCCACATTGCTGGAGAGGGTTTTCAGCACCATTCCAAGATCTAGAAAGGTTGATGAAACGACTTGGTTTTTCTACTTCTCCATGTAGCCAAAAGGGACAAATCTGTCATACTGTCTCGAAAATGGCAGCGTCCTGCTTATCTCGACACCATACCATTAGCAGAACTGTATTCAACTCTTAGTGCCCACCGTCTCTGTGGGGCCCTTTCTCTCCCAGGCAGCTAAACGGTGGGGTATGGGTTCCTGCTCCTGCCCCTAGTAGTAGCGGTTCAGGCTCCTGGTGCCAGGAACCTCAGGCTGGCCATTCATCCAAATCTCCCTGATGATACGTTCCCGCTCCTCCAGCCGCTGGGCTCGCTCCAGCTCCTCCACTGAGGCGAAGACATTCTTGTTCAAAGTCCTTTCAAAGCGCCGATGTCTCCTGACCGAGATGTCAGATGCTGCATCCAAGCTGCCATCCTCACTGTCGCTGCTGCTTTCTTGGTCCTTCAGAAACTCCTGGGAATGCTGACAGCAGTCTGTGTGGCAAGAGATCCTCATCACCAAGGCAGCTAGGGTGAGGACCAGTCCAATACACACACCACAGACAAAGTACAGAGCTGCTCCCTCGGGATTTTCTGTTGGAGAAGGAGGAAGAGGAGAACGTTTGAAAGATGACAACTACATACTCAGAGGGCAAACATGACTTCAGCACAGGATCGACCCCTCTCACCAGGCCCCAAAGCTTTGATGGCTGCAAATAATACCTTCTCATGTGACCAATCGCATAATGTATTAAAATATAATTTTCAACAAATAGTGTGAATAAAGACTGTATGGAATTCTTTCACTATTCTTGGAACTTTAACTTTGAAACTATTTCAGAAAGAAAAGTTAAAACATATTGTTTAGCATCTACTATAAGCGAGTAACTGTGCTTAGATGCCATTTACTTATATTACACAAACCTTTGCTTCTGAATTTTCTCCTGAAACTCCTTGAATTATCTTTTAACTGTAGTTGCAAGCAACTTCAGAGATGATCCTTACCTCTCGGTAGTCATACTCTTACATAAGACCTTCCCCACAAGGGCTGCACCAGTGACTTACTTCTAACAAACACGATGGATGACTTGAGATTAGGTAACCTAAGTCTGACTTCCAGCTTACCCATGCTCTCTCTTTCTCACCCATTTGCTCTGAAGCAGTCAGTTCCCATGCTGTGAGCTGTACTACAGAGAGGCCCACTAAGGGTGGCCTCTGACTAACAACCTTCAAAGAATTGGACTGCACCAACAGCCATGTAAGTGAGCTTGGATGTGTATCAGTTCAGTTCAGTTCAGTCGCTCAGTCATGTCCGACTCTTTGTGAACCCATGAATCGCAGCACACCAGGCCTCCCTGTCCATCACCAACTCCCGGAGTGCACTCAGACTCATATCCATTGAGTCCGTGATGCCATCCAGCCATCTCATCCTCTGTCATCCCTTTCTCCTCCTGCCCCCACTCCCTCCCAGCATCAGAGTTTTTAGGCTCCAAAATCACTGCAGATGGTGACTGCAGCTATGAAATTAAAAGACACTTACTCCTTGGAAGAAAAGTTATGACCAAACTAGATAGCATATTTAAAAGCAGAGACATTACTTTGCCAACAAAGGTCTGTCTAGTCAAGGCTATGGTTTTTCCAGTGGTCATGTGTGGATGTGAAAGTTGGACTGTGAAGAAAGCTGAGTGCCGAAGAATTGATGCTTTTGAACTGTGGCATTGGAGAAGACTCTTGAGAGTCCCTTGGACTGCAAGGAGATCCAACCAGTCCATTCTGAAGGACATCAGCCCTGGGATTTCTTTGGAGGGAATGGTGCTGAAGCTGAAACTCCAGTACTTTGGCCACCTCATGCGAAGAGTTGCTCATTGGATGTGTATGAATATGTGTATTTGTCTTCTAAATTTTCTTTTGCTTAGCTGTGTTTTTAAAGTATTCTATACTTATTGTTATCACATTTGTAATAAGTAATGTTATTTTACTGGGACATAAAATTTTAAAGTGAATCCTCTCCTGGTGAATCCTTGAGGTGTCCACAATCATGGTCTTGCAGCAATCTTGTGGAACCCCTTGAACAGAGAATCCAGCTAAGCAAATCCCAGATTCCTGACTTAGAGAAACTGAGAAAATAAATACTTTTTGTTTTGAGATACAGAGTGTCCTTGAATTACAATGGCTGGAGTTACAATTTTTTAAAATTCACAAGGGAGTGAAAACAACATGCATTTAAGTAGCAACTGTACTTCTAATTTTGAATTTTAATCTTTCCTTCTGCAAGCAATATACAGTATAATACTCTCTCCTAATGCTGGGGAGTAGCAGCAAGCTGTGCTCCCAGTTAGCCACGTGATCAGTTACAACCATTCTGAGGCTAGACAACCATTTGCTATCCCACTTTCAATACAGTATTCAATAAATTATATGAGATTCTAATTATAAAATAGGCTTTGTGTTAGATGATTTTGCCCAACTACAGATTAATATAAGTCTTATAAAATGGAGATTGGTCCTGGGTGTTCTTTGGAAGGAATGATGCTGAAGCTGAAACTCCAGTACATTGGCCACTTCATGTGAAGAGCTGACCCATTGGAAAAGACTCTGATGCTGGGAGGGATTGGGGGCAGGAGGAAAAGGGGACAACAGAGGATGAGATGGCTGGATGGCATCACTGATTCAATGGACGTGAGTTGAGTGAACTCTAGGAGCTGGTGATGGACAGGGAGGCCTGGCATGCGGCAATTCACGGGGCCGCAAAGAGTCAGACACGATTGAGCTGAACTGAACTGAGGCTATACACTATGATATTCCAAGGGTTAGGTGTATTAAATGCCTTTTAAAAAAAATATATAAAAGAAAACAACAGATGGGCAGAAGACCTAAACAGACATTTTTCCAAAGAAGACATACAGATGGCCAAGAGGCACATGAAAAGATGCTCAGCACCACTAATTATTAGAGAAATGCAAATCAAAACTGCAATGAGATATCACCTCACACCAGTCAGAATGTTGTTGTTCAGTTGCAAAGTCATGTCCAATTCTTTACGACCCCATAGACTGCAGCATGCCAGGCTCCTCTGTTCTTCACTATCTTCTAGAGTTTGCTCAAACTCATGTTCACTGAATCAATGATGCTATCTAACCATCTCATTCTTTCCTGCCTCTCTCTCTCCTTTTGCCTTCAATCTTTCCCAACATCAGGGTCTTTTACAATCAGTTGGCTCCTCACATCAGGCGGCCAAAGCTCTGGAGCTTCAGCTTCAGCATCAATCCTTCCAATGAGTATTCAGGGTTGATTTCCTTTAGGATTGACTGGTTTTATCTCCTTGCAGTACAAGAGACTCTCAAGAGTCTTCTCTAGCACCACAACTGGAATTCTGATGGCAAGAGTGAACATCAACATTTTAGGAATGATGAACTAAAATGGATGAATGGGAGAATTTAATTCAGATGACCATTATATCTGCTACTATAGGCAAGAATCCCTTAGAAGAAGTGGAGTAGCCCTCATAGTCAACAAGAGTCTGAAATATAGTACTTGGTTGAAATCTCAAAAACAACAGAAGGATCTCAATTTGTTTCCAAGGCAAACCATTAATATCATAGTAATTCAAGTTATGCCCCAACCACTGATGCTGAAGAAGCTGAAGTTGAATGGGTCTATGAAGACCTACAAGACTTTCTAGAACTAACACCAAAATAAGGTGTGCTTTTCATCATAAGGGATTAGGATGCAAAAGTAGGAAGTCAAGAGATACCTAGAGTTGTTACTCCAAGATAAGTTTGGCCTTGGTATACAAAATGAAGCAGGGCAAAGTCTAACAGAATTTTGCCATGAGAATGTACTGGTCATAGCAGATACCCTCTTCCAATAACACAAGAGATGACTCTGCACATGAACATCACTAGATGGTCAATACCAAAATCACATTGATTATATTCTTTACACCAGAAGATGGAGAAGCTCTGTACAGCCAGCAAAAACAAGATCAGGAGCTGACTGTGGCCCAGATCATGAACTCCTTATAGCTAAATTTGGGCTTAAATTGAAGACCGCAGGGAAAATGAATAGGCCATCCAAGTATGACCTAAATCAAACCCCTATGATTATACAGTGGAAGTGACAAATAGGTTAAAGGAGTTGGATCTGATAGACAGAGGGCCTGAAGAACTATGGACAGAGGTTCATAACACTGTACAGGAAGCAGTGACCAAAACCATCCCAAAGAAAAAGAAATGCAAGAAGGCAAAATGTTTGTCTGAGAAAAGAAGAGAAGTGAAAAGCAAAGAAAGGGAAAGATATACACATCTGAACGAAGTTCCAAATAATAGCAAGGAGAGATGAGAGAATTCTTAAGTAAACAATGCACAAAAAATAGAGGAAAACAATAGCATGGGAAAGACTAGAGATCTCTTTAAGAAAATTAGAGATATCAAAGGAACATTTCATGCAAAGATGGGCTCAATAAAGGACAGAAATGGTATGGACCTAACAGAGGAAATTAAGAAGTGGCAAGTATAGAATAAGTGTACAAGAAAGATCTTAATAACATAGATAACCGTGATGGTGTGGTCACTCACCTAGAGCCAGACATCCTAGACTGCAAAGTCAAGTGGACCTTAGAAAGCATTACTATGAACAAAGCTAGTGGAGGTGATGGAATTCCAGCAGAGCTTTTTCAAATCTAGAAAGATGATGCTGTGAAAGTGCTGCACTCAATAAGCCAGCAAATTTGGAAAACTCAGCAGTGACCACAGGACTGGAAAAGATGAGTTTTCATCCCAATCCCCAAGAAGGGCACAACTGTGCTCATTTCACATGCTAGAAAGGTAATCCTCAAAATCCTTCTTGCTAGGCTTCAACAGTACTTGAACTGAGAATTTCCAGACGTGCAAGCTGGATTTAGAAAAGGCTGAGACACCAGAGATCAAATTGCCAACATCCATTGCATCATAGAAAAAGCAAGAGAATTCCAGAAAACACCTACTTTTGCTTCATTGACTATGCTGAAGCCTTTGGCTGTGTGGATCACAACAAACTGTGGAAAATTCTGAAAGTGATGGGAATATCAGACCACCTTATCTGCCTCCTGAGAAATTCGTATGCAAGTCAAGAAGCAACAGTTAGAACCGGACATGGAACAACAGACTGTTTCCAAATTGGGAAAGGAGTACGTCAAGGCTGTATATCACCCTACTTATTTAACTTATGTGCAGAGTACATCATGTGACATGCTGGGCTTGATAAATCACAGGCTGGAATTGAGATTGCCAGGAGTAATATCCATAACCTCAGATATGCAGATGACACCACACTAATGGCAGAAAGCAAAGAACAAAAGAGCCTCTTAATGAAGGTGAACAAGGAGAGTGAAAAAGCTGGCTTAAAACTCAACATTCAAAAAATGAAGATCATGGCATCCGGTCCCATCACTTCATGGCAAATAGATGGGGAAACAATAGAAATAGTGAGAGACTTTATTTTCTTGGGCTCCAAAATCACTGTGGATGGTGATTGCATCCATGAAATTAAGACACTTGCTCCTCGGAAGAAAAGCTCTAACAGATCTAGACAGCATATTAAAAAATAGACATCACTTGCCAACAAAGGTCCGAATAGTCAAAGCTATGGTTTTCCAGTAGTCATGTACAGATGTGATATGTACAGTAGTCATATACGTCATAAAGCTGACCGAGTGCTAAAGAATTGATCATTTTGAATTGCAATGCTGGAGAAGACTCCTGAGAGTCCCTTGGACAGCAGGGTGATCAAACCAGTCAATCCTAAAGGATATCAATCCTGAATATTCATTGGAAGGACTGATGCCGAAGCTGAAGCTCTCATACTTCAGCCATCTGATATGAAGAGCTGTCTCACTGGGAATGACTCTGATTCTGGGAAAGATTGAGGGTATGAGAAGGAGGCAACAGAGGATGACATGGTTGGATGGTATCATTGACATTATGATTGCATCATAATGGACCTATTATGACTCAATGGACATAAGTCTGAGCAAGTTCCAGGAGATGGTGAAGGACAGGGAAGCCTAGCGTTGTGCTGCAGTCCATGGGTTTGTAAACAGTCAAACATGACTGAGTGACTGAACAACAGCCTTCTTATGGTCCAACTCTCACATCCATACATGACTACTGGAAAAATCATAGCTCTGACTACTGTTCATCATAAAGTCTATAAACAGCAATTAGTGGAAAGGGTGTGGAAAAAAGGGAAAACTCCCACACTGTTGGTGGGACTGTAAATTGGTACAGCTACTATAGAGAACAGTATAGAGGTTCTTTTAAAAACTAAAAACAGAGCTATCATATGAACTAGCTATCCCACTCCTGAGCATATATCTGGAGAAAATCATGGTTTGAGAGGATATATGCAACCCAATGTTCACTGCAGCACTGTTTACAATAGCCAAAATATAGAAGCAACTTAATCTCCATTGACAGATGAATGGATATACATACATACATACATACATACATATATATATATATATATATAATACAATGGAATATTATTCAATCATTAAAAAGAATGAAATGTCACTTACAATAACATGGATGCACCTGGAAATTATCATTCTAAGTGAAGTAAGTCATACAGAGACAGGCAAGTATCATACGATATTGTTTATATACAGAACCCCCCCAAAATGATACAAATGAGCCTATTTTTATTAGCAGATACAGGGAGAATTGAAGAGGACCCTCCATTGTGGGGCCTCAGTTCTTCTTAAGAACACTAAGAAGAATCTGAGGTCTTATAAGAACACCTCAAGGGAGAGGTGGGCCAAGCCAAGAGAGGCACTGGTGCCAGAATGAGGAGGTACAGGGATTTTCAAGAGAGGGCTTTTACATACTCATTTAGGCATGTGTGGACTGACAAGTTTTTATTCGAGATTTCTTGTTTCTTGAGGTAAAATTGTATTGCTATAAACTTTCCATTTAGAACTGCTTTTTGCTGAATTCCATAAGTTTTGGACCATTGTGCTTTCATTTGTCTCTAAGTATTTTTTATTTCCTCTTTGATTTCTTCAGCGATCCAATGGTTATTGAGTAGTATATTATTTAGCTGCCACGTGTTTGGGTTTTTTAGAGGTTTTTGTCTTATAGTTTATTTCTAATCACATAGTGTTGTGATCAGAAAAGATGCTTGATATAATTTCAATTTTCTTAAATTTACCATGGCTTGCCTTGCAGCACACCATGTAGTCAATCATGGACAATGTTCTGTGTGCACTTGAGTAGTCTGCTGCTTTTGGGTAGGATGTTCTATAAATATCAATAAAGTCCAACTTGTCTAAAGTGTCATTTAAGGTCTGTGTTTCCTTATTAATTTTCTGTTCAGATGATCTGTCCATTGATGAAAATAGGGTACTAAAGTCCCACACTATTATTGTGTTACTGTCAATTTCTCCCTTTATGTTTATTAGTATTTGCCTTACATATTGAGGTACTTCTATGTTGGATGCATATATATGTATAATTGTTATATCTTCTTCTGGGATTAAACCCTTGATCATTATGTAGTGTCCTTCTTTGTCTCTTATAATAATCTTTGTTTTAAAGTCTATTTCATGTGATATGAGCATTGCTACTTCAGCTTTCTTATGAATTCCATTTGCACGGAATACCTTCTCCCACCTGCTTACTTTCAGTCTGTAGATGTCCCTAGGTCTGAGGTGGGCTCTTCTGGATGACATATATGGGTCTTATTTCCGTATCCACCTCAGCAAATCTATGTCTTTTGGTTGGTGCATTTAATCCATTTAAATTTAAGGTAATTATTAATATGTATGATCCTATTCCTATTTTCTTAATTGCTTTGGGTTTATTTACTGTAGGTAGGTCTTTTCCTTCTCTTGTGTTTCCTCCCTAGAGAAGTTCTTTAAACATTTGTTGTAAAACTAGTTTCAGTTCAGTTCAGTTCAGTCGCTCAGTCGTGTCCAACTCTTTGTGACCCCATGAATCACAGCACGCCAGGCCTCCTTGTCCATCACCAACTCCCAGAGTTCACTCAGACTCACGTCCATCGAGTCGGTGATGCCATCCAACCATCTCATCTTCTGTCGTCCCCTTCTCCTCCTGCCCCCAATCCCTCCCAGCATCAGGGTCTTTTCCAATGAGTCAACTCTTTGCATGAGGTGGCCAAAGTATTGGAGTTTCAGCTTTAGCATCAGTCCTTCCAATGAACACCCAGGACTGATCTCCTTTAGGATGGACTGGTTGGATTTCCTTGCAGTCCAAGGGACTCTCAAGAGTCTTTTCCAACACCACAGTTCAAAAGCATCAGTTCAGCTTTCTTCACAGTCAACTCTCACATCCATACATGACCACTGGAAAAACCATAGCCTTGACTAGACGGATCTTTGTTGGCAAAGTAGTCTCTGGTTTTCAATATACTGTCTAGGTTGATCATAACTTTCCTTCCAAGGAGCAAGCATCCTCCAATTTCATGGGTGCAATCACCATCTGCAGTGATTCTGGAGCGCCCAAAATAAAGTCTCTCACTGTTTCCACTGTTTCCCCATCTATTTCCCATGAAGTGATGGGACCAGATGCCATGATCTTCGTTTTCTGAATGTTGAGCTTTAAGCCAATTTTTTCACTCTCCTCTTTCACTTTCATCAAGAGGCTTTTTAGTTCCTCTTCACTTTCTGCCATAAGGGTGGTGTCATCTGCCTATCTGAGGTTATTGATATTTCTCCCGGCAATCTTGATTCCAGCTTGTGCTTCTTCCAGCCCAGTGTTTCTCATGATGTACTCTGCATATAAGTTAAATAAGCAGGGTGACAATATACAGCCTTGAGGTACTCCTTTTCCTATTTGGAACCAGTCTGTTGTTCCATGTCCAGTTCTAACTGTTGCTTCCTGACCCGCATATAGGTTTTTCAAGAGGCAGGTCAGGTGGTCTGGTACTCCCATCTCTTTCAGAATTTTCCACAGCTTATTGTGATCCACACAGTCAAAGGCTTTGTTGTTCTGAATTCTCTTATCTCTTGCTTGTCTGTAAAGCAACTGGGGTGGGTGTTAGATACCAGCTTGAATCTTTTTCAGCTAGGCCGCCCCTCAGTTGCTCATGACTAACTTCCTACCTAAAAATTTACCAAACAGAAACTGACTCACAGACTTAGAAAAAACTTACGGTGATCAAAGGGGAAAGGTAGAGGAAAGGGATAAACTTGGACTGTGGGACAGAGATACACAAAATACTATATTTTAAATAGATAACCAACAAGGACTGACTGTATAACATAGGGAAATCTGGTTAATAACCTAAATGGGAAAAGAATTTCAAAAAGAACAGATATATGTATATTTTCAGCTGAATCACTTTGCTGTACACCTGGAACTAACACAACATTGTAAATATAGTCCAATATAAAATATTTTTTTGAAAAGTAAATGCATCTGGACTAATGTTATTTTCAACTTATAGTGGATAAGTTAAGAAGATCCATAATTTACTATGCAACAATACATAACTTATACAATCATAGACTGAAAACCAGTGTGGGCATTTTTGAATGACCTCATCAGGTTAATTTGTGGGGAAGTAATTTAAGCTCTTCCTTTGTGAGAGAGAAAAATAAACATTCTGCTGATGAGCAATATACTTGGTGGGCCCAGTGATGATCCCTGTATGGTGTGCTCAAAACCCTGTATTTGTGTGTTTTTAAAGAATATAAGTGGGATTATATATTATTTATATTTGCTTTTTAAACTTAAGAATATTTATTAGAGAGGTTTCAACGTATGCCAATAGCATTCTTTTTTACTGTTGCATATTTTTCTGTAGTATAGACATCAAAGTTTATTTAGCCTTTTCCTTGTTGATAGCATATAAACTGTTTCCAGTTTTTCATTGCTATAATCAATGCTAGCATCATATCTTTGTGTCCTTGTATACATCTCTTTATGTACATGTAGAATTATATCTACAGGTTAATTAATCTAGAAACAGAACTTTGCATCAAAGGGCTTAGGCATTCTGAGGTTTTATACATTTCAAATTCTACCTAAAAAAGGTTCTATCAGTTTGAACACAGCATATTGAACCCATGTGTTTATGGTCCCTCCTTCTCTCTGAAATCCCCACTGAAGTGACAGTGACCTGTATAAAATAGATCCAAATTATAGATATTTTTACAAAGAAAGGAATAGAGAAGAAAATAGAAAACATGAAGAGTCAACGTAAGAGTGGCCAACAAACAGTGTAATTTAATGGAAAAGGAGCGCCAGCAACGTCATGGTAGTGTGAGTCTACTTTTTGTCCCTTCTTTTTAAACAAACACAAACAAGAGTGCCTCTGCGGGCACAGTGTGATCTATCAACGTAAACCAAGGGACCAGGGAGAAATCTCGCCTACCTGTTCATCTGGTAACAGATAAATCCTTGGTTTGGTTTGCAGAATCAGCAGAGTGAGCAAACCTGCCCCAACCACTCCCAGCCATAACTGGGGAAAACCTGGAGATTTCTGAATTGGGCAAATACCCACAGATGAGGGAGAATTTGTAAAAGTCCAGCCCTGTGGAGGTGATCAGAGCACACCACTGGAGGGAACACACACACACACACACACACACACACACACACACACACACACACACACACACACACGAGTCTGAATGTAGCAGAGAGGGAAAGAGGAACTTGATCAGCTCTGCCCCTCCCCACAAGCTGACACAACAAGAGACTGAACTGTCTCACGATGACTTCTTCACAGGTGAAAAGGAGACGTAGTGAGTGCATGGCTACCCCAGCTGTACTAGATGCTGCGCACAAGAAATCCACTTTTCTCCAGCAACAGTAAGAGTACTGGAAGCAGGGACCTCCATTGCTGGGAGGCAGCGGAGAGATCAGGAAAGGCTATAAGAACATCAAAAGGCACTAAAGGGTCATGGGTCCTGCTGTCTGTGCTCAGAGCTTCAGCAGGAAGTCCACTTAAAAGCCCCTGGGAGGCTCAGCCAAGCATCTCCCCACTAGCGAGTGGTCACCCTCAATGTCCCAAGAACTAAAACCATGCCTCCCCTCACTCTAGGGTGGCTTCCGTGAGCAGAGACTGGTAGCAGGAGTGAGCACAGTAAAAGGAGTGCTATGACAAAAACAGACCAGAATCTGTGGGCAAAAGAGAAAACCAAACTTGAGCTATAGCTCTACTTTCTGGAAAAACAGGAGAGGTTTCTATCAGCCAGCCACGTGAGTTGTAAGAACCACAGAAGACATAAAAGCTTATGCATTCTGCCACATGAGGGAGGAAGAAGTGCAAAGCAGGTGTATAAATACGAGGTCAGAGAGAACCCCAGATAGAACAGGATTAACAAGCAGTATATACCCTATCTGAAGGCAACTAGTGAAGATTTGAGGAAGTGTCTGATACAAGCAAGGAAGAATCAAGAAAAGATAATCTATCAATAACTGAGCTCAAAAGCAGGAAAAAAATTATAATTGATCCAATAAGGAATTAAACATAGCTGTTTTGAGGAAACTATAGACTACAAGAAACACAGAAGACAATTCAATGAAACCTACAGGGAAATGCATGCACAAAATGAGAAATTTAGCAAAAAGTTAAAAACCATAAAAAAGAACCAAACAGAAATTTCAGAACTGAAGAATTTGACGATTAAAATAAAAATGCAGAGACAATCTGCAGCAGGGTAGATCAAAGACTAGCAACCAAGAAGATAGTGATTTTGAAATAACCCAATCAGAGGCGAACAGAGAAAGAATGAAAAAGTGGGAAGAAAAGTGTGCGTAATCTATAGGATTCAATCAAACGTACAAATATTTAGCATAATTGGAGTTCCAAAAGGAGAAGTGAGGGGCAGAAAGTTTACTTAAAGGAACACTAGCTAAGTACTTCACAAACCTGAGGAGAGACATAGATAATCCAAGTTTATGAAATTAATGTCATCCTACTATCTCAATGCAAAAGACTACCAAGAACCCATTATAATGAAATTGTCAAAAATCAAAGGAAAAGAGAGAATCCTTAAAAAGCTAGAGGAAAAAAGATAGTAAACTTGCAAACAAACCCTCATTAGGCTATCAGAAGATTCATTAGCAGAAATGCTATATAGGTCAGGAGAGCATAGAATGATATATTCAAATTGTTGAAAGAAAGAAAGCCAGCCAAGAATTTATCTGGCAAAGTTATCCTTCAGATATCAAGGAGAAAATATGCTAATTGGTGCTGTGCTGTGCTATGCTTAGTCACTCAGTTATGTCTGACTCTTTGTGACCCCATCGACTGTAGCCTGCTAGGTTCCTCTGTCCATGAGGATTCTCCAAGCAAGAATACTGGAGTGGGTTGCCATGCCCTCCTCCAGGGGATCTTCCCAACTCAGGGATCAAACCCAGATCTCCCACACAGAAGGCAGATTCTTTACCATCTGAGCCATGAGGGAAGCCACTGGTGACATGAAAATATATTAAAGTGTAAAACACACCAGTAAAGGTAAATATACTGTAAATACAGGTTCAGATTTTTGAAAACTCTAATTCTGTAATAGCATGGTGTGTTAATCACTTAACTGCAGTTTAAAGGTGAAAGAGTATTAATAACTATAACACTATAATCTGTTAAAGAATACACAATATTAAAAAGAAGTAAACTGTGACATCAAAATGTAAAGAGGGGAGTAAAACGGTAGACGTGTCATATGTGAACAAAAAGGTTTCAGTCTTTCACCAATTAGTACGTTAGCTTTGGGCCCATCATATATTGGCTTTATCATACTGAGATGCATGCATGTGTGCTAAGTTGCTTCAGTCATGTCCCACTTTTTGTGAACCTATGGACTGTAGTCTGCCAGACTCCTCTGTCCATGGGATTCTTCAGGCAAGAATACTGGAAAGGGTTGCCATGACCTCCTCCAGGTGATCTTCCTGATCCAGGGATCGAGCCCTTGTCTCAGGCATCGCCTGCACTGGCAGGCAGGTTCTTTTACCACTAATGCCACCTGGGAAGCCCATACTGAGATATATTCCTTTTGTACTCAACTTGTTTCAGTTCAGTTCAGTTGCTCAGTTGTGTCCGACTCTTTGCGATCCCATGAATCACAGCACGCCAGGCCTCCCTGCCCACCACCAACTCCCGGAGTTCACTCAGACTCACATCCATCCAGTCAGTGATGCCATCCAGCCATCTCATCCTCTGTCATCCCCTTCTCCTCCTGCCCCCAATCCCTCCCAGCATCAGAGTCTTTTCCAATGAGTCAACTCTTCACATGAGGTGGCCAAAGTACTGGAGCTTCAGCTTTAGCATCAGTCCTTCCAAAGAAATCCCAGGGCTGATCTCCTTCAGAATGGACTGGTTGGATCTCCTTGCAGTCCAAGGGACTCTCAAGAGTCTTCTCCAACACCACAGCTCAAAAGCATCAGTTCTTCGGCACTCAGCTTTCTTTACAGTCCAACTCTCACATCCATACATGATCACAGGAAAAACCATAGCCTTGACTAGACGGACCTTAGTCAGCAAAGTAATGTCTCTGCTTTTGAATATGCTATCTAGGTTGGTCATAACTTTTCTTCCAAGGAGTAAGCGTCTTTTAATTTCATGGTTGCAGTCACCATCTGCAGTGATTTTGAAGCCCAAAAAAATAAAGTCTGCCACTGTTTCCACTGTTTCCCCATCTATTTCCCATGAAGTGATGGGACCAGATGCCATGATCTTCATTTGCTGAATGTTGAACTTTAGGCCACTTTTTTCACTCTCCACTTTCACTTTCATCAAGAGGCTTTGGAGTTCCTCTTCACTTGTTCAGGGTTTATCATTAAGGAAAGTTGTATTTTGTAAAATGATTTTTCTGCATCTATTGAGATGATCAAGGAAACAGAAGGAGATGAATTCATCATCTTACAGAGATACCTGCAGTCCCATGTTTATGGCAGCGTTAGTCACAACAACCAAGATATGGAAACAACCTATCAACAGACGAATAGATTTTAAAAATGTGATATATATTACAATATTATTCTGCCATTAAGAAAAGGAGATTCTGCCATTTATAACTTGGATGGACTTCAAAGGCATTATGCCAAATTAAATAAATCAGACAAAGACAAATAATGTATGATATCAGTGACATGTGGAATCTTAAAAGTTGAACTCATAAAAGCAGAGTAGAATGCTGGTTACCAGGGGCTGAGGGTGGGAGAACTGTGAATTTGTTGTTCAAATGTACCCATTAGCAACTAGTAGATAAATTAGTTCTTGGAGACCTAATGTACAGCAGAGTCATTATACACAACAATATTTATTATAGACTTCAAAATTTCTAAGAGACACAATCTTAATTGTTCTCATCACAAAAAAGAAAGAGTAATTATATGACATGAAATAGGTGTTAGCTAATGCTACAAGAGATCATGCAGCAATACAGAAATGCATAACTTTATACACTTATAAACCTTAAATCTATACAATGTCATATGTCAAATTATATCTCAATTAAAGGAATAAAGAAAGGAAGGAACGAACAAAAGGAGGGTAGGAGGAAGGGAAGGGTGGAAGGGAGGGAGGGAGGGAGAAAAAAAGGAAAGAAGAGAGAAGGAGGCTGAAATATTAAAAGAGTTTTGTTCAGTTGCTAAGTCGCTAAGACTCTGCAACCCCATGGACTGCAGTACACCAGGCACCTTTGCCCTCTACTGTCTCCCGGAGTTTGCTCAAATCATGTCCATTGAGTCAGTGATAATCTCTAACCATGTTATCCTCTGCCACCCACTTCTTTTGCCCTCAATCTTTCCCAGCATCCAAGTCTTTTCCAATGAGACAGCTCTTCACATCAGGTGGCCACAGAATTGGAGCTTCAGTTTCAGCATCAGTATTTCCAATGAATATTCAGGGTTAATTTCCTTTAGGATTGAGTGGTTTGATCTCCTTGCAGTCCAAGGGACTCTCAAGAGTCTTCTCCACCACAGTTCAGCACTCAATTTTCTTTATGGTCCAACTCTCATATCCGTACATGACTAGTGGAAGAACCATAGCTTTGACGATACAGACTTTGTCAGCAAAATGATGTCTCTGTTTTTTAATACACTGTCTAGGTTTGTCATAGTTTTCTTCCAAGGAGCAAGTCTTTTTAATTTCATGGCGGCAGCACCATCCACAGTGATTTCAGAGCCCAGGAAGATAAAATTGTCACTGCTTCCACTTTTCTCCTTCTATTTGCCATGAAGTGATGGCAACAGAAAAAAATCTATCAAATCATCATAATCTCACAACCTGAATATAACTACACACTATGAAGTACAGTGAAGTGAATTTTCTCCCTTCTTTCTCCTATATATATTTATTTTACTTGTTATAGTTGGTTTATATACAACTTATTTATTTTTCTCTGGATATACTTTTTGGTTGCTTTTACAATGATTTTTTTTTTAAGAGTAGTTTTACATTCAGAGGAAAATTAAGAGGAAGGTACAGAGATATCCCATACGCCTCCCAACATTACACATGCAATAGCTTCCCCCATTATCAACATGTCCCAGCAGAGTGGTACATTTGTTACATTTGGTACAATTACTACATTTATTACATGAAACTACATAGACACATAATAACCCAAAGGCCAGTGGTTATACCAGGGCTTGCTCTTGGTGGTGTACTTTCTATCAGTTTCAAAAAACGTATAATGACATGTGCTCATTGTACAGAGCATTTTTACAATCCTAAAAATCCTGTGCTCCACCTACTCACTCTTCTCTCCAAGGACATATAGTTTATATAATGTAAATGTCTTTCTGCATTGCTCCATAGTCTTCCAGTCAACCATACCTAATAATGGCTACATAGTATTCTACCCAGTGAATTCACCACACATTACAAAAACAGTTTCCTACCTTTGAATATTTAGGTTGTTGCCAATTTCTTTTTATGTTAAAAATGATGGAAGGAGCATTTTTGTGTGTAACACTACTTTCTTTTTTGCTTGGTTCATTTACAGCTTTTATAACCGATTCTCAGAATAGAAATCTTCATGTCAAAAGGGTATACAATTTTATACCTCTTAAAATACATTGCTAAGGGAATGTTCAAAAATGGTACATTAATTTTTCTTGCCAACAGCTATGTATGAAATTACCACTTTCACCAAACTCTCCAAGAAGATATATTCGAACTGTTGAAAAAAATTCTAAATTTTTTGTTAGTAAACGGTCACTTTATATCACAAAAATTTATTGTGAGTCTACAATGCCTTTGACCTAGAGACATAAAGGTTCTTAGCCCTCACCAGATTTCCATATAAAGGGGAATACTAGAAAATAGAAATTACAATACTTTCTTAAATCCCCAAATTTGTGACTATCAATTGAGCAATGGTGGTCTATACTCCCTCATTGCTGAGATCATCTCCCTCAGGCTAATCTCATAGGAACAGTGATTTAAATTCTGCTTAAATATTACATGGCCTGTACAGCTATACTGGCAGTTAAACATCCAAAGAATATTGGTTAAATAGAAAGATAATTCCCCAAAATTTATTCATTGAAAAAATTACCATAAGCAAAGTTAAATGACAAATGCTAAATGGAGAAATATTTGAAATATGTAACAGAGATGAAGAGCTAATATATAAAGAGTACCTAGAAAAAGCACTAAGAAGAAGACAATCAATAAAGGAAATGAACAAAAAATATTAATAGCTCACAGAAAAGTAAATACAAACGGTTCTTTAAAACATGTGAATAGATGCTCACTGACAGCAGGGGTTGGTACACTGTGGTTCACAAGCCAAATGTGGCTAGCTAGCTGTTTTGTTATTTGCACATAGCTATGCCCTGCTGGGAGGGATTGGGGGCAGGAGGAGAAGGGGACGACAGAGGATGGCATCACTGACTCGATGGACATGAGTCTGAGTGAACTCTGGGAGCTGGTGATGGACAGGGAGGCCTGGCGTGCTGCAATTCAGGGGGTCGCAAAGAGTCGGACACGACTGAGTGACTGAACTGAACTGAACTGATGCCCATTCATTTACGTTTTGTCTGTGTCTGCCTGCGTGCTACAACAGACTTGAGAGTTACAATAGAGACTGCATATGGCCTACAAACCTAAAAATATTTACTACCTGGTTTTTTAAAGAAAAGTTTACTGACCTGTGACCTGGACAAAAAAAAAATTAATGACATTTAGATATTATTTTTAATCTATCAGACTGTCAAAAATCCAACGGCTTGAAAATACTATCACAGGGTCTTCTCACACATCTTATGAATGGTAAATTTGTAAAACTTTTAAAATGGCAATTTGGTAATACTTATCTTAAGCAGTAATTTATTTATACTTGGTCAAGCAATTCTACTTTTGAGAATTTATTCTACAAATGGCACTTGAACATGTGTGTATGCCATGGTAATTTATTGCACGTTTGTTTTCCTATTCAAAAAGATTCGAATCATTCCCACTGGAGGACTGGTTAAACTGATTCATCTATATAATGAAACAGTATGTAGTTGTCCAAAAGAATGAGGAAGCCCTCTATATACTGATATTAAATACTTTTATAATATATGTTCAGTGAAAAAAAGTTAAGTACAATACAGCACACAGGATATGTTACCTGTCTATAAAAGTGGGGAGGATGAGATTGTTGAGCTCAGAGTTTCTTACATCTGCACAATGAGCACTGGAAAGGTACAGAGAAGACTGGTAATACATCAAACTTTGGGACTGGAAGGAGGGGGCAGCTCTGGAGTAAAACTCCTTACTATATGTCTTTTTATATTATTTGATCATTGAACAATATTCATTCACTAACTTGTTGAATACTTAATAGGTACCAGGCCCTATTCTTGTGCTAAGGATATGGCAGTCAATAAAAGAAACACAAATCTCTGTGCTCCTGGGAGCTTTTACATTCTAGTAAGCTAGTAAGGAGATAGATAATAAACAAGATAAATAAAATAGGTGGTATGTTAGATGGTGATAAGGAGAAAACAGAAAAAATAGGAAAGAAGTTATGATGTATTGAATGTATGCTGGAGGCAAGGAAGTTAACACAGTGACCAGAATCTCACTAAGAAGGTGATTTTTAAGGAAAAAAATCTAAAAATGGAAGAGTGAGGCTGGAGAATGTATTATCAATTAAAAACACTGAATTAAGAAAGAGCAACCATTCAGTTTAATTTTTCAAACAATGCTCTTAGAAGTTATTAATTATTAATAAGGTTATTATTGATGAGATTATATCCTTATTTTAATTTACTATATTATGATCTCAAGGGGGTGCTTTCAAGTAGTTAAAACAAGAAGTGTTTACTGCTCCAATTCAAGTGCTGAGATAGAGGAAACTAAATGTGTAGGGAGAACACATTGATGATCCTTAGGTGGATGGGCACCTAGGTCAGAATGGGCCGTGAGGGGAGAAGATGGCTGAGTGAGTTCTAAAGACCAGGAAGGAGTTAGCCAATCCAAGACTGAGTGAAAGAATTCTTGGAAAAGGAAATGACTGTGCAAAAGCAAAGAGGTGAGCAAAGGCCAGGCAGATGGTTCAGAATAACCCAAGTGAGGTCTTGGTCAGGGAGGACTGTAACTAAATAAGAGTATGGAGATGTCAAGGTAAGCATTAAAAGCCCTGGTAAGCCATATGAAAAACTGCAGATTGGAGTACCTCAAACTACCCCTAAGTCCCTTCTCCCTTGCTTGTCTCTCTTCTAGCATGTTTTCCAAATCCCAGCATGACTGACATCTTGGAATGGTGAACTCTTTGTCATTGGGGTTGTCTTATGCATTGCAGTATGTTCCTCTACCCACTAGATGCCAGTAACCGTCCCCCTTACCTGTTATTACAACCAAAAATATCTCCAGACATTGTCAGAAATCCCCTTATAGGGCAAAATCACCCCTGATTATGAACCACTGGTCTGGAAGTTGAAAAAGCTAGAATTCTCACTTTTCCAGCCTCCCTTGCAGCTAGAAATCACTACATGACACAGGTCTAGCCAATGAAACATGAGAGGTGGTCTACTGGAACTTCCTTTTTCAGCCTTTCAATCCTTAGTTGAAAGGCAAAAGCAACAGCAGCAATTTTGCAGCCATGAGGTGATAAGCGTAAAAGAAAAACCACCAGAGTCAGAGAAGCTGGCCCCTACATTTGTGAGCTAATGCTAGCAATCACCTACCTCCAGACTTTTCCCATAGGAGTGGGTTTGATAACTCCTATGCATTTACGCCACCAAATTGAAGGTTTCTATTATTTGCAGCTGAAAACAATCCTAACTGTTAAAGCAAACAAAAGTGTTTGGATTATCTCCTAGATTCTAAAAAGTAAAAAGAATTTCATCATCATATCTACATTTTAGAAAGACTATTTCACTACAAAACATAGGCAATAGAGTTTGGTAGACCATGGAAAATACCATTATGGCAAATCAGGCAAAAACATGAATGAGCTTAAGTCAACTCAGTGATAGTGGGAATAAAGTTGAAAGGATGCATTTCAGGGACATTGAAAGGTGAAATGGATCTTATAAATGAAATTGTAAATAATTGGATATGGGCAGGAAGAAGATACATCAAAGGCTAAAACTCATACTTCTGGTGTAGGTGATGTCCTAGATGGAACACAAAATATAAGGAACATATTTAACTTGTAAATGATCTACTGACAAGAGATTAATTTCCAAAATATACAAACAGCTCATAAAGCGTAAGATCTAGATAAACATTTTTCCAAAGAAGACCTACAGATGGCCAACAAATACATGAAAAGTGCTCCATGCTACTAATTATTAGAGAAAGGCAAATTAAAACTCTAATCAAAACCAGTCAGAATGGCCATCATTAAAAAGCCTGCAAATAATTATGCTGGAGAGGGTGTGGAGAAAAAGAAACTTTGATGAGAATGTTATCTGGTGCAGCCACTATGGGAACAGTATAGAGGTTCTTTAAAAACTAAAAATAGAGTTACCATATGATCCTGCAATCCCACTCTTGGGTATATATCTGAAGAAAACTCTAATTTGAAAAGACACATGCACCCCAATGTTCACAGCAGAACTATTTACAATAGCCAAGACATGAAAGCAACCTAAATGTCCATCATCAGGTGAATGGATAAAAATATGGTGTGTATACACACACACACCACAATGGACTGTTACTTAACTGTAAAAAAAAAAAATAAAATGAAATGATGCCATTTACAGCAACATAGATGGATGTAAAGATTATCACACTAAGTGATGCAAATTAGAGAAAGATAAATATTTTATTATACACTTATATGTGGAATCTAAAAAGTGATACAAATGAACTTAATTACAAAACAGAAATAGACTCACAGACACAGAAAACAAACTTAGAGGGACCTCCCTGGTGTTCCAGTGGCTAAGACTTCACCCAATGCAGGGGGCCCAGGTTTGATCCCTGGTCAGGGGATTAGATTCCATGTGCTACAACTAAAGATCTCACATGGCACAATAAAAATTGAAGAGCCCACATGCCACAACTAAGGCCTGGCACAACCAAATAAATAAATAAAAATAGATATTTTAAAAAACAAACGCGGTTACCAAAAGGGAGAGGCAAGAGAAGGATAAAATAGAAGTTTGGAATTAACATATACGTACTAATACTACTATATATAAAATAGGTAAACAATGAGGTCCCACTATATAGCACAGGAAACTATACTCAATATCTGGTGATAATCTATAATGGAAAAGGATCTGAAGAAGATTATATATATACATATTATATACATATATTTAAAGAGGATAATATTCCATTCCAGGCCAAGTTGAATTTGAAATGCTTATGGCACATCTAAGTGGTAATGTACATGACATTTAGATACTTAGCTAGAGAAGTCAGAAAAAGAGTAAAGCAGTGGCATATATATATGTCAAAATTTTAAATTCCAATAAAATAACATTACTTACTGCAAAAGTAATATCAATGAAGTATAGAATACTTAATAATACAGCTAAGCAAAAGAGAATTAAAAATACACAGATATATTCATACAATCCCAGCATTCAGATATAGTTTGTAGTAAAAAAAAATACATATGTATACAATTCATATACATATGAATATATGCACTTAACAGGATTATACTGCATATGCTGTGTGTGACAGGCTTTATTTACTTAATAGCACATCATAAACATCTTTCTATTTAAATTAATATTCACTTACTTTTGTGATTTTTTTTTTTTACTATTATAAATAGTTCTGAGACAAACTGTCCTCACAATAAAATTTTGGCCCATAACCTTAACTATTTCACTAGGATAAATTCCTACTTGTGGAATTGCTGGCTAAATGTTGTTTTAAGGCTTTTGACAGGTGTTCCCAAAGAGGCTTATAACCTCATCAGCATATGTGCAAATACTCATCTCCCTACACTTTCTCTAAAACTGAATTTATAATCACTCAAATATTTGACAATTTTATAAAATAAAAATGTTAACCTGTTGTTTTCATTTTGCATTTAATTTCAAAAACCTGAGCTGCTTATGTTTATCAGCAATTTGTATTTTTTCTTTGGCAAACTGCTGATTCTTATCCTTTGCCCCTTTTCTTTTAAAACATTTATTCATTTGTAAGAGCTCTTTACATATTAACTTTAACCTTTCTTCATTAATGCTACATTTTATTCTTAGTTGCATTTGCCAACTAAGGGTACTTTTTGATAAACAGATATTTTAAATCACTGGAATGATCAAGGTTTGAAATGGTGAAGAATGGGGAAGAATGTGAAGAATGGGAACAAGATGTATCCAAAAGCAAACAGAAGAAATGATGCAATATTAGGCTCAGCAAAGGCTGGATTCCATGAATTTCTAATTGTTTCAATCTTCAAAGTTTCAACAGTGTTTGGTTTCTTGAGTGCAGAGAAAGAAAGGGGAGAAAGAAGGATTCACTAAACAGTTGGAATTTTGCCTGTTGGCTTAGTCAGAAATGAGACACAGGAATAAGGGAATTATGTGTATTAGCAAGGGTGTTGCTGAAATGACGGATCACATGAATGAGGCAATTGATAAGCTGGGAGAAACTAGGAGAGGTTAGGGGATATTATACTCACCTTTGAGAAATGAAATGTTTCCTGCCATAACGCACTAAATTCTTTAACTCGGAGTATCTGGTTTTCTTTAATTAACAATCATCTTCTGATGTTAAGACTATCTGCCCCTTGTTGCAAAACTTCTATATAACTTGGCTCCTCCCTCACCTCCTCGGAGCAGTTCTCTCAGGGTCACTTGAAATGCTGTCTTCCAGGCCTGAAATCCCGCAAATTTCCACTGAATAAAATATTACTCTCAATTTTTATTAATAGGTTGTGAATATTTTTAAAGGCAACACTTTAATATTTTAAATGTTTTAATTCATTTCCTTTATAGTCAGGCAGTGTTCTAGATCACACTTGGAATGAATTTTTAGCCACCAAATCTACTTACTAGTTCTAATGCATTTTATTTTAGCTACTCTACTTTCCATTTCCTTGCATTCTCTTTTTATCTCAGCCCATACTCGAAAGAAAAATTATTTTCCTGTATCCTAAGCAATATTTAATTCCAGAATATGGAGTGGGAAGGAAAAACTTTGAAGGAGGAAGAAAAACAGGGCCACATACCCTTTCGCCTTAAGATCATAAGACACCTGGTAAACCAGGGCATTCAATGAGTTACCACATTCAATGATCACAACTCAGGGTTATGCTGGCCAAAATGGAAATCTGCCAGGTACTTCCTGTGCTGAGAACAGTTGCAAAGTCCAATAGCCTGTTTATTCTCACCAGAGATATTTTCTTACAACAGCTTATTTGCAAGTGTCATCTGAGACCTTGGATACTTCAGACCCTCCCTGCCATACCCCACTTCATTTTGGGGTGTCTTCACTATAGAGTTGAAGAGACCATCATTCAATTGCCTGTGAAAACACGATACCATAGTTTCAAACCTCTCTTTTCCAGCTCCAGTGTCCTTTCTCTCCAGAATAGCCTAGAAGAAAGAGCAGAACTGAGATTCCTTTGATGTGTGGGTACCCAGGTAAGGAGGCTCCTGGCACTAGAACTTCCTTTTGATACTGAGCAGGGTCCTGTGGGTCTCCTGGGCACAAAGCCTTTCTATGTCTCCCATTTCTCTGATTACAGAATATAGCCTTCATTCAGCCTCCATGACCTTTGCTGAGTTCCAAGGGTATATTCTAGCAGTTGTTAGTTGGAGAAGGGAGAGAATGCAACACTGGGAAGAAACAGTCAAGAGAAGCAAGTTATTCAGCCTTGGGGCACAGTCCTGGTTCCCCATCCACAGATACACACAATATCTTTGAGCTGGTTTTCAGATACTGAAACTGCCCTCCAAGCGGGAGAAATTAACAGTTAATGATGGCATGCTGACCACAAGTATGGAGACCCAGACTAATTGGAACCTGAATGTTTGTGATGCTGCATTCTACTTACCATCAACCTATCGGAAGAATACCCATGAGCTGATCATGCCCTCTTTGAACAATTATTATAAACTTTCTATCTTCTCCAAGTGGGGACTTCTCCAAGTTTTTTTTTTGAGGCAGGAGTCCACTGTGTCCCCCTTTGCCTGGCAAAGTAATAAAGCTATCCATTTCTACTTCACCTAAAACTGTCTCTGAGATTCGATTTGGCACAAGTTTATAGAGAAGCTGAGCTTTTGGCATCACTTTGGGAGGTGAGGAGCTGACTGATGACCTGAGCCTTTGCTGATCTGAGAAGGAAAAACCCTGGCCTCAGTACATGTGAAGATGACATGCTGCATCTTGCCAACCACTAAGGAGCCAGCCAAGCTCCTGAGAAGTCTTCCATTCTAAAATCAGATTGCATACCATCCAAGATGCTCTCTCAGCAAGAAGCCATGAACTTCCTTTATCCTCAATCCTGGCTCAGATTTGACATTGTAAATAGAAGAGTCAGGTTTTGTATCTGAACTCTGAGGTCATCACATGTCAACCCTGACTAGAGAACTAGAAAGTAAAACCAGGCTCTCAAAGGAAATCTATTCAGAACCTCAGTCCCTTCCTTTTTATACAATAGAATAGAGACATTAAGATAAAGAAAGGTCAACTACCAAAGCTCAAAAACTCATTCCAGCAGCAGAAAATGAATTTGGTCATTCAAACCATTGAGCATTTTCATGTATTTTTAAAAATTTTCAGCTTTTGAGGTATATTTTCATGTATTTTCAGATGACTCTTTTTATATGTACAGCACCCGTTCTCAAGAAATGATCTTGAGAAATCAGCCAGCTTCCTAAAAGAGAACAACCTGGAATCAAGGAAGAGGCAAATATTAGACTCTCCCAGACTCATACTTTTTATTTCCATGACTCCCAGAGAGTTATCAAACTTCTCCACATAGCCCCCCAAACACAGACCACACACACACACACACACACACACACACACACACACACACACACACACCCTAAGCAGGGTTGAGAACCACTGCTTAGAAAAAAATCAGGCTGAGGATACTCCATTCTGGCCTTTCATATTGGAGTTAAATGCTTAATGACAGAAGCCAACAGCAGCCCCAGGCTACTTCATTCACTCACTTCAGCCCAAAAGGAAACCAAGCATTATATAAAGCTCTTATAACTCCTCCCATTTGCCAAATTAGAGAAAACTTAACTGTCAAACCAGAAGATTTTCCATTCAAAACTCAGTAACACAGAGCCCCTCTGTTAAGTCTGCATACCATTTTTCTCCTGAGTAAAGGGCCAGAGATGGCCACTCAGGAAATGACTCTGCCCAGCCCAAGGCCTCAGACCTGGCCCAGCTGAGACTAGACAACTACCTGCGACAAAGGAATAGGCCGCTAGGATATTGCTGAGCAAAGCCATGTCCATGCGCTCGGGGATCACCAGTTCCGTGTTGTGGCAGAAGGGCAGCCTCGATGTGACATCCAGAGAAGGCCTCCTGGAGATGCTTTAGCTGGATCAAGGTGGCCACCCTCCCTCTCTTCTCTTCTGTTTGGGAATACAAAGTGAGTGATGAGAACACGTTCTGATTTCCTGAAGCTGTGTTCCAGGTAGCCTGGGCTCAAGAACAAAGGTCAGTCCAATTTCCCAGCCAGGGAGCTGCAAAGACCTGAGGTCTTATTTCCCTTTGCTATAACAGCTTCTTGGCTTTCAAAGAAGCAGTAACTCTTTAAGTCATTTTTTCCTGGCCTTTCTCCTTTCTCTTCCCTGCATGCATGCATGCTAAATCGCTTCAGTCATGTCTGACCCTTTGCGACCCTATGGACTATAGCCTACCAGGCTCTTCTATTCATGGGATCCTCCAGGCAAGAGTACTGGAGTGGATTGCCATGCCCTCCTCCAGGGGATCTTCCTGACCCAGGGATCAAACCCATGTTTCCTGCATTGGCAGGTGGGTTCTTTTCTGCTAGCACACCAGAGAAGCCCTTCTCTTCCCCATCTCTTTCCAATTTCCCATTTTAACATTTCTCCCTCATCTTTCTGTGATGTTTCATTTCATTCTCGCTGGTTTGTCTATGAGGTGCAGTCCATCGTCATTTTAGTCACTGCATTTTAACCCCAAGCCACAGCCTGCTCTTCACTTGGCTCTGCTTTCCCCTGTACTGTTGGCACTCAGGTCCTTTGATCAGTTTGCCTCATCCCACATATCACCAGATGTGGATTCTTGGAAATGGGTCAGAGCTGGCTATTTTAGAACTGCTAAAGTGCTTCCAGTTCTAAAATGCCCCCAAGAAGTTGGGAGCTCAAGCATGCTCCCTGCACCTGGCTCCATGACTCCACTGTGACAGTAGTGGGCCAACCAAACACACATGCAGTGTTATGAACACCCATCAAAGGAACTGTATCTCTGGGGTTCCAAACAGGAACTTGGGATCTCAGTATCAGTGGCTTAGCCTCTGGCTGGGGGAACACATTCTTTCCCCAGCTGCTACCGTTGCTCAGGCCCAACGTTATCATTACCCAGTTGATTCAATGAAGCCCTGGCAGACAGCTGAAGATTTCAAGTGGCAAAGATTTTAATGATTCCTATTCAATGCCATTCTCCAACTGAAAACAGGAAACTGAGTCACAGGGTATGGAGGGATGTCAGGTTGGGGAAAGTAGTGAGGTGAAGTGAAAGTCACTCAGTCGTGTCTGACTCTTTGCGACCCCATAGACTACACAGTCCATGGAATTCTCCAGGCCAGAATACTGGAGTGGGTAACCTTTCCCTTCTTCAGGGGATCTTCCCAACCCAGGGATTGAACCCAGGTCTCCTGCATTGCAGGCAGATTCTTTACCAGTTGAGCTACAAGGGAAGCCCTGAGGAAAGTAAGAGAAGCAGAAAGCTCCAGTACTTGCAGAAGAAACAGGTTCATAGACGTTGGTAACATGGATCACATTTAGAGGGCTTGGAGAACCACAGTTCCATAGGTGGGTGGAATGGGTCACAACAGATAAGGCAACTCTCACTTTGATGAATTCCAATGGGCTTATGGAAGACTAAAGCAAGGAAAGACAGACCAACCCACAGATAGAAACCAACATAAGGTCCTTGGAGCAGCCAGAGGCCTAGAGAGAAGCAGGATGATGAGTGGGAGCTAGGGGACTCTGAGAGGGGGCTAGATGCTGCTTAGGGACCCCTGTATCTCTGAGCCCCCAATGCCTTTTGAGTTCCTAAATGGTGACAACTAGATGATATAGGTGAAGACTTGGAACCACCATACTGAGTTCAGAGACTGAACTCTGAACTGAAGGTCTGAGGACTTCAGGACCTAGGAAGAAAGTGAAGTCAATGAAAAATGGAATATGCAGTGGGACAAAGCTGTTTCAGGTCCATTCCCTCATTTCTATCCCCATCAAGATTTACTACAGTGCAAATCTCATTTTATTTCTGTGAGTTTTCTAATAGTCTCCTAACTGGTGCTTCTGCCAATAACTCTTCCTATTCAACCTAGCACCCACTCTCACCAACAAGATTATCTTTATATATAAAGTACAAATTTGATCATTTCACTCCACAGTCCAACCCTTCAACTAATCCTCATTAAACTTAACAATATATATCTACTTTCACAATATATGACCTCTATTTTAGCTCCTAATTCATCTCCTAATCAAGTCTACACTCTTACACATATACATAGAGATAGAAATATGCCTAATACTTCAAAAATACCAAATTACTTTCAGTTCCCCAAATATACTAGGCTCTTTTATCTTTTCATGCTTTTTTGTTATACCCTTCCTTTTGCCTAAATGCCCCTCCTCATTTTATCTGTCTGGCTAATGTTTCCTTTAAGAAATAATTCAAAAGTTCTAGTATAGTCTCAAAATCTCAAAGACTTCCCGTTTTAAGAAATAGAAAAATCCATACTAAAATTCATATGGAATATCAAGCAATCCAAATAACCAAAGCAGTCTTAAACAAACAAAAAAAGCTGGAAGCCTCACCCTTCCTGATTTCAAAACATATTACAAAGCTACAGTAACCCAAACAATACAGTACTTGCCTGAAGACAGACATATAGATAAATGGAATAAAATAGAGAGCCAAGAACTAAAACCTTATATATATGGTTCGATTATTTTCAACAAAGGAGCCAAGACCATACAACTTGGATAGAATAGTCTTGTTGAGGAAACTGGATATCTACCTGTGAAAGAATGAAGTTGAACCCTTACCTTACACCATACTAAAAGACTTTAACTAAAAATGGATAAAAGACCTAAATGGAAGAGCTAAAATTATAAAGCTCCTAGAAGAAAACATAGAGGAAAATTTCCATGACACAGGATTTGGCAGTGATTTCTTGAAATTTATATCAAAAGCACAGGCAACAAAATAACAGTAGATAAGCTGGACTACATCAAAACCTAAAACTTCTGTACATCAAAGGATACATTCAACAGAGTGAAAGACAGTCCATGGAATGGGAGAAAATATTTGCAAATCATATATCTGATGAGGGGTTAATATCTAGATTATATACAGAACTCCTACAACTCAATTACAACAACAAAAACCAATCTGATTTAAAAATGGGCTTAGAGCTTGAATACCCCTTTTTATTCATGACCAATAAGCACATGAAAAGATGCTCAATATTACTAAGGAAATGCAAATCAAAACACAGTGGATACCTCCCCACATCCATGAGGATGTGAAAGTGAAGTCACTCAGTCGTGTCCGACTCTTTTGTGACCCTGTGGACTATAGCCCACCAGGCTCCTCCATCCATGGGATTCTCCATTCAGTTCAGTTCAGTCGCTCAGTCGTGTCCGACTCTTTGTGATCCCATGAATCGCAGCAGCCAGGCCTCCCTGTCCATCACCATCTCCCGGAGTTCACTCAGACTCATGTCCACCGAGTCCGTGATAGCCATCCTAATGGAGAATCCTGTGGCTGGATAGCATCACGGGATTCTCCATTAGGACGGCTATTATTAAAAAAAAAAAACAAAACAAAAAAACAGAAAGGATCAAGTATTTGAGGCAATTTGAGAGGAACACTTGTACTCTTGGTGGGAAGGTAAAGTTGTAGAGGCACTATGGAAAATAGTATGGCAGTTTCTAAAAAAAAAAAATTAATAATATGATACAGCAATTCATCTCTGGGCCTACAACCAAAAGAACTGAAAACAGGGACTCAGATATTTGTTTATGAATTATGAAGCACCAGTACAGCAGCCTAAAGATAAACCCTTAGGGCAGAAAGTGAAGAGGAGCTGAAGAGCCTCTTGATGAAAGTGAAGGAGGAGAGTGAAAAAGTTGGCTTAAAGCTCAACATTCAGAGAACGAAGATCATGGCATCCAGTCCCATCACTTCATGGGAAATAGATGGGGAAACAGTGGAAACAGTGTCAGACTTTATTTTTGGGGGGCTCCAAAATCACTGCAGATGGTGACTGCAGCCATGAAATTAAGACACTCTTTGGAAGAAAAGTTATGACCAACCTAGACAGCATATTCAAAAGCAGAGACATTACTTTGCCAACAAAGTTCCATCTAGTCAAGGCTATGGTTTTTCCAGTGGTCATGTATGGATGTGAGAGTTGGACTGTGAAGAAAGCTGAGCGCCGAAGAATTGATGCTTTTGAACTGTGGTGTTGGAGAAGATTCTTGAGAGTCCCTTGGACTGCAAGGAGAGCCAACCAGTCCATTCTGAAGGAGATCAGCCCTGGGATTTCTTTGGAAGGAATGACGCTAAAGCTGAAACTCCAGTCCTTTGGCCACCTCATGCGAAGAGTTGACTCATTGGAAAAGACTCTGATGCTGGGAGGGATTGGGGGCAGGAGGAGAAGGGGACGACAGAGGATGAGATGGCTGGATGGCATCACGGACTCAATGGACGTGAATCTGAGTGAACTCCGGGAGTTGGTGATGGACAGTGAGGCCTGGCGTGCTGCAATTCATGAGGTGGCAAAGAGTCGGACACGACTGAGCGACTGAACTGAACTGAAAGATAAATCAATCAAAATGTCTATCCTCAGACAAATGGGTAAGCAAAATGTGGTATATGCATACAAAGGAATATCACTCACTCACAGTCTTTAAAAGGAATGAAATTCTGACACATGCAACAACATGGATGAATCTTGAGGACATGGTGTTAAATGAAATAATCCAGTCACAAAAGAACAAATATGGTATGATTCCACTTATATGAACTATCTAGAGTAGTCGAATTCATGGAGACAGAAGGAAGAATGGTGACGGTTAGGGGTGGGAGAAGGCAGGAATGGGAAATTAGTGTTTAATGGGTACAGAGTACAAACATTCAATTTTGCAAGACGAAAAGTGTTCTGGACATGGATAGTGATCATGGTTGCACAACAAAGTAAATGTACTTGATGCCAATGAGTTGTGCATTTAAAAATGACTGACATACAAGTTTTCATGATTTTTAAAATAATAAGAATATAAGCTATTGATGAGGTATACGATACATTTTAAAGGTTAAATTTTAAAGATTCTTTAGGGAATTCTGTAATCAAATATTGATTTTCAGTTAACAGGAATGGTAATAGAAATATAGTGATATTAAAATTGAAGTAAAAATACTACATGATATAACTTATATGTGGAATCTAAAAAAATACAACAAACTAGTGAGTATAATAAAAAAGAAGCAGGCTCACAGATATAGAGAACTAGTGTTTACCAGTGAGGAGAGGGAAGGGGGGAGGAGCAATATAGAGTAGGGGATTCAGAAGTACAAAGTATTATGTATAAAATAAGCTGCAAAGATACACTATACAACATAGAGAATATAGCCAATATTTTATAATTACTAAAAATGCAGTATAATGTTTAAAAATTGTGAATCACTATATTGTACACTTGTAATTTATAGAATATTATACATAAACTACACTTTGATGTAAAAAGTTGAAATCAATACAATTCCAATCTGGCTTAACTTTATGTAAAAGCTTTTATTATCTCACTTATAAAAAATTTAATGTAAATAACTGTATTCTATCACATTTATAGATTAAGAGGAAAAATATATGTCACTGATTGTAAAAATGTGTTTGTGTAAAAATTAATAAAAATTCATGATTCTTTTTAAAAAAGAATAGTCTAATGAAGCAAAGCTTCAAATGCTCCAGACTCTTTTCTTCTCTATCAAAGTATCCAAATATGTTTCTAACATTGCACTTATGCTATTGTAATTGGAATTATTGGTTTACTGAAGAGGCATCTTACAAATCCTTATTATCCTGGTACCTAGCATGGTACCTGATGAAAGGTTCTCAATAAAATTCTAGCCGGTTGAAAAACAAAAAGAGCAATTAGGTATGAGCTTTGTATGCATAAGGGCTTCCCAGTGGCTCAAACAGTAAACAATCTACCTGCAATGCAGAAGACAGGTTTGATACTGGGTCAGGAAGATCCCCTGGAGAAGGGAATGGTTAGCCATTCCAGTATTCTTGCCTGGAAAATTCCATGGACAGAAGAGTATGGCAGGCTACACTCCATGGGGTCGCAAAGAGTTGGAAACAACTGAGTGACTAACGACATTCTGCATGCATGAGTAAGTCTCAGAGAGTATTTCTGAGTAGATTTTATTTATTTATTTGTTTTGGTGTATCACTAAAACTTTTATTTTATTTTTATTTTTTAATATAAATATATTTACTTTAATTGGAGGCTAATTACTTTACAATATTGTATTGGTTTTGCCATACATCAACATGAATCCGCCACTGAGTAGATTTTAGAGTGAGCCACTTTGAAGACTAAAAGGACACCAGGGCTGACTGGTTCTGAGTCGGGTGGCAAGCAGGGTACTTCCTCAGGACTATGAGAGGACCACATACAAGATGGAAGTTTGAGACAAGAGGTCTGACAGGGACAAGAGAAAAGTCTTGCCATCTTCCAATGTAGTAGAGCCTGTAAGGAGGTACATGAACATGGATACCTCCTCCTCCAAGAGACAGGCCCTTTTTTATGCATTTCATACCCCAGTCTGCCCCAAGAACAAAATTCAGAAAATAACTGCTGGTCCTCAGACACTGATGAATGATTTGTTCCAATGGGCTTATTTGGTTTTCAGTAATAGGGATATGGTCAGAAAGTCTTAACATACCGAGAGAAATATGTTAAATATGGTGCAACCTTTTCAGTCTTAACCCAAAGTATTGGAAACCTTAGCAACCATAAAAAGTATGTAATGGGGGTGTCAGGGAAAAGGAAGGGGCACACTTTCCTAGAAACCTCTTTTGTGCAAAATCAATGGCCAGCTGTTTTTACATTCCTTTCTATTTGTGCCTGATTGTCCCACCCTTTAAAGGGAAGAGATTTATTAACCAAGTTAGGGGCTTCTCTGTTTCTTGAGGGGCAAGGTAATCACCCTCATCACCAAGTGGTTCTAACAGAAAGTAGAAAGTAACAGATAAAAGCTGAAACTAAAATAGAAGCCTTAGTAGACGCCATAACGTGGAATATCAAGGTTCTAGGATTGGCCGAAGATATCCAGCCAATGATTATTAAGTAAAAACGGTTTAAGGGTGTCTAAATGTAAGGTACAAATTCCTTAAGCATAGGGAAGATCCTTGAAAGTATTTGTAAATAGACTACCAAAATGGGAGATCACTACACTGATCCTGGACTTCCCTAGTGGCTCAGATGGTAAACAGTTGCCTGCAATGCAGGAGACACAGGTTCAGTCCCTGACTGGGGAAGATCCCCTGGAGAAGGAAATGGCAACCCATTCCAGTATTCTTCCCTGGAGAATTCCATGAACAGAGGAACCTGGTGGGCTACAGTCCATGGGGTCACAAAGAGTCAGACATGACTGAGTGACTAACACTTCCACTTTCACACTAACCATAGCTAACATTTGGAGGAATTTTAGGTGAAAGCCTTCTCCCTTAAGCTAAATGGTAAAACAAAAACATTCCAGCACAGGCAAATGGGTATGTCAGTCCTTCCGTATCACTGGGGTAGCCAGCCAAACTTTGAAAAAAAAAAAAAAGAGAGAGAGAGAGAGAGGGAGAGAGAAATAAAAACAAACCATCTTTGTTTTACAAATTTAGTCTTTACGGGACCAGAAGTGTGGCTCCAAAAGTAATCCGAAGCCCACCAATCCTTTTTACCACTCCCAAAACCTTATTTTTCTCAAAAGGCTTGTAAGTATTAAACAGAGGGGAAACAAAGTCATCCTAGGAGAAATCTGCCTATATCTTCAAAATGTAAATGTTCATATCTGGTATTCAGGGGAACACCTTATCTCTGCCATCTTTAAAAACAAGGGTAAAGAAATTGAGAACTACACTTTTCAAGGATAAGTTAAATTCCTAAGTGTCATTTCCGTAAATATTGGCCCTCTAACCAAGTGAGCCTGATTTGTTTCATCTGCTAGAAGTTCCAAAGAATAGCAAGGAGAGAGAAGAAAGCCTTTCTCAGTGATCAGTGCAAAGAAACAGAGGGAAACAATATAAATGGGAGAGACTGGAGATCTCTTCAAGAAAACTAGAGATACCAAGGGAACATTTCATGCAAAGATGGGCAAAATAAAGGACAGAAATAGTATGGAGGAGAAGCCTCTTGAGAGTCCCTTGGACTGCAAGGAGATCCAACAAGTCCATTCTAAAGGAGATCAGTCCTGGGTGTTCTTTGGAAGGAATGAGAAGGAACGATGCTAAAGCTGAAACTCCAGTACTTTGGCCACCTCATGCAAAGAGTTGACTCATTGGAAAAGACTCTGATGCTGGGAGGGATTGGGGGCAGGAGGAAAAGGGGACGACAGAGGATGAGATGGCTGGATGGCATCACCGACTCGATGGTCATGAGTTTAAGTGAACTCTAGGAGTTGGTGATGGACAGGGAGGCCTGGCGTGCTGCAATTCATGGGGTCACAAAGAGTCGGACACAACTGAGCGACTGAACTGAACTGAACTGAACAGAAGCAGAAGATATTAAGAAGAGGTGGCAAAAATACAAGAAGAACTATACAAAAAAGATCTTCACGACCCAGATAATCACGATGGTGTGATCACTCACCTAGAGCCAGACATCCTGGAATGTGAAGTCAAGTGGGCCTTAGGAAGCATCACTACAAACAAAGTTAGTGCAGGTGATGGAATTCCAGGTGAGCTATTTCAAACACTAAAAGATGATGCTGTGAAAGTGCTGCACTCAATATGCCAGCAAATTTGGACAACTCAGCAGTGACCACAGGACTGGGAAAGATCAGTTTTCATTCTAATCCCTAGGAAAGGTAATGCCAAAGACTGTTCAAACTACCACACAATTGCACTCATCTCACACGTTAGCAACGTAATGCTCAAAATTCTCCAATCCAGGCTTCAACAGTACATCAACTATGAACTTCCAGAAATTCAAGCTGGATTTAGAAAATGCAGAGGAGCCAGAGATCAAGTTGCCAACATCCTCTGGATCACCAAAAAAGTGAGAGAGTTCCAGAAAAACATCTACTTCTGCTTTCTTGACTATGCCAAAGGCTTTGACTGTATAGATCACCACAAACTGTGGAAAATTCTTCAAGAGATGGGAATACCAAACAACCTGGCCTGCCTCTTGAGAAATCTGTATGCAGGTCAGGAAGCAAGTTAGAACCAGACATGGAACAACAGACTGATTCCAAATTGGGAAAGCAGTATGTCACCCTGCTTATTTAACTTCTATGCAGAGTACATCATGAGAAATGCTGGGCTGGATGAAGCACAAGCTGGAATCAAGATTGCCAGGAGAAATATCAATAACCTCAGATATGCAGATAACACCACTCATGGCAGAAAGTGAAGAAGAACTAAAGAGCCTCTTGATGAAAGTGAAAGAGGAGAGTGAAAAAGTTGGCTTAAAACTCAACATTCAGAAAACTAAGATCATGGCATCTGGTCCCATCACTTCATGGGAAATAGATGGGGAAACAGTGAAAACAGTGACAGATTTTATTTTGGGGGGGCTCCAAAATCACTGCATATGGTGACTGCAGCCATGAAATTAAAAGACGCTTGCTCCACAGTTCAAAAGCATCAATTCTTTGGCACTCAGCTTTCTTTATAAACCAATTAGCACATCCATACATGACTACTGGAAAAACCATAGCCTAAAAAAGTAATCTCTCTGCTTTTTAATATGTTGTCTAGGTTGGTCATAACTTTTCTTCCAAGGAGTAAGCGTCTTTTAATTTCATGGCTGCAGTCACCATCTGCAGTGATTTTAGAGCCCCCCCCGCAAAATAAAGTCAGCCACTGTTTCCACTGTTTCCCCGTCTATTTCCCATGAAGTGATGGAACCAGATCCATGATCTTAGTTTTCTGAATGTTGATCTTTTAGGAACTATTTCAAATTATAAGAGATAATGCATGACCAACCTAGACAGCATGTTAAAAAGCAGAGATATTACTTTGCTAACAAAGGTCTGTATAGTCAAAGCTATGGATTTTCCAGTAGTCATGTATGGAAGTGAGAGTTGGACTATAAAGAAAACTGAGCACCATAAAACTGATGCTTTTGAACTGTGGTGTTAGAGAAGACTCTTGAGAGTCCCTTGGACTACAAGGAGATCCAACCAGTCAATTTAAATAAGTCCTGAATATTCATTGGAAGGACTGATGCTGAAGCTGAAACTCCAATACTTTGACCACCTGATGCGAAGAACTGACTCATTGGAAAAGTCCCTGATGCTGGGAAAGATTGAAGGTGGTAGGAGAAGGGATGACAGAGGATGAGATGGTTGGATGGCATCACCAACTCAATGGGCATGAATTTGAGTAAACTCCCAGTGTTGGTGAGGGATAGGGAGGCCTGGCGTGCTGCAGTCCATGGGTTTGCAAAGAGTAGGACACGACTGAGCTATTGAACTGAACTGAGGTTTATCATAGCTGTTCTTCCAAAGAGCAAGCATCTTTTAATTTCATGGCTGCAATCACCATCTGCAGTGATTCTGGAGCCCAAGAATATAAAATCTCTCACTGTTTTCATTGTTTCTCCATCTATTTGCCATGAAATGATAGGACCAGATATCATGATCTTAGTTTTTGAATGTTGAGTTTTAAGCCAGCTTCTTCACTCTCCTGTTTAACCCTCATCAAGAGACTCTCTAGTTCCTCTTCATCTTCACTTTCTGCCATAAGTGTGGTGCCATCTGCATATCTGATTATTAATATTTCTGCCAGCAATCTTGATTTTAGCTTGTGCTTCAAGCAGCCTGGCATTTTGCATGATATACTCTGTATATAAGTCAAATAAGCAGGGTGACAATATACAGCCTTGATGTACTCCTTTCCCTATTTGGAACCAGTCTGTTGTTCCATGTCTGGTTCCAACTGTTGCTTCTTGACCTGCATACAGAGTTCTCAGGAGGCAGGTAAGACGTCTGGTATTCCCATCTCTTTCAGAATTTTCCACAGTTTGTTGTGATCCACGTAGTCAAAGGCTTTAGTGTAGTCAATGAAGCAGAAGTACATGCTTTTCTGGAATTCTCTAGCTTTATCTATGATACAATGGATGTTGGCAACTTGATCTCCAGTTCCTCTTCCTTTTCTAAATCCAGCTTGAATATCAGAAGTTCTCGGTTCACATACTGCTTAAGCCTGGCTTGGAGAATTTTCAGCATTACTTTGCTGGTGTGTGAGATGAGTGCAATTGTGCAGTAGTTTGAACATTCTTTGGCACTGCCTTCTTTGGGACTGGAATGAAA
The DNA here is from genome assembly GCF_016772045.2 of Ovis aries. Classification (NCBI taxonomy): domain Eukaryota; kingdom Metazoa; phylum Chordata; class Mammalia; order Artiodactyla; family Bovidae; genus Ovis; species Ovis aries. The sequence continues at coordinate 62,598,762 of NC_056056.1, forward strand.
ACTGACCTTTTCCAGTGACTACTGCTGAGTTTTCCAAATTTGCTGGCATATTGAGTGCAGCACATTAACAGCATCATCATTTAGGATTAGAAATAGCTAAGCTTGAATTCTATCACCTTCACTAGTTTTGTTTGTAGTGAGCTTCCTAAAGCCCACATAATTTCACACTCAAGGATGTCTGGCACTAGCTGATTGATCACATCATCATGATTAGCTGGGTCATGAAGATCTTTTTTGTACAGTTCTTCTGTGTGTTCTAGCCACCTCCTCTTAATATCTTCTACTTCTGTTAGGTCCACACAGTTTCTGTCCATTAGTGTGCCCATCTTGCATGAAACATTCCCTTGGTATCTCTAATTTTCTTGAAAAGATCTCTAGTCTTTCCCATTCTATTGTTTTCATCTATTTCTTTGAATTGTTCACTTAGGAATGCTCTTTTATCTCTCCTAGCTATTCTCTGGAACCCTGCATTCTGATGGGTATATCTTTCCTTTTTCCCTTTGCCTTTCACTTCTTTTCTCAGCTATGAGCCATGTTGTGCAGGGCCACCCAAGACAGTTGGGTCATAATGGAGAGTTCTGACAAAACATGCTAATTGTTAGAGAAATGCAAATCAAGACTACAATGAGACATCAGCTCATACCATGATCAGAATGTCCATCATCAAAAAATCTAAAAACAATCAATCCTGGAGAGAGTGTGGAGAAAAGGTAAACTTTCCACACCATTGGTGGGAATGTAAATTGGTACAGGCACTATGAAGAAGAATAATGAACAACAGAGTTACCATATGATCCAGCAATCCCACCCTTAAGCATATATCTAGAGTAAATCATAATTTGAAAAGATATATGCACCCAAATGTTTATTGCAGTATTATTTATAACAGCCAGGACATGGAAGCAACCTAAAAGTCATGCAACAGAGGAATGGATAAAGAAGATGGAGGACACATATACAATGGAATATTCAGTTCAGTTCAGTCGCTCAGTCGTGTCCAACTCTTTGTGACCCCATGAATCACAGCATGCCAGGCCTCCCCGTCCATCACCAACTCCCGAAGTTCACTCATACTTGCGTCCATAGAGTCAGTGATGCCATTCAGCCATCTCATCCTCTGTCATCCCCTTCTTCTCCTGCCCACAATGGAATATTACTCTGCCATAAAAAAGAACAAAATAGTGCCACTTGCAGCAACATGGATGGACTAGAGATTGTCATACTGATTAAAGTAAGTCAAAGAAAGACAGATATATCATATGATATCACTTATATGTAGCATATTAAAGAAGGTGGTACAAATGAAATTATTTATAAAACAGAGATAGAGTCACAGAGGTAGAAAACACACTTAAGGTTACCAGGTGGGAAAGGGGTAGGAGAGATAAATTGGGAGACTGGGATCGACGTATGCACACTACTACATATAAAATAAATAACTTACAAGGGCCTATGGTATAGTACAGGGAACTTTATTCAATATTCTGTAATGGCCTATATGGGAAAAGAATCTAAAAAAGAGTGGATATATGCATAAATGATTTACTTTGAAACTAACACAACATTGTAAACCAACTGTATGCCAATAAAAATTTAAACTTAAATAAATAAAGATAGCTATTATCAAAAAAGAAATCCATGCTAAAACACATTAATTTTTTTTTAATTTTTATGTATTATTTCTGGCTACACTGGGTCTTCGTTGCTGCATGCGGGCTTGCTTTAGTTGTGGTGAGTGGAGGCTACTCTCTCCCTGACTCACCACAACTAGGGAAGTGTGCAGGCTTCTCACTGTGTGGCTTCTCTTGTTGCAGAGCATGGGCCCTAGAGCACACAGACTTCAGGACATCCAGCACATGGGCTTAGTTGCCCTGGGCATCTTCCTGGACCAGGGATCGAACCCATGTCCCTTGCACTGGCAGGCAGATGGAAGTCCCCAGAACACATTTTAATTAAGTTTCTGAAAACTAAAACAAAGAAAGAAGTCTTGAAAGCAAATTAAGCTATAGCTATCTGATGAAGCACAATATGGAATCGAGATTGCCTGGAGAAATATCAATAACCTCAGATACGCAGATGACACCACCCTTATGGCAGAAAGAGAAGAAGAACTAAAGAGCTTCTTGATGAAAGTGAAAGAGAGTGAAAAAGTTGGCTTAAAACTCAGCTTTCAGAAAACTAAGATCATGGCATCCAGTCCCATCACTTCATGGCAAATAGACGGGGAAACAATGGAAACAGTGAGAGACTTTATTTTCGGGGGCTCCAAAATCACTGCACATGGTGACTGCAGCCACGAAATTAAAAGACGTTTCTTCCTTGGAAGAAAAGCTATGACTAGCCTAGCAGCATATTAAGAAGCAGAGATGTTACTTTGACAACAAAGGTCTGTCTAGTCAAGAGTTTGGTTTTTCCAGTAGTCATGTATGGATGTGAGAGCTGGACTATAAAGAAAGCTGAGTGCCGAAGAATTGATGCTTTTGAACTGTGGTGTTGGAGAAGACTCTTGAGAGTCCCTTGGACTACAAGAATATCCAGCCAGTCCATCCTAAAGGAAATCAGTCCTGAACATTCATTGGAAGGACTGATGTTGAAGCTGAAACTCCAATACTTTGGCCACCTCATGCAAAGAGTTGACTCATTGGAAAAGACTCTGATGCTGGAAAAGATTGAAGGCAGGAGGAGAAGCGGATAACAGAGGATGAGATGGTTGGGTGGCATCACCGACTCAATGGACATGACTTTGAGTAAGCTCCGGGAGTTGGTGATGGACGGGGCAGCCTGGTGTGCTGCAGTCCATGGGGTCACAAAGACTTGGACACGACTGAGCAACTGAACTGAGCTAATGGTCTACATAGAGCATACCAAGGAATCTAAAAACACAAAACAAAAAAGTCAACAACAACCACAACAAACCCTTAAAACTAATAAGTGAGTTCAGCAATATCACAGGGAAGATAAACAGATAAAACATCCAAAATTCAAGTTTATTTCTAAATGCTAGTAATGAGCATGTGGACAATGAAATTAAAAACACAATACCAGTTACAACTGCTCAAAAAATTAAATGCCTAGATATAAATGTAACATAACATGTATAGTACTCTAAAGCTGAAAACTACACAATGCTGCCTAGAGAATCAAAGATCTAAAAAATGAAAGGAAATCATGGTTGTGGACTGAAAGATTCAATAGAGTAAAAAGACTAATTCTCCCCAAAGTGATACACAAGTATTTTGTTGTTGTTGTTGTTGTAGTTGTTGTTGTACAGTCGCCCTGTCAGTTCAGTTCAGTCGCTCAGTTGTGTCCGACTCTTTGTGACCCCATGGACTGCAGCACGCCAGGCCTCTCTGTCCTTCACCATCTCCTGAACTTCGCCCAAGTTCATGTTCATTGCATCAGTCATGCTGTCCAGCCCTCTCATTCTCTGACACCCTCTTCTCTTTCTGCCCTCAATCTTTCCCAGCATCAGGGGCTTGTCCAATGAGTCGTCTCTCAAAGAGCTTTCCACAGTTTGTCATGATCCATGCAGTCAAAGATGTTTTCCTGAAATTCCCTTGCTTTCTCTATAAGCCAGTGAATATTGGCAATTTGATCTCTAGTTCCTCTTCCTTCTCTAAACCCACCTTGGACATCTGGAATTTCTTGGTTCGCATAATGCTGAAACCTAGCATGCAAGACTTTAAGCATGACCTTACTAGCATGGGAGATGAGTGCAACTGTCCAATGGTTAGCACATTCTTTGGTACTACCCTCCTTGGAACTGGGATGAGGATCGACCTTTTCCAGTCCTGTGGCCACTGCTGGGTCATCCAGATTTGCTCACATAATGAATGTAACACCTTGATGGCATCATCCTTTAGGGATTTAAATAGTTCTGCTGGAATTTCATCACATCCACTAGCTTTATTAACAGTAGTGCTTCTTAAGGCCCACTTGACTTTGCACTCCAGAATGTCTGGCTCTGAGTGACTAACCACACCATCGTAGTAATCTAGTTCATTAAGATCTTTTCGATACAGTTCTTCTGTGTATACAGTCCCCTTCAAGGATCACTGCCTTGTCATGGCAAAGGGGCTTGTGTAACTCAATGAAGCTATGAGCCATGCCATGCAGGGCCACCCAAGACAGACAGGTCATAGCAGAGAGTTCTGACAAAATGTGATCCACTGAAGGAGGGAATGGCAAACCACCCCAGTATACTTGCTGTGAGAGCTGTATAAAAGGCCAAAGAGATATAAATATAATGAATTCTTATTAAAACCCCAGCCAAAAAACAAACAAGAAAACCAGCAAGACTTTTGGTAGATATAAATAAGATTTTGCTGAAATTTATATAAAAATGCAATGGAACTAGAATGGTTAAAACAAGTTTGAAAAAGAATTAAGTGGGAGGAATAAGTCTACCTATATCAAAACTTACTAGTATACAGCTACATTAATCAAGACTGTGTGTTACTTCTGAAAGACAGAAACATAGAGCAATGGAGCAGAATAAATAACCCAGAAATAGACCCACATAAATATGCCCAACTGATTTTTGACAAAGGTGCTTTGCAGTTCAATGGAGGAAAGAGCTTTTACAACAAATGGTGCTGGAGAAACTGGACAGCCAAAGGCAAAAAAGTGAACCTTGACCCAAGCCTCATATATTACATAAAAGTTTACTCAGAGTGAATCACAGACCAAATACAAACCATAAAACTACAAAACTTTTGGAAAAAAATAGAAAATCTTCAGGATCTAGCATTAGGTAAAGAATTCTCAGACTTGACACCAAAATCGCGATGCAGAATAGGGAAAATTGATAATCTGGATTTCATCAAAATTAAAAACATTCTCTCTGTTAAGAGGATGAAGAGACAACTAGACAGTGGGGGAAAGTGTGCAAGTCATATATCTGTCAAAGGGACTACTATCTAGAATATATAAAGAGCCTTCAAAACTCAACAATAAAAAATAGCAATCCATTTAGAACAGGAATAAAGTCATGAAGAGACATTTCACCGAAGAAGATACTGAAATAGCAAATAAGCACATGAAAAGATATGCAACATCATTAGTCACTAGGAAGATGAAATTAAAGCAATGAGATACCACTACATATCTATCAAAACAGCAAAACTAAAAAATAGAGACAACACCAATTGCTGACAAAGATATGGAGAAATTAGATCAGTGATACATTGCTAGTGAGGATGTAAAATTAGACAGCCACTCTAGAAAACAGTTCCATAGTTCCTCAAAAAACTATCACATAACCCAGCAATTGCACTATTCCTGGGTATTTATTCCAAATAAGGGAAGACTCACATTCACACAAAACCCCACACAGATAGTTAAAGCAGTTTTATTTGTAATATCCAAAAACTGAAAACAACCCAAATTTTCTTCAAGGGGTAAATGTTCTGTGAAATACTTATGCCATGGAATACTACCTAGCAAGAAAAAAGGAACAGACTTTTAATAAATGCAACAACCTGGATAAATCTCTAAAAAATTATGTTGAGTTAAAAACTCAATCCAAGATTTCAGGACTTCCCTAGTGGTCCAGTGGTTAAGAATCCACTTGCCAATGCAGGGGACACAAGTTCAGTCCCTGGTCTAGAGAGATTCCACATGCTGTGGGGCAACTACGCCTGTGCACCACAACTACTGAGCCCATGGGCTGCAACTACTGAAGCACATGCACCCTAGAGCCTGTGTTTCTCAACAGGAAGCCAACGCAATGAGAAGCCTGCACACCACATCAAAGAATAGCCCTCACTCGCCACAACTAGAGAAAACTTGCACACAGCAACGAAGACCCACAGCAGCCAAAAATAAATAAATAAATAACTTTAAAAAGTGAATCTAACATGAGCTCCCAAACATGAACCCCCCTCCCACCTCTCACCCCACATTATCTTTCCGGATCATCCCCGTGCACCAGCCCCAAGCATCCTGCATCCTGCATCAAACATAGACTGGCGATTCATTTCTTACATGATAGTATACATGTTTCAATGCCATTCTCCCAAATCATCCCACCCTCTCCCTCTCCCACAGAGTCCAAAAGTCCGCTCTACACATCTGTGTCTCTATTGCTGTCTCACATACAGGGTCATCATTACCATCTTTCTAAATTCCATATATATGTGTTAGTATACTGTATTGGTGTTTTTCTTTCTGGCTTACTTCACTCTGTATAATCGGCTCCAGTTTCATCCATCTCATTAGAACTGATTCAAATGTATTCTTTTTTTACGGCTGAGTAATACTCCATTGTGTATATGTACCACAGCTTTCTTATCCATTCATCTGTTGATGGACATCCAGGTTGTTTCCATGTCCTGGCTATTATAAACAGTGCTGCGATGAACATTGGGGTACATGTGTCTCTTTCTATTCTGGTTTACTCAGTGTGTATGCCCAGCAGTGGGATTGCTGTGTCATAAGGCAGTTCTATTTGGGAGCTCATGTACACCCGTGGCAGATTCATGTCAATGTATGCCAAAACCAATACAGTATTGTAAAGTAAAATAAAGCAAAAACAAAAATTAAAATAAAGTGAATCTAAAAAAAGGTGTTCAAAAAGGTTGCATATTGCATGACTTTATGTAATAGTCTTTTTTTTTAATGCCAAAACTATAAAAATGGTGAGTAAATTAGTGGTTTTAGGGATTAAGGAGGGGTTAGGGTCAGAAGGGAAGTGAGTATGGCAATAAAAGGGCCACAGAAGGATTCTTGGGAAATTCAAAATTCTTTTTCATAAGGAACAGTTGAAGAGATATAGAACATTTCATCTGGGGAAATCTTGGAGAAGGAGGTTATGAGAGTTTTCTTTTTCCAGAAGATGAAGGGATTTATACAGAAAAAAATTAGATTCCATTTGTGTGGTAGCAGTAAGCAGAACACAGATGTACGTAGGGGAAAGGGCACAAGCTTCAGGACTGATCAAGCATGAGTTTAAACTAGAGTTCTATTTCCTATATTTAAGACTGAGCAAATCAGTTAACCTCTGATCCTCTGTTTCCTCATCCTTAAAATAAGGCTAATGATTCCAGCTTCAATCCATCAATCCCCTTCTAACTAGAGAAACTGCCTCAAGTATTTACAACAAAAGAAATTTATTTCAGAGAACTGGTTGCATTTGATAAAGATATAAACACAGGTTGAAGGTGACAGAGAAGCTGAGATTTGAAGACTGCTATAATAGATGACAAAGTCAAGAATCTAAAAATCTTTTCAGATTGGTTTGAACTTTAAAAAGAGAAAAATAGCTGAAGTAAGACTGTACAAGATGGGCCAGAGATAAACCAGAGATTAGCAACAATAAGCAGGAGCCAATTGAAGGGACACACGGAGAAGGCTGTGTTTTCCAGGAGCCAGGGTCACCAGGAAGAATCTGGAACCGTGGAGCACTGATATAGTGGAAGATGGAACCATGGAGATGCAGCCACTACTGGAGGAGATACCCGAGGAAAGAGAGAGGAAGGAAATGCTCCAGCTTCCTCCTTTCCTCACCCTCCAACCATTCGTTCACTGGTGACTCTATTGACCAAACCCAGCAGGAAATCAGAACACCCTTAAGGCTGAGAAAGGCAGCCTCCAGTTTAGTCCATCCTATGTATGGCAGAGTATGGATCAGAAAACCAGAAGACCCAGGTTGACACATTTATACTCACAGGATGTTTTTGAGGATGCAGAGCCTGGTACATAGTAGATACTCAATAAATGGTAATCCTAACTTTTATACACCAATGCTATATGATGGGCATTTAGAATTGCATTTTCTCCATCACTTTATATCTGAGTATATAGAAACACAAGCTAGGATATTTGGCTCATGCTACATGGATTCTGCCAAGAATGCTTTCCCCCCGCCCCCAACCAAACGAGCTACATATCTAAGAAATGTGGCAGGGGCAGGGGGGGAAGGTGGGAGGGTTGGAGGGGGAGGTGGGGGTGGGGAAGTCCTGTCCTAAAGTTGCATTGTACAAAGCAAATGTTGGGTTTCCACTGTTTCTGGTTTCAGCCTATTCAGAGGAAGAGTTTCAGTGAAATGTTAATTTCAAACAAAGCCACACGAGGGTAAAACTGCATAGTAACTCAAGCAGCATGTGCAAAGTTTATTTAGTGTTGGCCAGGAATGGTTTTAATTATGTGAAGTCTTCACTGTGAGAAAAAAGAGATTGAAGATGTTTGACTAAGTCAATCGCAAAGGCTCTGGATACTCCCGGATTCCTCCCCAGTTTCAGTTTATTTCTGAAGTCCCCAAACCATAAACATAAAGGAAGTACCCATGGAATTGCATGATGACACTGTCTGAACCAAGGGGCAACCAGCAGCAAAAACAACCAATATGGGAAATATCAAGCACCAGCAATCCAAATACCTCCGGTATGGCATGAAGGTCAGGTGTCCAGTCATGTGGAAGGTCAACCAGAGTACAACAGAGGGAAGAGTGAGGATCTAAAGGAATGTTCAAAACTTGGGAGGCAGGATGCAAGATGTCTTCATAAGGGCCCAGATAGGTACAAGATTCAGAGCGTGCCATGCACATGTTGGACACCTCACATTTCCTGGAAGTCACTGGTGAGCTGTGGTACTGGGCTTGAAGTAGCACCCGGAAGTGGGAAGAGAACCAGGGCCCATCCCTAAGGATGATACAAGCACTGAAGATTTGATCTTGTAGATAGAAGAGTGGAGTCATCTCTAGTGCCAGAGCTAAGTCACTTTCAGTCTTGTCTGACTCTTTGTGGCCCCAAGGATTGTAGGCCACCAGACTCCTCTGTCCATGGGATTCTCCAGGCAAGATACTAGAGGGTTGCCATGCCCTCCTCCACGGGATCTTCCTGACCCAGGGGTCGAACCTGCGTCTCATGTCTCCTGCATTGGTAGGTGGGTTCTTTACCACTAGCGCCACCTGGGAAACCTGAATCAACTCTAAGGCCCCTAAAAATGGTCAGAATCCAGGAAGCTATCTTTAAAGACTAGCTTTCAGCCTCTGGATTCTGTCCATATGTATTAGGACCCTAGCACTAGTCTGGGAGCAGGGGTTTCTGTCCCAGGAGGGCATACAGGAGTGAGAACACAAGAAAAGGGACAAGAATTTGAGACGGAAATAAACAAAAGCCAGTCCTGTGAAGTAGACCATGTGGGTTAGAGGTGGTCTAACCTGCAAGGTTCTTAGGATCAGCCCTAGGCTGGCCTGGTAGGTTTGTGCTAAGTCCCTTCAGTTGTGTCTGACTCTTTGACTGATGCCCAAATATATGTGCCCAGAAGGTCAGGGGATCCTCTTAAATATTTACTGCCCCAAGTAAGACAGGCCTGGGCATATAAGTTGGGGTTGATTCTAGCTTGGAGAGCCGGGCAGGGAGCAAGACCACCTTAACCTGAAAGGGGAGTCTAAAGGACTGAGGATGGATGAGGCGTGATGAGAGTCTCCACTTGGATTTCTCAGAGATCTCCCAGCCCTGTGTGTCCTAAGTTCATTCTCCCACTAAACTATTTTCTATTTTCTCCACAGTTTTCACAATATCCTGACCCTCCCAATCACTCACACTCACACTTGGAAGTCATCTTGGGCCCTTCCTATCCCTTGCCCTGAAAATTCTACTTCATATCCCCTCTTTGGTTTCCATTGCCACTCACCTAACTTAGGAGTTCCCTTTTCTTCTCCTATCCCAAGATCATATACTGGTGTCGGACTGCGCATTCAGAAACAATGTTCTAATAATGCCACTCCTCTGTTCTAAAATCGCCACCTACAGAGTAAAATTCAAGTGTGAGCCTGTAAATCAAGGCCCTTCGTAGGTTCTTCCCAACCTAGCTTTCCAACACAGCCAAAGTCCCAGCAAATGGAATCGTGTTCTTCTTCATATACTTCCCACTCAGTTCTACCTCTGGGCTCTGCTCTGCTGAATGCTCTTCTCTATATTCGTGCACTTCTGAGTCCTATCCACCCTTCAAGAGCCATGTCACATCATCTCCTGTAAGAACGTTCTTTGATTCTCCTCATCATACAGAATGGGTCCCTCTCTTGCAGCCCTGTAGCCCTCTGTGACAATATTTTGCATGTGGTAAAAGTATGTGTTTCCTGTATTTTTGCATTAGGTTATATAAGTTCTTTGAAATTAGGGGCCTTATACCAGATTCTCCTTCATGAAGGAAATGTAGGGAAACCCAAGAACATTGAATTTGGTCAGCTTGTAAGACATGTAAAGAGGTTTGGAGGAATAATAATGTAAAGGAATTCTGGAGTCATACTGTGATCCTGGAGTGATAATTAAAAGCATTTGAGAGTCATCAGCTGAAGTATGAAAACAGACGAGGTAACCCTGACGAAGAATACCAAAGGTAAAGGAAAGAGCTCATGGCTGAAACCTAGTGAAAACTAGCCTGCCGAGTGTCAGATGGAGAAAGGAGAAACTTCACGGAGATGGCAGAAGTCGTCAAACAGGATCACAACATTTGTACCACACTGGGCATGAAAAGAATTTCAGTCCTGATGGCCAGCCAGCCAACATGTGCTTGAATAATTCTGACTAAATCCTGTGTGATTCTCTCTCTACGGTTGCTAAAAAGGCAGAACATGATGACAGACTCGTGGATCTTTAATCCAGGCCATTAAAAAAGGCAATCCACTTGCCATTTTATTCTTAACCTGTATTCCTCAAGCAAAGGCTTCACCTGCCACCAGCAGGGCTTCCCAAGTCCTGTATAGCTGGGGCATCTGTGAATGTAGAGAACTCACAAAAATAATGCCCTGCCAAGGAACACGTAAATGGGAGCAAGAAACGTTACTGGCCATGATTCTTTTCCATTTTGGCTTCCCAAGTCCCAAGCTGACTTCTAAGTCCATGACAATTATTAAAACCAGAGCATAAGTACAGGGACACTGAGGAAGTCAGAAAGAAAGCGAAAGTTGCTCAGTCATGTCCAACTCTTTGCAACCCCACTGACTATACAGTCCATGGAATTCTCCAGGCCAGAATACTGGAGTGGGTAGCCTTCCCCTTCTCCAGGGGATCTTCCAAACCCAGGGATTGAGCCTAGCTCTCCCACATTGCAGGCAGATTCTTTACCAGCTGAGCCACAAGGGAAGCCCAAAGAAGACAAGAAGTCAGAAGAGTGGATCCAAAACAAGGTAGAGTCTGGAAACCCATCGTAGTCCCCCAGGGAGCTGGAGAAAAGAGAAATTCTAGGTAGGGGTGTGCCAGCCTTCCTTGGCAAGAGCTGTGTGGATTCTTGAGAAGGTAGACAGCTTCCACCTGAGACCTTCCAGGGGGAACTAGTCCACAGATACACAGGACCTGCTCTGGGCCAATTCAATTCAATGCAATGCAGACAAACTGCTGAACACCCAGAAGGTGAAACGCCATGAGCTGGGCAGACATTTATCTGATGCCAACAAGTCAGTTCTTCAGCTTCCTAGAAGCCACCATTATTTTACATCATACTCCAATACACTGGAGTTCAAACTATTTGCTTTAAGGGTTCTACAAATGTTTGACTCAAACTATGTTTTTTAAAATATTTTTTAAACCATAAGCATAGATATTCAGTGTGTGATATACCAAATGTGAACAAGCACAGAATAAAGGAAAATCATGAGTATGTTTGAATATATTAAGGGTAGCTTGTGCTTAGTCATGTCCAACTCTTTGCAACCCCAAAGACTGTAGCCTGCCAGACTACTCTGTCCATGGGATTTTTTACAGGTAAGAATACTGGAGTGGGTTGCCATTTCTTCCTCCAGGGGATCTTTCTGACCCAGGGATTGAACCCATGTCTCCTGCATCTCCTGCTTGGCAGGTAGATTCTTTACCACTGAGCCATCAGGGAATGACATTTCTAATGTCATTTATTAGGAAAGCTATAGTTCTGAAAATATCTTTAGTGATTCAGATCCATGCAAGTCTTTCCTTTGTAAAACTGGACAAGTAAGCCCACCACCACCACTTTGGCTCAAGTATGCCATGGCGTGGTTAAATTCCAGACAAGACTCTGGGATATCCATTGAGCACATGCTCACATAAAGAGGTAACAGTAAACTATATAGTAATAAGTGACCACATTACCTGTTGCACTGCGGAATTATTGGTATCTTTAATGTTTGTTTTATTCTTATAGCGCTTGGAAGGCTTCTATAAATCCAAATAAGACCAACTCAGCAATGCAGGCCAAAATGTCAGTGATGAAAATGACAACTGAAGTTTGGACTCAACATGCCAAATTAAATATTTTTTGCTGTGTTTAAGGCTTTGTGCTGTGCTGTGCTTAGTCACTCAGTTGTGTCCGATTCTTTACAACTCCATGGACTGCAGTCCACCAGGCTCCTCTGTCCATGGAATTCTCCAGGCAAGAATACTGGAGTGGGTTGCCATGCCCTCCTCCAGGGGATCTTTGCAACCCAGGGATGGAACCCAGGTCTTCTGCATTGTAGGTGGATTCTTTACCACCTGAGCCACAGGGAAGCCCATTAAGGGCTTTAAGTGATTACTAAATAGAAACAGGCACTGAAGTCACACAACTCTTAATTAACATATCATTATGGCACAATATGCTTTGAAGAAGTATTTTCTGTGAAAGGAAGATAAAAATTGGTTGAAGAACCTGTTTATCTATTACTTTCAATTAAATCCCTTATAATTAAAGAATGCAAACAGTTGTTGCTGCTGTTGCTGCTGTTAAGTCGCTTCAGTCGTGTCTGACTCTGTGTGACCCCATAGATGGCAGCCCACCAGGCTCCCCTGTCCCTGGGATTCTCCAGGCAAGAACATTGGAGTGGGTTGCCATTTCCTTCTCCAATGCATAAAAGTGAAAAGTGAAAGTGAAGTCCGATCAGTTGTGTCCGACTCTTAGCGACCCCAAGGACTGCAGCCTACCAGGCTCCTCCATCCATGGGATTTTCCAGGCAAGAGTACTGGAGTGGGGTGCCATTGCCTTCTCTGCAAACAGTTGTTACATAGTATTAATTAGTCAACATTAAAACCACATTTTCCTATATTCTTCTTTCAAGTTTCTGGATCACTTTAATCAAAATAACCTGAATCTGCAAGATATCCTGTTTAAAAGTGCTATCACTTTGAACATCTGGCTGCCATAACTTCCTTAAGGCTGCACAGCCAATACAAAACACAGAGAAGTATTAATAGTGAGGAGACTCCAAGGCTGCCCTGTCATCGCAAAATTTCATCATAACCAGTCTCATTGTTTTCAAATATACCACACAATTTTTGTTTCTTCTCTTTAACTCATTGATATTCCATTTAAGATTTCATTTGAAGAGTATTAATGCTAAAAAAAATTTAAACATCACTGTGTTATTCAATACATAGGAGAAACCCAATATATTAAACAGGAAGAAGTTAAAGAAGCAGGCCTATTTATTAGAAAGGTAGAAACTGGATAAGAGTCAATGTGCTTTAAACATAGCCCCACCTATAAACATGGGACTCGAAAAAATACTTGCTGAAATAATCCATGTAGCAGAAATGGTATGTCCCTTCCTTCTGAAATTGCAAGAGAGGGGAACTTTAGAAATGGAGAAACAAAGACGCCTATGGAAGAAGTTTTGCTTTTCCTATGAGAGCCATCTTTCTGTGGGCAAGCAAGTTGAACATTGTTCGTAGCTTTGTTCAGTGAACAAAGCTAGTGGAGGTGATGGAATTAATTCCAGCTGAGCTTTTTCAAATCTTAAAAGATGATGCTGTGAAAGTTCTGCACTCAATATGCCAGCAAATTTGGAAAACTCAGCAGTGGTCACAGGACTGGAAAAAGGTCAGTTTTCATTCCAATTCCAAAGAATGCTCAAACTACTGCATACTTGCACTCATCTCACTCTCTAGTAAAGTAATGCTCAAAATTCTCCAATCCAGGCTTCAACAGTACATGAACCATGAACTTCCAGATGTTCAAACTGGTTTTAAAAAAGGCAGAGGAAGCAGAGATCCAATTGCCAACATCCGCTGGAACACTGAGAAAGCAAGAGAGTTCCAGAAAAACATCTATTTCTGATTCGTTGACTATGCCAAAGCCTTTGACTGTGTGGATCACCAAAAACTGTGGAAAATTCTGAAAGAGATGGGAATACCAGACCACCTGACCTGCCTCTTGAGAAATCTGTATGCAGGTCAGGAAGCAACAGTTAGAACTGGACATGGAACAATAGACTGGTTCCAAATAGGGAAAAGAGTACGTCAAGGCTGTATAGTGTCACCCTGCTTATTTAACTTCTATGCAGAGTATATCATGAGAAACGCTGGGCTGGATGAAGCACAAGCTGGAATCAAGACTGCCAGGAGAAATTTCAATAATCTCACATATGCAGATGACACCACCCTTATGGCAGAAAGTGAAGAAGAACTAAAGAGCCTCTTGATGAAAGTGAAAGAGGAGAGTGAAAAAGTTGGCTTAAAGCTCAACATTCAGAAAACGAAGATCACAGCATCTGGTCCCATCACTTCACAGGAAATAGATGCAGAAACAGTGGAAACAGTGTCAGACTTTATTTTTGGGGGCTCCAAAATCACTGCAGATGGTGACTGCAGCCAAGAAATTAAGACACTTACTCTTTGGAAGAAAAGTTATGACCAACCTAGACAGCATATTAAAAAGCAGAGATGTTACTTGCCAACAAAGGTCCATCTAGTCAAGGCTTTGTTTTTTCTAGTAATCATGTATGGATGTGAGAGTTGAGCTATAAAGAAAGCTGAGCACCAATGAATTGATGCTTTTGAACTGTGTTGTCTCGAGAAGACTCTTGGACTGCAAGGAGATACAACCAGTCCATCCCAAAGGATATCAGTCCTGAATATTCACTGGAAGGACTGATGTTGAAGCTGACACTCCAATACTTTGGCCACTTGATGCGAAGAATTGACTCATTAGAAAAGACCTGGATGTTGGGAAAGATTGAAAGTGGGAGGAGAAGGGAACAACAGAGGATGAGATGGTTAGATAGCATCACCAACTCAATGGACATGAGTTTGAGTAAACTCCTGAAGTTGGTGATGGACAGGGAGGCCTAGCGTGCTGCAGTCCATGGCCCCATCGCTAAGAGCTGGACATGACCAAGCAACTGAACTGAACTGAACTGAAGTTCGACTTTTCTTTGTGTGAGGCAGGACAGAGAGATGGTAGTCAATGGGTAGCCAAACGTATCCATGGATGATTAGGACCAGCATAGCTGAGGTATCAGCAAAATGGAAAGAATGCCATGTGCTCCTTGCTCTGGGCATGTAGAAAAAGAGCGGTGACTAGACATGATTGAGGGAAGGAGGCCGAGAGAAGAATGTAGCCTGGAAAGCAGCAGTGCGGCATAGCCTAGGAATCATTCATTCATTCATTCACTCATTTACTGATAAAGCACCTATTATGGGCATGATACTACTACTTGAGTTATGAAGACAAACAAATTTGGGTCAGTGTCTGTTTAGGGGAAAGGAGTACTGTTTCCAGAGGAAGTGAAGAGAGCATGGTAGAGGGGCACTTAGCATAGTACCTGAAATGCAACAGGAACTCAGTGCTTACTGTTAACATGAACACTCACTGTTAACTGAATGAGCAAAGTTTAAAGTAAGGAGAGACTGGAAGGACAAAGGCTGTGAGCATGGCCTAAAGAACACAGATGAAGATACCTTAGGGTAGAGCTACTCAATCACCTTGGTATGAGGAAGGAGTCCTGAACTCTCCTTGAGAGAGGCTTGTGTTATAGGTTGAATTGCGTCCCTCAAAAAAGATATGAAGTCTCAAAATGTAACCTTAATTGGAAACAGGATCTTTACAGATTTAACCAAGTTAAAATGAGGTCTTTAGAGTGGGTCCTTCCATATGACTAATGTCCTTATATAAAGGGGAAGTTTGGATGCAGACATACACAGAAGGAAGACAATGTGAAGAGACAAAGGGAGGAAACAAAAATGCCTCAGGCTACCAGAAGCCAGGGTAGAAACCTGGCAGATACTTCCCTAGGACCCTCAGAGGGAGCATGGCCCTGCTAATATTTTTTCTGGCCTCCCCAATTGTGAGACAATAAATTTCTGTTGTTATAGGCCATCTAGTTTGTAGTACTTTGTTATGGCAGCCTTATGAAACTAATACAGGCTGGAAGTCAAAACAGACCAAAACCTGTGGCAGGCACTGGTGTTTATCTCTCAGATGCTGTCTTCCTTGGACCTCTGTTTCGTTTGTCCATCCTCCCTGGCCCAAGGTATGGGACATGGAGTTGATTCACTTCAATCACAGAGATCTCTTTGCCATTCCATGTACCATGTGACCCAACTCTGTCCAAGAGGTCTCACTAAAAGGACTGCTGTATCCCAGGTGGCGCTAGTGGTAAAGAACTCACCTGCCAATGCAGGTGACTTATGAGATGCAGCTTCAATCCCTGGGTTGGGAAGATCCCCTGGAGAAGGAAATGGCAACCCACTCCAGTATTCTTGCCTGGAGAAGCCCATGGATAGAGCAGCTTGGCGGCTACAGTCCATGGGGTCTCACAGAGTCAGACACAACTGAAGCGACTTAGCACAGCAGCACAGCATCCATGATACAATTCAGTTAGTTTTGGATATTTCTCTGTCTCTGAAGGCCTGTTTGAAATATTCAGTGCAGAGACTGTCTCTTACTGAACCTGGACAAGGCACTAAAGTAATAATCAGTGGTGTTACTAGATAACCTGAGGGAGAATGGTAACTGAATTGATTTCCTTGACCATAGTGGTCATTTGTCTTTTCAGAAGCTAATCTGGACCTCCAGGGTGTAAGTTAACAAGTTTTCTCTTATCAGATATTATTACCTGAATTTAACAAACATCCCCTGGATGATTAGGCAGTGGATAAGAAAATGTTCTAATCTAGACACTTATATTCAGGAATTCCCTAACCCACAACCTAATACCACACTTTCTCCAAATTGTAACATGCAAAAATCATCAGGTTAGAACCTCAAGTTGGGGTCTGAGCTTTCCTGCATGTCCTTTGTCAAACACAGAAGAATAATCTCACACCTAATTGTTTTTTGCAGCTAAAACACAGTCCTTGCTATGCTAGAGGCTAACTGAGAACCCTGAAGAGCTAGGTGGGTCTTAGCAGGGACAGAGAAGAGAGAGTTGCATAGGCTTATGGAATGGGGCTTCATGCCACACTATGAGAGGTGGGGAGAAGACTCTATATTTTAAGAATGTCACAAGCTTTGATACAAGATCTGGTCCAATCTCAGCTCTACCATTTACCAGCTACTTGACTTTGGGCAAATGGCTTAGCATTTCCAAACCTCAGTTTGAAAAACAGGAAATAAAATAATGTTTTAAGAATTCTTCATAATAATCTATATAATACACCCAGCATAGTGTCTTGTGATCAAGAGGTGACTTCCCCAGGATGTACACATAATTCTGAGTCACGAATACAGAATATTTACAGTTTTGTTTTTTCTTTACTGGAAGAATCAGTCCACTGAGCATTAAAGAAACAGCTAGACATTTTTTCATCAAATTGGTTATGTAGTCCTGTCATTTTGACTTTTGAGCATGTCACAAGCCATTTCTCTTCAAAGTCTCTCCTTCTTAGTTCCCCTGAATTAAAGCAGTGGAGCCTAAGTGGCCTCACTGCCTCCATTCTCTCCCCATGGTCCAATCCAATCTTGAGTGAGGCCCTAGAATTGTCATTGTAGAATAGCGATTGGTAAGTTCCCAGGTAACTCAAGCCCACTGGCTGTTTGTATCAGTAAAGTTTTATTGGAACAGAGTCATGCTCATTTGCTTATGTATCATCTATTACAACTTTCACACTATAGTGGCAGAGCTGAGTAGCTGCAACAGAAACAGTATGGCTTGCAAAGCTTAAAATATTTACTATCTGGTTCTTTAAGAAAGCTTGCAGTACCCTTGGCAATTTGTTCTAGAACATTGCTCCTTGGTAATTCATCATTCCCTTCAGTGACTTGACTATAAGATAAAGTCTAAGCTGTGTTAGTTGGCCCTAACCAGTCTATCCTGACTCATCTCTCACCATTCTCCTACTTGCAGCCTAAACTTCTTGCAGAATAAGGCTCCCCAAAACACACCAGAATCTCTTCACCTAGAACAACACTACGCCCTTTCCACATAAACAACAACACCAAAAACACTTCTATTTGTACTTCAATATACTTCTTGAATACCCTTTCTTTTATGAAGCCTTCTAGAATTGCTGCCTCAGCCCTATCCAAGGGGCAGGCACTCCTTCCTTGGAAATAATATCCCACCAATAACTGACATGTCGTATTCAGTACATATTGCTTCATGGATCACAGCCTTGTCATGGAGAAGGCACTTGCATAACTCAATGACACTATGAGCCATGCCATGCAGGGCCGCCCAAGATGGACTGGCCAGAGTGGGGAGTTATGACAAAAATGCAGTCCACTGGAGGAGGAAATGGCAAATGACTTCCGTATTGTTGCAGCGAGAAACCATGAACAGTATGAAAAAACAAAAAGATATGACACCAGAAGATGAGCCCCCCAGGTTGGAAGGTGTCCCGTATGCTATGGGGATGACTAGAGGGCAATTACTAATAGTTTCAGAAAGAATGAAGTGACTGGGTCAAAGTGGAAATAATGCTCAGTTGTGGATGTGTCTGGTGGTGAAAGTAAAGTCTGATGCTGTAAAGAACAATATTGCATAGGAAGCTGGAATGTTAGGCCCATGAATCAAGATAAATTGGATGTGGTCACACAGAAGATGGTAGAGTGAACATCAACATCTTAAGAATCAGTAAACTATAATAATGGGAATGGGTGAATTTAATTCAGATGACCATTATTATCTACTACTGTGGGCAAGAATTCCTCAGAAGAAATGGAGTAGCCCTCAAAGTCAACAAAAGAGTCTAAAATGCAGTACTTGGGTGCAATCTCAAAAACAACAGAATGATTTCTGTTCATTTCCAAGGCAAACCATTCAACATCACAGTAATCCAAGTCTATGTCCCAACTGCTAATGCTGAAGAAGTTGAGGTTGAGTAGTTCTATGAAGACCTACAAGACCACTAGAACTAACACCAAAAAAATATATCCTTTTCATCATAGGAAACTAGAATGCAAAAGTAAGGAAGTCAGGAGATACTGGGAATAACAGGCAATTTTGGCCTTGGAATACAAAATGAAGCAGGGCAAAGGCTAACAGAGTTTTGTCAAGAGAACACACTGGTCACAGTAAGCACCCTTTTCAAACTGTACAAGAGATGACTCTATATATGGACATTACCAAGTGGTCAATACTGAAAAGAGACTGATTATATTCTTTGCAGCTGAAGACGAAGAAGCACTATACAGTCAGCAAAAACAAGACCTGGAGCTGACTGTGGCTCAGATCATCAGCTCCTTATTGCTAAATTCAGGCTTAAATTAAAGAAAGTAGGGAAAACCACTAGGCCATTCAGGTCTGATTTACAGCATAAATCTCTTATGACTATATAGTGGAGGTGACAAATAGATTCAAGGGATTAGATTTGGTAGACAGAGTGCTTGAAGAACTATGGACAGAGGTTCATAACACTGTACAGGAGGGAGTGATCAAAACTATCCCAGAGAAAAAGAAATGCAGGAAGGTAAAGTGGTTGTCTGAGGAGGCTTTACAAATAGCTGAGGAAAGAAGAGAAGTGAAAAGCAAGGGAGAAAGGGAAAGATACACTCAACTGAACACAGAGTTCCAGAGAATAGGGAAAGACAAGAAGGCCTTCTTTAAAGAACAATGCAAAGAAGTAGAGGAAAACAATAGAATGGGAAAGACTAGACATCTCTTAAAGAAAATGGAGCTTTCAAGGGAAAATTTCATGCACAATGGACACGACAAAGGATAGAAACAGTAAGGACCTAACAGAAGCAAAAGAGATTAAGAAGAGGTGGCAAGAATACACAGAAAAGCTATGCAAAAAATGTCTTAATGACCCAGATAACTGCAATGGTATGGCCACTCACCTAGAGCCAAACATCCTGGAATGTGAAGTCAAATGGGCCTAGGAAGTGTTACTATGAACAAAGCTAGTGGAGATGATGGAATTCCAGCTAAGCTATTTCAAATTTTAAATGATGATGCTGTTAAAGTCCTGTACTCAACATGTCAGCAAAATTGGAAAATTCAGCAGTGATCACAGGACTGGAAAAGGTAAGTTTTTATTCCAATCCCAAAGAAGAGCAATGCCAAAAAATGTTCAAACTACTGTACGGGTGTTCTCATTTTACATGCTAGTAAGGTTATGCTCAATATCCTTCAAGCTAGGCTTCACCAGTATGTGAATCAAGAACTTCCAGGTAGATAAGCTAGCTTTAGAAAAGGCAGAGGAACCAGAGATCAAATTGCCAGTCTTCTTTTGATCAAAGAGAAAGCAAGGGAGTTCTAGAAAAACATCTACTTCTGCTCATTGACTTTGTTAAAGCCTTTGACTGTGTAGATCACAACAAACTGGAAAATTCTTAAAGAGATAGAAATACCAGACCACCTTACCTATCTCCTGAGAAACCTGTATGCAGGTCAAGAAGCAACAGTTAGAACTGGGCATGAAACAATGGACTGGTTTAAAATTTGGAAAGGAGTAAGACAAGACTGTACAATGTCACCCGGCTTATTTAATGTATATGCAGAGTACATCCTGCAAAATGTCAGGCTGGATGTATCACAAGCTGGAATCAAGACTGCCAGGAGAAATATCAACAACCTCAGATATGCAGATGACACCACTTTAATGGCAGAATTTGAAGAGGAACTAAAGAGCCTTTTGATGAGGGTTAATGAGGAGACTGAAAAGCTGGCTTGAAACTCAACATGAAAAAAACTAAGACCATCCCCATCTAGTCTCATCACATCATGGCAAATAGAAGGGGAAAAAGTAGGAGTGACAGATTTTATCTTCTTGGGCTCCAAAATCACTGCAGATTGTGACTGCAGCCATGAAATTAAAAGACACTTGCTCATTGGAAGAAAAGCTATGACAAACTTAGCATATTAAAAAGCAGAGTTATCACTTTGCCAACAAAGGTCTGTATAGTCAAAGCTACAGGGTTGTTTTTTTTTTTTTTCCAGGAGTCATGTACAGATATGAGAGTTGCACCAATAAGAAGGCTGAGTGCCAAAGAATTGATGCTTTCAAATTGTGCTACTGGAGAAGACTCTTGAGAGTCCCTTAGACTGAATGGAGATCAAACTAGTCAGTTCTAAAGGAAATCAACCCTGAATATTCACGGAAGGACTAAAGTGAACCTCCAGTACTTTGGCCACCTGATGCGAAGAGCCAACTCATTGGAAAAGACCCTGATGCTGGGAAAGATTGAAGGCAAACGGAGAAGAGGCAGGCAGAGGATGAAATGGTTGGATAGCATCACTGACTCAACAAACATGAATGCGAGCAAACTCTGGGAGATAGTGAAGGACAGGGGATCCTGGCATGCTGCAGTCCATGGGGTCACAGAGATAGACCCACCTTATCAACTGAACACCAACAAATACAGTAGATATGAGTCTACATAGCTGTCTTCCTCACTAGACATCCCCAAGCTAAACTGTCTTTTCTCTTTCCCTCCTGGAACACCCCGTTTTTTCCAACATAGAACTTACTATAATTTATAATCATGTATTTCATTGTGTATTTATTTCTTTAATGTCTGTCCCCTGATCACAATGACCTCCAAGAAGACAGGAACTAAGACTGTTGGATTCACCATCACGTTACCATCACATATCCTGTAGCCAGCCAAATAATAGTTGTACAATTTGTTGAATGAATGAATGATGATAAAAGAAAACAGATTTTACTAATGAAACAAATACCAATGAAATAATCGAAAGAATCAAAACTGTTACTTTCTGAGTACACCAGATACTGTCCCTCCGATTCTTCTGGCATTCAGATGGTCCAAAAGTTTGGGTAGGCTTTGATGGGGATGTTTGGAATATGTATACAGTTCTATTCACTTGTTCTTGGAATCTGTGTGGAACGTTTACATAGCCCTTTTGATGAGTTCAAATTCAGACCTCATGAAACTGGAATAAAGCTATAGTTTTATGTCACTGAGTCTACATTTTCACTGAACCATACAGTATCCCAACCATGACTTCCTAGAAAAAGACATCCTCTACTCCTTCTCTACTAAGGAAAGGTGAGCAAGACGACTGCAACTTCTCTCTGTCCCTAAGGAGGGTGTCCTATCCGTGCATCACACCCACATCCAGCTAAAGGCACCACACACCATGCCACATACAGATGAGAGGCCTGGGTGGGAAGGGCTGGGGGAGACTGCCAGGCTGGAATGATCCTCCCTTGACTCCAACAGAGGAAATCTTAAAGCTCAGACTGTGACTCTTGAAAGCTGTATTGTTCATTCTTCCTAAGACCTGAAGCTCAAGATCAAGCAAATAATTCAGCTTAGTTGCTGCTTAGTATAGGGGAAAAATATCCCAAGGCCATTTCCTGTGTGGCCTTTTTGATTTTGGACAGTGTCTCTTTGAGAGACAGCCCCATCCACAAAGGCTTTCTGTGGAGGTGCGTGCATTTCACTGAGATGTTTCCAAGAAGAGCAAAGACACCTTTTCAACCAAGGCAAATTAAAGAAGCTGGCAGTCAAACTCTATTTCTAGCCTGCAGCCTCAGGGATGTCAGTTCCATGAATGAAGGCAGGGCTGAATTTCTTGTTTAAATCAAGCTTTCAGCCCTCTGTGGCATCTACCTCTGGTCAAGCAATGAAAGAATTCTATGTATTAAAACATGGAGATTGTCTTCGGATCTAGATAAACACTTCTAAGAGTTTGCTGGAACTGTCCTTTAAGCCTGGTTACAGAGCATTCATAAGGAAATATCAGTCTTTCCCATTATTAAGAAGCTAAATGGGAGTAGGTTTCAAGATGGCTAAACAGTAAGACTAAGAGATCACCTTTCTCCCCATAAATCCACCAAAAATACATCTGCATGTGAAACAACTTCTACAAAACACCTGAATGCTAGCAGAAGATCCCAGACTTCTAAAAATGCAAGGTTATCTCCACAGAATGGGTAGGGTAAAAGATAGAAGGAAAAAAATAAATAAATAAAAGGATTTAGAACAGAGACCTGCAACTCAAGGAGGGAGCGGCGAAGGAGGAAAAGTTTCCACACACTCGGAAACCCCTTCACGGGCAGGGAAAAGGGGGGGGGGGAGCTTCAGAACCTCAAAGCTGGATGCAGCAATAGGTGCTTGGAAGGCAAAATGGAGAGAATTCACTACAGAGATCATTGCCAACCAGCCCTTGTAGGCTGAGAAGCTGTTTGCACACTTGCTGTGGTAAACAGGGGCTGGGTGCTAAGGTTCAGGCTGTGGGGGTCAGACTTCAGGTAAAGGACTTGGGTTGACTGCTGTGAAGATACTCTGAGGCAGCTAGTACGACACAGCTGAGGGAGTCGGGGAAAAGCCTGGGCCTGCCAGAGACACAAAAGATCACTGCTGTGGGGACCCTCTAACTCCACACACTCACAGACCACAGGGCTCTGCCTTCGCTGGTGCCATAGGTGGGACAAGATGCAGCTGGGGACTGTGACCCCAGAGGTAGATACACTGGCCAGCACCACCAAAGCTGGCATGAGTGCCAGAAGCAGGACTAGAAGGGTCTATAGTTTTCAGTCCCAAAGGTGGAAACAGGCCAAATGGCCACCACCAAAGTCTGCATAAGTGCGAAAGGCAAGGGACAAAACACCACTGCTGTCCCAACCCCAGAGGTAGCAGCTGCCACCAAACTGTGAACAAGCACAGGTCACTACACGCACCTTCCTGGGAGTCTATGCAGCTTGACTCTGCCGAGGGACACACAGTCCAGGGCCAATTCCTTTAGGAGAGCACATGAACCATCTCAGACTACAGCAACTTTCCTCAGGCCGCAGCTGCAGAAGGCACGCCTCACAAACCCCAACTGTGTCTGCTATTCCCCTCCATCTCCTTAGCCTGTCTGAGCAAGTGAGCCCTAATAAGCCGATACTTTTGCCCTCTCCTGCCTGGGTGGAACAGACACCAGAGAGAGACCTACAAGCAGAGGCAGGGCCAAAACCAAAGCTTAGCATTAGGGGCCGTGTGACCTGAGAAGAGGAAGGGAATGCGTTACTGCAGCTGCAGGTACAACAGGTTGTTGTTGTTCAGTCGCCCAGTTGTGTCCAACTCTTTGCGACCCCATGGACTGCTGCACGCCAGGCTTCCCTGTCTTTCACCATCTCCTGGAGCTTGCTCAAACTCATGTTCATTGAGTTTGTTATGCCATCCAATCATCTTGTTCTCTGTTGTCCCCTTCTCCTCCTGCCTTCAATCTATCCCAGGTTCTTTTCTAAGAGTCAACTCTTTGCATCAGATAGCCAAAGTACTAGAGCTTCAGCTTCAGCCTCAGTCCTTCCATTGGATATTCAGAACTGATTTCTTTTAGGATGGACTGGTTGGATCTCCTTGCAGTCCAACAGACTCTCAAGAGTCATCTCCAACACCATAGCTCAAAAGCATCATTTTTTCAGCCTTCTTTATGGTCCAGCTCTCACATCCATACATGACTACTGGAAAAACCTTAGCTTTGACTATATGGACCTTTGTCAGCAAACCAATGTCTCTGCTTTTAATATGCTGTCTAGATTTGTCATAGTTTTTCTTCCAAGGAGCAAGAATCTTTTAATTTCATGGTCACAGACACCAGGTTAAATCCCCACAATAGGTTTGAGACTGCTTTGGGGGCAACTGTGGACTTTGGAAGCAAGTACAAGCTGAAGGACATATCTGGGTCTCAGCTGACCCCAGAATGCCCACAGAAGGTCCAGACACCTTCCTAGAGATATTGGAGGACTTCCTGAGGAGGCAGATTGGCTGGTGATCACTGTGTGGTAAGGACAACAGAGTATGCAGGAGGATATTCTTACTGCTCCTCCTCCTCCTCTCTCACTCTCACACTATATATATATATATATATCTTTTTTCCTGTTCATTTTTCCCTATTTTTACAGTACTCTGTAGATATATAGGATTTTTCCCCATGTTTTCAATTTTGTATTTTTGCTAGCTTTTATATTTGTTTTAATTATGGGTTTTTTAATTGGCTTCACTGCTCTCTTCTCTTTTGGTTCTTATTTTTCTTTTTTTGTTCTCTTTTTTTATCTCTTCCTCTTGTGAGTGTGTGAGCTTCTTCGGATGTTCTTGTCTGTGGAGTATTGCTATTACCATTTGTCTTAGGATTTTATCTGTCCATGCATTTTCTGTTTGTACATTTGTTTGACTTGCTTTTTTTTTTCTCTTCTCTTCTGCATTATATGCCTTGTGGAGTCCAGTAAGGAGCTGGGCCTCAACTTCTGAAGTAGGAGACCTGAGTCCAGGACTCTGGACCAGAGAACTCCCGAGCCCATGGACCATCAACTGGTGAGAGTTCTCCAAAAGGCCTCCATCTCAACATTAAGACCAGGCACCACCTAAAAGCCAGCAAGCTCCAGTATGGAAGACTCAGGCCCAACCATCAGTAAAACAAAAACACCAACACTGCCCACTAGCAGACAGGCTGGTATGGCTACACTAAGCACACAGACACTCCAAAACACATCACTGGATAATACAGAACTGCCATTTGGAGAGACAAGATCCAGTTCTGTCCACCAGAACAAAAGCACCGGTCCCCCCAACCAGGAAACCATCATGAGGCACTGGTCCAGCCCCACCCACGGTGGGCACACTCCATAAATGAGAGGAACTATGACCTAGCATCCTGTAGGAAGGAAATCCCAAGCACAGCAAATTAAACACAATGGAAAGACACAAAAAATGCACAGCAGATGAAGGAACATGGTAAAAACCTACAAGACCAAACAAATGAAGAGGAAATAAGCAGTCTACCTGAAAAAGAATTCAGAGTAATGATAGTAAAGATAATCTAAAATCATGGAAATAAAAATGGAGGCACAGATTAATAGAATGGAGGCATGGATTGAAAAGACACAAGAAATGTGTAACAAGGCCCTAGAAGAATTAAAGAACAGACAATCAGCAATGAACAATGAGACAAAAAATACACTAGAGGCAACCAGTAACAGAATAACTGGGGCAAAAGAACAAATAAGCAAGCTGGAGGATAGAATGGTGGAAGTAACTGAAACAGCAGAATAAAGAAACAAGAATAAGAAAAGATGAGAACAGTTTCACAGACATCTAGGGAAACATAAGGCACACAAGCATTCAAATTGTAGGTGTCCCTAAAGAAGAAGAGAAAAATAAAGGGTATGATAAAATATTTGAGAAGATTATAGTCAAAAACTTCCCTAACATGGGGAGGGAAATAGCCACCCAAGTCCAGGAAGACCAGAGAGTCCCAAACAGGATAAATCCAAGGAGAAACATGTCAAGACACTTATTATACAAACTAACAAAAGTAAACAGAAAGAAATAATATTAAAAGCAACAAGGGGAAAAAAACATACAATGGAATTCCCATAAGGCTATCAGTTGATATTTCAACAAAAACTCTGCAGGTCAGAAAAGAGTGGCAAGATATACTTAAAGTGATGAAAGGGAAAAACCTACAACCAAAATTACTCTACTCGGCAAAGACTTTCCTTTGTCAGATTCGATGGAGAAATCAAAAGCTTTACAGATAAGTAAAAGTTCAAAGAATTCAGCACCAATAAGCCAACTTTATAACAAATGCCAAAGGAATTTCTCTAGACAGGAAACACAAGGGAAAAAAAATGACCTACAAAAACACACTCACCAATAAAGTAAATGGTAAATGTATCATACATATCAGTAATTACCTTAAATGGAAATGGATTAAATGCTCCAACCAAAAGACACAGAGAACTGAATGGATAAAAAAACAAGACCCCAACGCGGTTCTCAATGAGAGATCCACTTCAGACCTAGGGACACATACAAACTGAAAGTGAAGGGCTGGAAAAAATTATTCCATGCAAATGGAAATCAAAAGAAAGTGAGAGTAGTAATACTTATCATAAAAAAATGAAAGTAAAATAAAGACCATTCCAAGAGACAAGGAAGGACACTACATAATGATCAAGGGATCAATCCGTGAAGAAGACATAACAATTTAAAATATATATGCACACAACATAGGATTGCCTCAAGACATAGGGCAAATGTTAACAACTATTAAAGGGGAAATTGACAGCAGCATAATAATAGTAGGGACTTTCACATCCAACTAACACGAATGGACAGATCTTCCAGACAGAAAATTAATAAGGAAGCACAAGCTTTAAATGACATATTGGACCAGATGCATCTAATTGATATGTACAGGACATTTATCCAAAAAGGCTAGATTTCACTATTTTGTCAAGTGCACATGGACAATTCATCAGAATAGATCACATCATTGGTCACAAATCAAGCCTTCATAAATTTTTAAAACTTGAAATTGTATCAAACATTTTTTCTGACCACAATGCTACAGGATTAGATATTAAAACAGGGGGAATAAATGCTAAAAAAAAAAATATGGAAGGTGGTAAATACACTTCTGAATAACAAAGATGTCATTGAAGAAATCAAAAAGGAATGAAAAAATATATAAAAATAAATGACAATGAAAACACAACAACTCAAAACCTAAGAGATGCAGTAAAACCAGTGCTAGGATGGAAGGTTACAGCAATACAAGCCTACGTCAAGAAACAAGAGAAACATCAAATAAACAACCTAATGCTACACCTAAAGCAACTAGAAAAAGAAGAACAACAACAAAAAAAACTCCAAAATTTAGTAGAAGAAATAAAAAAGATCAGAAAAGAAACAAATGAAAAAGAAATGAAGACAATAGCAAAGATAAATAAAACTAAAAGCTAAATAAAACTAAAACTATGATAAACAAAATTGACAAAACGTTAGCCAGACTTATCAAGAAAAAAGGGGAGAAGACTCAAATCAATAAAATTAAATATGAAAAAGGAGAAGTTACAACAGACAACACAGAAATATAATGGATTATAACAGATATTATGAGCAACTATATGCCAACAAAATGGACAACCCCAAAGAAATGGGCAAATTCTTAGAAAAAGCATAACATTCCAAAGCTGAGCTAAAAGCTACAAAATAAAAAAATATGAGTAGAACAATCACAAGCACAGATATCAAAACTTCAATCAAAAATCTTTCAACAAACAAAAGCCAAGGGCCAGATGGCTTTACAGGTGAATTCTACCAAAAGTTTAGAACTAACACCTATACTGCTCAAATGCTTACAGAAAATTGCAGAGGAAGGACAGCTCCTGAACTCATTCTATCAGACCACCAACACCCTAATACCAAAACCAGACAAAAATATCACACAAAAAAAGAAAATCACAGGCCAAAATCATGGATGAATCAGATGCATTAAAAAATCCTCAACAAAATTCAGCAAACAGAATCCAACAGCACATTAAGAGGACCATACACCATGATCAAGTGGAGTTTATCCCAGGGATGCAAGGTTTCTTCAATATATCCAAATCAGTCACTGTGACACAGCATATTAACAAACTGAAGATAAAAACTACGTGATCAACTCAATAGATGCAGAGAAAGTTTTTGACAATATTCAACACCCATTTATGATTTAAAAAAAAAAAAACAAAAACCTCTCCAGAAAGTAGGTACAGAATGAACCTATCTCAGCATAATAAAGGCTATATATAACAAATCCACAGAAAACATTTTTCTCAACAGTGAAAAACTGAATGCATTTCTGCTAAGATTAGGAACAAGACAAGGGTGCCCATACTCGCCACTATTAGTCAACATAGTTTTGGAAGCCCTAGCCACAGCAATCAGAGAAGAAAAAGAAATAAAAGGACTCTAGATTAGAAAGGAAGATGTAAAACTCTCACTTTTTGCAGATGACATGAGACTATACATAGAAATGATAAGGTGCCACCAGAAATTATTAGAGCTAATCAGTGAATATAATAAGGTTGCAGGATATAAAGTTAATACACAGAAATCCTTTGCATTTCTATATACTAGCAATGAAAAACCAGAAAGAGAAATTAAGCAAACAATTGCATTCACCATTGCAACAAAAAGAATGAAATATTTAGGAATAAACCTACCTAAAGGGACAAAAGACCTGTATGCACAAAACTATAAGACACTGATGAAAGAAATCAAAGATGTCACAAACAGATGAGGAGATATACCATGTTCTTGGATTAAAACAATCAATATTGTGAAAATGACTATACTACCGAAAGCAACATACAGATTCAATGCAATCCCGCTGAAGCTACCAATGATATTCTTCACAGACCTAGAACAAAAAAATTTCATAATCTATATGGAAACCAAAAGACTGTGAATAGCTAAAGTAATCTTGAGAAATAAAAATGGAGATGGAGGAATCAACCTTCAGACTATACTGACTTCAGACTATACTACAAAGCTACAGTCACAAAAACAGAAATGTAGACAAAAGGAACAAGATAGAAAGCCCAGATATAAACCCACACACCTTATCTTTGACAAAGAGGCAAAAATATACAATGAAGGAAAGAAAGCCTCTTCAATAAGTGGTGTTGGGAAAACTGGACATGTAAAAGAATGAAACTAGAACATCCCCTAACACTATACACAAAAATTAATTCAAGATAGATTAAAGACTTACATATAAGGCTAGAAACAATAAAGCTCTTAGAGGAAAACAGAAGCAGCACACTCCTTGAATAAATCACAACAAGATCCTCCATGACTCACCTTCAAGAATAGAAATAAAAATAAACAATTGAGACCTAATTAAGTTTAAAAGCTTTTGCACAGCAAAAGAAAACTGTAAACAAGGTAAAAAGACAGCCCTCAGATTGGGAGAGAAAAATAGCAAAGGAAAAAATGACAAAGGATTAATTCCCCCAAAATATAAGAAGCTGATGCTGCTCAATACCAGAAAAACAAACAACTCAATCAAAGAGTAAGCAGAAGACCGATGCAGACATTCCACTGAAGAAGACATACAGATGGCTAATAAACACATGAAAAGATGCTCAACATCACACATGATCAGAGAACTGCAAATCAAAAAAATAGTAAGGTATCATCTCACATCAGTCAGAATGGCATCATCAAAAAATCTACAAACAATAAACACTTGAAAGGGTGTGGATAAAATGGAATTCTCTTCCATTGTTGGTGGGAATGTAAATTGATACAGCAATTATGGAAAACAATATGGAGATTCCTTTAAAAACTAGGAACAAAACTACCATATGATCCAACAATCCCACTACTGGGGTTAATACCATGAGGAGACCATAATGAAAAAGACATACATACCCCAATGTTCATTGCAGCACTATTTACAATAGTGAAGACATGGAAGCAACCTAGATGTCCATGGATACGAATGGACATTCATTAAGATGAATGGATAAAGAAGTTGTGGTACATATAGACAATGGAACATTACTCAGCGATAAAAAGGAATGCATTTCAGTCAGTTCTAATCAGGTGGATGAACGTACAGCCTGTTATATAGAGTTAAGTCAGAAAGAGAAAAATAAATATTGTACATTAATGCATATATATGTAATCAAGAAAGATGGTACTGATGAACTTGTTTGTAGGGCAGCAATAGAGACGTAGACATAAAGAACAGACTTGTGGACACAGCAGGGAAAGGAGAGGGTGGAACAAATTGAGAGTAGCATTGAAGCATAAACATCAACATATGTAAAATAGATTGCTGTGGTTCACTCATTAAGTCATGTGCTACTCTTTGCAACCCTAAGAACTGCAGCACACCAGGTTTCCCTGTCCATCACCAACTCCCAGACCTTGCTCAAACTCATGTCCATCTAGTCAGTGATGCCATCCCACCATCTCATCCTCTGTCCCACCCTTCTCCTTCTGCCCTCAATCTTTCCCAATATCAGGGCACCCTGCAATGAGTCAGCTCTTTGTACCAGGTGGTCAAGCATCATGCATCATTCCTATTCAGTATCATCCCTTCCAATGAATATTCAGGGCTGATTTCCATTGGTTTGATCACCTTGCTGTCCAAGGGACTCTCAAGAGTTCTCTCCAGCACCACAGTTCAAAAGCATCAATTCTTAGACACTCAGCCTGCTTTACAGTCCAATTCTCACATCAGTACATGACTAGGGGAAAAAATATAGCTTCGACTATATGGACCTCTGCTGACTGTGATGTCTCTGCTTTTTAATATGTTCTCTATGTTTGTCATGGCTTTTCTTCCAAGAAGCAAGCATCTTTTAATTTTGTGGCTGCAGTCACCGTTTACAGTGATTTTGGAGCCTAAGAAAATAACATAGGTAACTGTTTCCACTTGTTTCCCATCTATTTGCCATGAAGTGATGGGGCCTTATGTCATGATCTTGGTTTTTTGAATGTTGAGTTTTAAGCCACCTTTTTCACTCTCCTCTTTCACCTTCATCAAGAGGCTCTTTAGTTCCCCTTGGCTTTCTGACATTAGAATGGTATCATCTTCATATCTGAGGCTGTTGGTATTTCCCCTGGCAATCTTGATGATAGCTTGTGATTCATTCAGACCAGCATTTCGCATGGTGTACTCTGCGTTTAAGTTAAATAAGCAGGGTAACAATCTACAGCCTTGACATACTCCTTTCCCAATTTAGAACCAATCCACTGTTACATGTCCGGTTCTAACTGTTGCTTCTTGACCTGCATACAGGGTTCTTAGGAAACAGCTAAGGTGGTCTGGCATTCCCATCTCTTTAAGAATTTTCCATAGTTTGTTGTGATCCACACAGTCAAAAGCATTCTTGTAGTCAATGAAGCAGAAGTAGATTTTTTTGGAATCCCCTTGCTTTTCCTATGATCCTGCAGATGTTAGCAATTTGACCTCTGGTTCCCCTGTTTTTCTAAATCCAGCTTGTGCATTTGGAGATCTTGATTCAGACACTGCTGAAGCCTAGCTTGAAGGATTTTGAACATAATTTTGCTAGCGTGAAATGAGAGCAATTGTAAGGTAGTTACATTACAACGTTCTTTGGCACTGCCTTTCTTTGGCATTGGAATGAAAACTGACCTTTTCCAGTCCTGTGTCCACTGATGAGTTTTCCAAATTCTCTGGCATATTGAGTGCAGCACTTTCACAGCATCGTCTTTTAGAATTTGAAATAGCTCAGCTGGAATTCCATCACCTCCACTAGCTTTGTTCTGGGAATTTCCTGCATGACTCAGGGAACTCAAACTTGGTGCTCTATGACAATGCAGAGAGATGGAGTGAGGTGGGAGGGAGGTTCAAGAGGGAGGGAATACATATACACCCATGGCTGATTCACGTTGATGTATGGGAGAAACTAACAAAATATTGTAAAGCAGTTTTCTTCCAATTAAAAATAAACTTTTTTAAAAAGAGAAAAAATAAGAAACAAGGAAACCATCAAACAATCAACCTAACCTTACATCTATAGCAACCAGAAAAAAATGAAACAAAAAACTCCAGGATTAGTACAAGGAAATACTCATAAAATCAGAGCTGAAATAAATGGAAAAAAAATGAAAGGACAACAGCAAAGATCAATAAACTAAAAGCTGGTTCTTTGAGAAAATAAACAAAATTGACAAACCATTAGCTAGATTCATCAAGAAAAAAAGAAATAATTTTTTTAATTTCAAAAAAATTAGAATTAAGCTTTCCTGTTCAAGCTGGTAGAATAGAAGGATGTGTACTCATCTCCTCCTGAGAGAGCAACAAAATTGCAACTAGCTGTTGAACAACCATAGACAGGAGGAGGCTGGAACACACCAGAAAAATGTACCCCACGTCCAAAGAGAAAGAAGCTGCAGCATGACAGCAGGAGGGGGCACAATCACGATAAAATCAAATCCAAAACCTGCCAGGTGGGTGAACCGCAACCTGGAGAACAATAATACCAAAGAAATCTCCCCACTGTTGTGAAGGTTCTAAACCCCATGTTAGGCTTCCCAGCCTGGGGATCCAACAAAGGGACTAGGAATCCCGAGGAAATCTGACCTCAAAGACTAGCAGGATTTGATTACAGGACTCCCCAGGACTGGGACTTCCCTCAGAGCTCAGTTGGTAAAGAATCTGCCTGCAATGCAGGAGACCCTGGTTCAGTTCCTGGGTCAGGAAGATCCCCTGGAGAAGGGAAAGGCTACCCACTCCAGTATTCTGGCCTGGAGAATTCCATGGACTGTATACCCCATGGGGTCGCAGAGTTGGACACAACTGAGTGACTTTCACTTTCACTTTTCACAGGACTAGAGGAAACAGAGACTCCAGTCTTGGAGGGTACAAACAAAATCTTGCATACACCAAGACCCAGAGGAAAAGAGCAGTGACCCCCACAGGCTGCTGAACCAAAACTAGTGTTGGAGGGCCCCTTGTGGAGGTGTGGGTTGGCAGGGGCTCACCACCAGGATAGGGTCATGGAAACAGCAAGCCTTGAAGGCCCTCTTTGAAATAAACCCTTTTGGAGGTCACCATTAACCCTACCATAGACCCCTGGGCTGGGTCACCTCAGGCCAAAAACCTACCAGGGAGGGCGTACACCCTACACATCACAGATAATTGGACTAAAAATAATTGGACTAAAACTTTACTGAGCAAGGCCCTGCCCACCAGAGCAAGACTCAGTTTTTCCCATCGCCAGTTCCTCCCATCAGGAAGCCTACACAAGCCTTTTAGTTAGCCTTCTCCATCAGAGAGCAGACAGAAGAAGCAAGAAGAAACAGTCTCACAGCACCTAAAACAAAAATCATATTACAGAAAGTTAATCACAATGAAAAGGGAGAAAGTTATATCCCAGATAAAGGGACAAGATAAAACCCCAGAAAAGCAACTAAATAAATTGGAAACAGGCAACAGTTCAGAAAAAGAATTCAGAATAACGATAGTGATATTGATCCAGGATCTTGGAAAAAAGAATGGAGGCAAAGATTGAGAAGATGCAAGGAATGTTTACCAAACACCTACAAAAACTAAAGAACAAACAAACAGAGATGAACAATACACTACAAGGAATCGATAGTAGAATAACTGATGCAGAAGAACAGATAAGTGACCTGGAGGACAGAATGGTGTAAATTACTGCCACAAAACAGAATACAGAAAAAATGAATGAAAAGAAATGAAGACAGCCTGAGAGACCTCTGGGACAAAGTTAAGTGCACCAACGTTCTCACTATAGGGGGTCCAGAAGGAGAAGACAGAGAGAAAGGACCGGCGAAAACATTTGAAGATATAATAATAGCTGAAAAATTCCCTACCATGGGAAAGGAAATAGTCAACAAAGTCCAGGAAGCACAGAGTCCCAGGCAGAATAAACCATAGGAGGAACACACTGAGACTCACATTAATCAAACAAACAAAAATTACAGACAAAGATACAATATTGAAAGCATCAAGGGAAAAATGACATACAAGGGAATTCCCATCAGATAATCAGCTGATTTCTCAACAGAAACTCCACAAGCCAGAAGGGAATGGCATGATATATTTAAAGTAATGAAACGTAAGAACCTACAACCAAGAATACTCTACCCAAGACTTTCATTCAGATTTGACTGAGAAATCAAAAGCATTTCAGACAAGCAAAAGTTAAGCAAATTCAGCACCACCAAACCAGCTTTACAACAAATGCTGAAGAAACTTCTCTAGGCAGGAAACACAAGAGAAGGAAAAGACCTACAGAAAATAAACCTAAAACAATTAAGAAAACGGTAATAGGATCACATATTGTTAATTATCTTAAATGTAAATGGGTTAAATGCACCAATCAAAAGACAAAGACTGGCTGGGCAGATGAAAACATGTACATGTATGTACGTCCACTTCCCACATCATTCTGCTTGACCTCTCAAATTGCATGTAATTATTTAATATTGTTAAGTTAATCATGTTTCCATTGCAGCTTGCAATTGTAATTATCTTTTTTGTCTGGCTATTGATTGTGAATATACACATATACAGAATCTAGAAAAATAGTACCGAAGAACATATTTACAGACAAGTAATGGAGACACAATCACAGAAAACTAGCCAATCTAATCACATGGACCACAGCCTTGTCTAACTCAACAAAACTAAGCCATGCCATGTAGGGCCACCCAAGATGGAAGGTTCCCAGTGGAGGGTTCTGACAAAATGTGGTCCACTGGAGAAGAGAACAGAAAGCCACTTCAGTATTCTTCCCTTGAGAAACCCATGAACAATATGAAAAGGCAAGAAGCTAGGACACTGAAAGATGAACTCCCCAGGTCGGTAGGTGACCATATGCTACTGGAGATCCGTAGAGAAATAAATCCAGAAAGAATGAAGAGACAGACCCAAAGCAAAAACAACACCCAGCTGTGGATGTGACTGATGATAGAAGTAAGATCTGATGCTACAAAGAGCAATACTGCATAGGAACCTGGAATGTTAGGTCCATGAATCAAGGTAAACTGGAAGTGGTCAAACAGGAGATGGCAGAGTGAACGTCAACATTTTAGGAATCAGAGAACTAAAATGGACTGGAATGGGTGAATTTAACTCAGATGACCATTATATCTACTACTGTGGGAAAGAATCCCTTAGAAGAAATAGAGTAGCCATCATAGTCAACAAAAGAGTCTAAAATGGAGTACTTGGATGCAATCTCAAAAACGACAGAATGATCTCTGTTCATTTCCAAGGCAAACCATTCAGTATCACAGTAATCCAAGTCTATGCTCCAACCAGTAATGCTGAAGAAACTGAAATGGAACGGTTCAATGAAGACCTATAAGACCTTCTAGAATTAACACCCACAAAAGATGTCCTTTTCATTACAGGGACTAGAATGCAAAAGTAGGAAGTCAAGAAACATCTGGAGTAACAGGCAAATTTGGCCTTGGAGTACAGAATGAAGCAGGGCAAAGGCTAATAGAGTTATGCCAAGAGAATGCACTGGTCATAGCAAACACCCTCTTCCAAGTGAAGACTCTACACACGGACATCACTAGATGGCCAACACCAAATTCAGATTGATTATATTTTTTGCAGCCAAAGATGGAGAAGCTCCATACAGTCAGCAAAAACAAAACTGGGAGCTGACTGTGGCTCAGATCATGAACTCCATATTGCCAAAATCAGACTTAAATTGAAGAAAGTAGGGAAAATCACTAGACCATTCAGGTATGACCTAAATCAAATCCCTTACAATTATACAGTGGAAGTGAGAAATAGATTTAAGGGACTAGATCTGATAGACAGAGTATCTGATGAACTATGGACGGAGCTTCGTGACACTGTACAGGAGACAGGAAACAAGACCATCCCCAAGAAAAAGAAATGCAACAAAGCAAAATGGCTGTCTGAAGAGGTCTTACAAATAGCTGAGAAAAGAAGAGAAGCCAAAAGCAAAGGAGAAAAGGAAAGATATATACTCATTTGAATGCAGAGTTCTGAAGAATATCAAGGAGAGATAAGAAAGCCTCCTCAATGATCAATGCAAAGAAATAGAGGAAAACAACAGAATGGGAAAGACTAGAGATCTCGTCAAGAAAATTAGAGATACCAAGGGAACAGTTCATGCAAAGATGGGCTCGATAAAGGACAGAAATGGTATGGACCTAACAGAAGCAGAAGATATTAAGAACAGGTGGCAAGAATACACAGAAGAACTGTACAAAAAAGATCTTCACAACCCAGGTAATCATGATGATGTGATCACTCACCTAGAGCCAGACATCCTGGAATGTGAAGTCAAGTGGGCCTTAGAAAGCATCACTACGAACAAAGCTAGTGGAGGTGATGAAATTCCAGTGGAGCTGTTTCAAATCCTGAAAGATGATGCTGTGAAAGTGCTGCACTCAATATGCCAGCAAATTTGGAAAACTCATCAGTGGACACAGGACTGGAAAAGGTCAGTTTTCATTCCAATCCCAAAGAAAGGCAATGCCAAAGAATGCTCAAACTACCACACAATTGCACTCATCTCACATGCTAGTAAAGTAATGCTCAAAATTCTCCAAGCCAGGCTTCAACAATATGTGAACTGTGAACTTCCAGATGTTCAAGTTGGTTTTAGAAAAGGCAGAGGAACCAGAGATCAAATTGCCAACATCTGCTGGATCATTGAAAAAGCAAAAGAGTTCCAGAAAAACATCTATTTCTGCTTTATTGACTATGCCAAAGCCTCTGACTGTGTGGATGACAACAAAGTGTGGAAAGCTCTGAAAGAGATGGGAATACTAGATCACCTGACCTGCCTCTTGAGAAATCTGTATGCAGGTCAAGAAGCAACAGTTAGAACTGGACATGGAACAACATATTTGTTCCAAATAGGAAAAGGAGTACGTCAAGGCTGTATATTGTCACCCTGCTTATTTAACTTATATGCAGAGTACTTCATGAGAAACGCTGGACTGGAAGAAGCACAAGCTGGAATCAAGGTTGCCAGAAGTATCAATAACCTCAGATATGCAGATGACACCACCCTTATGGCAGAAAGTGAAGAGGAACTAAAAAGCCTCTTGATGAAAGTGAAAGAGGAGAGTAAAAAGCTGGCTTAAAGCTCAACATTCAGAAAATTAAGATCATGGCATCTGGTCCCATCACTTCATGGCAAATAGATGGGGAAACAGTGGAAACAATGGCTGACTTTATTTTTGAGGGCTCCAAAATCACTGTACATGGTGACTGCAGCTATGAAATTAAAAGACGCTTACTCCTTGGAAGGAAAGTTGTGACCAACCTAGACAGCATATTAAAAAGCAGAGACATTACTCTGCCAACAAAGGTCTGTCTAGTCAAGGCTTTGGTTTTTCCAGTAGTCATGTATGGATGTGAGAGTTGGACTATAAAGAAAGCTGAGCTCCAAAGAATTGATGCTTTTGAACTGTGGTGTTGGAGAAGACTCTTGAAAGTCCCTTGGATGGCAAGGAGATCCATCCTAAAGGATACCAGTCCTGAGTGTTCATTGGAAGGATTGATATTGAAGCTGAAACTCCAATACTTTGGCCAGCTGATGTGAAGAGCTGACTCATTAGAAAAGACCCTGATGCTGGAAAAGATTGAAGGCAGGAGGAGAAGGGGATGACAGAGGATGAGATGGTTGGATGGCATCACTGACTTCATGGAGATGACTTTGAGTAAACTCTGGGAGTTAGTAATGGACAGGGAGGCCTGGTGTGCTGTGGTCCATGGGGGTCATGAAGATTTGGTCACAACTGAGTGACTGGACTGAACTGAATGGAGACACGGACATAGAAATTGGTCTGGTGACCATAGTAGGGGAAAGAAAGGGTAGGACAAATCAAGAGAGAAGCTATCATATGCAAAATAGAGGCTTGCCAGGTGGCTCAGTGGGAAAGAATCCACCTGCCAATACAGAAGTCATGAGAGACGCATGTTCAATGAGTCAGGAAGATCCCCTGGAGGAGGAAATGGCAACCCACTCCAGTATTTTTGGCTGGAAAATTCAATGGACAGAGGTGTCTGGTGGGCAAGTCTATGGAGTCAACGAAGAGTCAGACACGACTGAGTGACTAAGCACAACGCATGCAAAAAGCACAACTACCAGGAAGCTGGTGTATAACAGATGGAGCCCAGCCCAGTACTCTGTGACCTGCACTGGTAGGTGAATTCTTTGCCACTGAGCCACCTGGGAAGTTCTTAGCTGTCCCTAAACTGCTTCAAGTTCAGTTTGTCTGAAACTGAGCTCATCATCTTTTTCTCCAAATGCTCCTCCTCCATAACTCTCCTAATGGCCCCGCTGTCCTTACTCTTATTGCTCAGGTTAAAATCCCAGTCATCCCAGACTCTTTCCCCGACCCTCAAACTCCACAGCGTGAATTAGTCACCAAATTGTGCCAACTTTATTGCCAAAATATGTCCTGAGTTGAGCCCAATTCTCTACTGCTATTACTAGTGTCTTAGACAGAAACTCATTTTTTTTTCACCTGGATTAATAACAATAATATTAAAAACTAGTATTCACCACCATGTTCACAGGCCAAATGTTGATCGATTACTGTAGCAGACACTTTACATACTTCATCATCCATAGTCTTGAGAGCCATCTATCCTTGATAGAGAGGATCATTCGTTTCTGTTTTCAAATGAGAAAGACAGAAGCTCAGAGGCACTTAATAGCTTTAGTTACACAAAGATATTGTGAGACTCATATGAGACTGAGGTCTGTGTGACTCCAAACCATGGGCCTTTTCTACTCTCTAAATTGCAGTGGTGTCCTAACTGGTCTTCCTGTCACCTGTCTTATTCCTTTCCAATATCTACTGACAGAGGGGTCTGTTTTTACAATGAAACTCTGATCTAGTCTCTCCTGTGTGAAATCCTACAGTAGTTCCCCAGTGTCTTCAGAATAAAATTCCAATTGTTTAACAAGGCTTTTCCTGGTGTGCCACTTTGCCCATTTAGAGATCTGCCTCCCTCTCTCCAACCATACCTATCTCTCTTTTGTTCTTAGAGCATACCATGCCCACTCACTTAGTCATGCTGTATTTCTCTCTGATTCCTCTGCCTGTGATGCCCTTCTGTAAGCCTAGATGCCTCCCCTTCAGCCTCTTAGATGCTCTTGGACCCATCTGCTGTCCAAGTTGAGTGTAGCTGTTCCTCCTCTGGATGCCCAAAATGCTAGTGATTACCTCTAGCACTGAATTTTTGAGTGGTTGCAACAGTCATTGATTGAACACCTACCAAAGTGCAAGAATTCAGGGTGGGCTCTAGTGATTTAGGAATCAGTAAGACATGTTTTAGGTTTCCCCAGTGGTGCCGTGGTAAAGAATTTGCCTGCCATGCAGTAGATGCAGGTCTGATCCGTGGGTTGGGAAGATCCCCTGAAGAAGGAAATGGCACCCCACTCCAGTATTCTTGCCTGGGAAATCCCATGGACAGAGGAGCCTGGTGGGCTGCATTCCACAGGGACGTCAAGAGTCAGACATGACTTAGCAATTCAGCATGCACAAGCCCACATGTCTTGCTTTCAGAGAATTTACTTTAATGAGAGAGACGGATAGCATAGTAATACCACAAGACAGTAATGTAGTAGTGCTACTACGATACAGGATAGTGATGTAATGATGTAATGCTACACTGGGGCTTCCCACATGGTGCTAGTGGTAAAGAATCTGGCTGCCAATGCAGGAGATGCAAGAGACACAGTTTCAATTCCTGGGTTGAGAAAATCCCCTGGCATAAGAAATGGCACTCCACTCCAGTATTCTTGCCTGGAAAATTCCATGGGCAAAGAAGCCTGGCAGACAGGAAGAACGTCTTGTTCATCTCTACAACCTCAGGGCCTAGAACGATGTCTGGGACACGAGGGTGTCAGTAAACACTGACGTGCAGCACGTGTGCTCAGTTGGGTCCAACTCTTGTGACCCCGTGGACTGTATTGTAGCCCGTCAGACTCCTCTGTCCATGGGATTCTTCAGGCGAGAATACTGGAGTGGGTTGCCATTCCCTTCTCCAGGGAATCTTTCCAACCCACGGGATTGAACTTGAGTTGGCAGGCAGGTTCTTTACCACTGAACCACACAGGAAGCCCAAACACTGACAGTTTGAGCTAAGCAGACAAACCAAGACCACCAAGCTATCTCTGTGAGCATACAAGGCTATCTACAGGCACACTCTTCACTTTCATGAGTGTCTTTTCCAGACCCTAATACGTCCAAGTCATCGTTTTCTGTATTTTCAGGAGGTCCTCAAAGTGTACTCCAGCAGGGAAAGAAACTAACATCAAAGGTTGCTCAGCCTAGTGGAACACAGGATAGGCATTTAAGGAAAACAGTGTATGTGTCTTCCAATTAGAGGCCCTTACAGCCCCTTATCATGGGCCGCTGTGGCCTGTCTTGCCTTTTTGCCTTGTCTTTGCCAAGCAAAAAGACAAGTCAGCCATATTTGTGATTTGTGTAGGTCCTTAGGGTAAGGCAAGTTTTGGCAGCCCTTTTGATTAAGGGTCCCTATGTAGAAACAAGGCCCCCTGAAGTCAGTTTCCTCCTACTATTAACCATCCAAGTGACACAAGCAGGAGGGCACAGGGCAAAGGGGAAAGGTTTAAATTACAGCAGGGTGTTGTTGTTGTTGTTTTTTTAAGAAAGCTTTCTTTTATTCAAAACTCTATGGTTACTTGTCTACGAGCAGCATTTCCACCTCCTCTCACCTTGGAGAAAAGAGTGCAAGATGCCTAGGCGATGAAAGAGGAGGTAAGAGGTAGAAAAAAGAGGCACTGATTCCCAGAGCAAAGAGCGTCTAACTGCTTTTAAGTTCTCACAAGTCAAGGCCTCAGATATCAGGCAAGGGAGACAGAAAGCGGGGGAAACATAGAGGAAAGGGCCACTCCCACCCAGACCACAAAAACCCACACACCTGTACTTTCTTTTTTGAAAATCAGATTTTTGAATCGGCTTTGATGATAATATGACCACCCTGACACTGTCTGGAGCAATGGTGAAGGGCTCAGAGTCCAGGGGCCTTGATCCAATGTCAGATCTGCCTTTTAGCTAAGGGTGGGATTCCAATTCCTCCTCTAATATTGGACTCAGAGGCTGGTTATGAGGATCAACACAATGAAGGGATATAAACCCTTTAACGTGGTTCTGGCACCTACTCCCAGGCACTCTTATTGCAACTGACCACTAGGAACTGCCTATGGGACCACTTTCCATGGAGGAAGAATGTCCCGCAAGAGACCTCCTTTTTTTCCCTTGGCTTCCATTCCCTGACCCTTGGCTAGACTGAGTCTTCCTCTGCATCTGTATTTTCTCTGTCACAGAACTACTCCACTGTGCTGTGCTGGTCTTCCTGTCTATCTCCCCATTCAGGGCATGACCATATTGAGGTTCAAGATGTGACTTTCATGCTAGTGCATTCGTTCACTGTGTATCGCTTAGAAAAGAAATGCAAAAAAGCAAAATGGCTGTCTGGGGAGGCCTTATAAATAGCTGTGAAAAGAAGAGAAGTGAAAAGAAAAGAAGAAAAAGAAAGATATAAGTATCTGAATGCAGAGTTCCAAAGAATAGCAAGAAGAGATAAGAAAGCCTTCTTCAGTGATCAATGCAGAGAAATAGAGGAAAAGAACAGAATGGGAAAGACTAGAGATCTCTTCAAGAGGCAGGTCAGGTGGTCTGGTATTCCCATCTCTCTCAGAATTTTCCACAGTTTATTGTGATCCATACAGTCAAAGGCTTTGGCATAGTCAACAAAGCAGAAATAGATGTTTTTCTGGAAAGAAAATTAGAGATACCAAGGGGACATTTCATGCAAAGATGGGCTCGATAAAGGACAGAAATGGTATGGACCTAACAGAAGCAGAAGATATTAAGAACAGGTGGCAAGAATACATGGAAGAACTGTACAAAAAAGATCTTCACAACCTGGATAATCATGATGGTGTGATCACTCACCTAGAGCCACACATCCTGGAATGTGAAGTCAAGTGGGCCTTAGAAAGCATCACTACGAACAAAGCTAGTGGAGGTGATGGGATTCCAGTTGAGCTATTTCAAATCCTGAAAGATGATGCTGTGAAAGTGTTGCACTCAATATGCCAGCAAATTTGGAAAACTCAGCAGTGGATACAGGATTGGAAAAGGTCAGTTTTCATTCCAATCCCAAAGAAAGGCAATGCCAAAGAATGCTCAAACTACCACACAATTGCACTCATCTCACATGCTAGTAAAGTAATGCTCAAAATTCTCCAAGCCAGGCTTCAGCAATACGTGAACTGTGAACTTCCAGATGTTCAAGTTGGTTTTAGAAAAGGCAGAAGAACCAGAGATCAAATTGCCAACATCAGCTGGATCATGGAAAAAGCAAGAGAGTTCCAGAAAACATCTATTTCTGCTTTATTGACTATGCCAAAGCCTTTGACTGTGTGGATCACAAGAAACTGTGGAAAATTCTGAAAGAGATGGGAATACAGACCACCTGACCTGCCTCTTGAGAAATCTGTATGCAGGTCAGGAAGCAACAGTTAGAACTGGACATGGAACAACAGACTGGTTCCAAATAGGAAAAGAAGTATGTCAAGGCTGTATATTGTCACCCTGCTTATTTAACTTCTATGCAGAGTACATCATGAGAAACGCTGGACTGGAAGAAACACAAGCTGGAATCAAGATTGCTGGGAGAAATATCAATAACATCAGATATGCAGATGACACCACCCTTATGGCAGAAAGTGAAGAGGAGCCAAAAAGCCTCTTGATGAAAGTGAAAGAGGAGAGTGAAAAAGTTGGCTTAAATCTCAACATTCAGAAAACGAAGATCATGGCATCTGGTCCCATCACTTCATGGGAAATAGATGGGGAAACAGTGCAAACAGTGTCAGACTTTATTTTGGGGGGCTCCAAAATCACTGCAGATGGTGACTGCAGCCATGAAATTAAAAGAAGCTTACTCCTTGGAAGGAAAGCTATGATCAACCTAGACAGCGTATTCAAAAGCAGAGACATTACTTTGCCAACTAAGGTCCGTCTAGTCAAGGCTATGGTTTTTCCAGTAGTCATGTACGGATGTGAGAGTTGGACTGTGAAGAAGGCTGAGCTCTGAAGAATTGATGCTTTTGAATTGTGGTGTTGGAGAAGACTCTTGAGAGTCCCTTGGACTGCAAGGAAATCCAACCAGTTCATTCTGAAGGAGAGCAGCCCTGGGAGTTCTTTGGAGGGAATGATGCTAAAGCTGAAACTCCAGTACTTTGGCCATCTCATGCGATGAGTTGACTCA
This sequence comes from Ovis aries, assembly GCF_016772045.2. Taxonomy (NCBI): domain Eukaryota; kingdom Metazoa; phylum Chordata; class Mammalia; order Artiodactyla; family Bovidae; genus Ovis; species Ovis aries. The sequence goes on from NC_056056.1 coordinate 62,642,416, forward strand.
TTGGAAAAGACTCTGATGCTGGGAGGGATTGGGGGCCGGAGGAGAAGGGGATGACTGAGGGTGAGATGGCTGGATAGCATCACTGACTCAAATGACGTGAATCTGAGTGAACTCCGGGAGTTGTTGATGGACAGGGAGGCCTGGCCTGCTGCGATTCATGGGGTCACAAAGAGTCAGACACGACTGAGTGACTGAACTGAACTGAAGTGGGGGGGAGGGGCGTGTCACTAAGTGGTAAACAAACTAGTGAAATCCGGGAATGACCTATAGACGTACTTATATCAGTTGTCCAATCAACAAACATATGTACCCAGCCCCTGAGGTGTGTTTTGACAAAAGGCTTTTGGATCAAAGAAAAGGACTGGAACTGTGAACATGATTCCCAGCAAATGTATCAGCCATGACAGTGATCTGCTAGGTCACATGCTGGATTTTATAAAAAACAGACCTGATAGAGAGTGCCCTAGCTCTCTCTTGTCTCTCTCTCTTGCTTTCTTTCTCCCTCTCTAAGTCCAGAGAAACTTAGCAATTACTTATCAATTCAGACAGACTTTTGGCTTCTCTAAAGGTAATGTTTAAAAGTCCAGACTCAGGAGGAGGCATCCACACAGTTTATTAGCCAGGGCTTTGAAGGAAAAAACAAACAAACAAACCAACCTTCAATCACTGAGCACAACCTTGTGACTCTGGTTTCTTTGCTTGCTGGACACACTGTCCCTCCCCCTGGGCTCCGGTTCCACTGCCACAGGAGGAAACAGAAGGGAGAGCCACCACTCAAAGAGCTCAGCATACCTGAGCCCACTCCACGGTCTCCCAACATACAGAAACAGATTCCTGGACTGCTGGAAAGCCAGAGCCATCTCCCAGACCCATCTCTTGTCCTCCAGTCACCATACACCTATGCATCTGTCAGGCCCTTCTTTAGCTATATTCCAGTACATACAGCTTTCTATCTGTCACACTCATGATTACCAGTCCCCACAAACCCAGCAAGCTCCTACTTGAGAGGCAGAAGAGGTTAAGAGGTACTACCTAAGACGGCAGCCAAGCTGTGACTTCAGAGGCCTGAAAACATAGTGCCGGGCCTGACATACCCCTCCTGGGCTAGTTTATCTTCTAGATAAATGCCTCAATGAAAATACAAGTGATGCTCCCAAAATCTTGAGCCTTTTACTCCAGTCATTAGCACTTGAGGGAAATGCTTCTCAGATCAGTCATCTGGTGACCCAGGAAAGGGGACAATGCCAGAGACATTACCACCAGAGGCAGTAAGAGTCTGGTCTGAAGTGCTACAGGGAATCTGAGTGGTCTGCACCACGTTGATGGACAGGGAAGTTCTCACCCTGCTCCATCCTCAAAAGCAGCCTTACTAGAGTATTTCTGTGACCTCCTAACAAAACCTCAACACCTTGCACATACCAGGCAACCTCACGCCACTAAAGTCTGAGGGACAACCTGCCAAACCCAGCAAACTCAGGGGGATCACAACTGTCTGAGTCAGCTGTGCAAGAAGCCAGAGTACTCAAATGTGCAGGTATTTGTGTAAGGCAGTCTGGCCCATACAGCAAGTGGCCAATGGACCAGCAAAGAAGGGGTTCAGCTTTCAGCTTTCAAAGGCAGAGCTACAGAAATGCAAATCAAGACCACAATGAGGTACCATTTCACGCCAGGCAGAATAGCTGAGATCCAAAAGTCTACAAGCAATAAATGCTGGAGAGGGTGTGGAGAAAAGGGAACCCTCTTACACTGTCGGTGGAATGCAAACTAGTACAGCCACTATGGAGAACAGTGTGGCGATTCCTTAAAAAACTGGAAATAGAACTGCCTTATGACCTAGCAATCCCACTGCTGGGCATACATACTGAGGAAACCAGAATTGAAAGAGACACGTGTACCCCAATGTTCATCACAGCACTGTTTATAATAGCCAGGACATGGAAGCAACCTAGATGTCCATCAGCAGATGAATGGATAAGAAAGCTGTGGTACATATACACAATGGAGTATTACTCAGCCATTAAAAAGAATACATTTGAATCAGTTCTAATGAGGTGGATGAAACTGGAGCCTAATATACAGAGTGAAGTAAGCCAGAAAGAAAAACACCAATACAGTATACTAATGCATATATATGGAATTTAGAAAGATGGTAATGATAACCCTGTATGCGAGACAGCAAAAGAGACACAGATGTATAGAACAGTCTTTTGGACTCTGTGGGAGAGGGAGAGGGTGGGATGATTTGGGAGAATGGCATGGAAACATGTATAATATCATATATGAAACAAATCGCCAGTCCAGGTTCGATGCATGATACAGGATGCATGGGGCTGGTGCACTGAGATGACCCAGAGGGATGGTACGGAGAGGGAGGTGGGAGGGGAGTTCAGGATGGGGAACACGTGAATACCTGTGGCAGATTCATGTTGATGTATGGCAAAACCAATACAATATTGTAAAGTAATTAACCTCCAATTAAAATAAATAAATTTATATTAAAAAAAAAACAAAGTCAGGGCTACATTCAGGGAAAAGGATCTCAAGTTAATAAAGTGATCAGCTGTAACCTAGTATCCAGTGTCACACATAACTCATAAAAGTGGTCAGTGACAGGTTCCAAATGTGGTTCTCAAAAACTCTGCAAGTCATTAAACTCTCTTAATAAGTTTTACCTTTAATATATAACACTTGGAGAAAAAACATACTCTGAATCATCAAGTATAGGCAGGAGATCCACCTAGTGCCATTCATCCATTCATCCCACATTCACTGATTGATTTAACACAATACTGATGTGCTATACACACTGCAAAACACAAAATGCTTAGAAGCTGGAGTCAGGTAGCTTCTAACTCCTCCTCGGCACCTCCCACCTCCAGCAAGTGTGCTGATTCTATGGGCCTGTTCTCAAAGAGTGAATGCTGCTCTGACCCTGACCTGGCTCACAAAAGGCTCCACTTAGCATCAAGTTCATTGGTGCTGACCTAGAACTGTGACAGGAGACTGACCCCAATGTCTTGTCCTTCTGAGACTGGGTTAGGGGCAAGATGGAGAGGAAGGGAATGGGAATCGTAAGAAGAAAGGCAGAGTCTTAGACCACAAGGTGGTGCAGTTGAAAAACCCAATAGACTTTGGCTCTTATCAATGTACACAACAAATCCAGCTCGTGTGTATATAGCACTTACTATATGTGGTTTCAGCCCTTTACCAGAATGTGTTTTACAGTCCAGATGTCTGGTGAATCCTGGCCTACATTAGCTGTGCGACTTTGGGCAAACTGCTTAGCTTCCTGGGACACCATTTCTTTGCCTGGAAAATAGGATAATGCTAGTACTAAATAATAGGTCCTCATAAAAATTAAATTAGTAAAAATATAAAATGCTAAAATTGAACCCTGTCCTGGCACTCAGTGCTAATATGAACAATTATTATCCCACTAGTTAATAACACTCGTCTGCAGAGAAGGCAGACTATTTCTTCTTATTTTGTTAACAAGGTTTTGAGAGGCTGAGTCAATGTCTCAAGGTCACAAAGTCGCAGAACTAGAATTTGAATGCAGGCAGCCTGATTCCAAAGCTTGCAAGTTTAACCACCAGCATGAGGACAGCACTGTGCTGGGTTCCAGGTAGACCAGTCAGGGGATGAACAAGAGATCCCTATAAAACACAGTAAACACTACAAGAGAGATATTAAAAGAAAAAATGGGAGAGGATGGCTGGGGATGGGGTATCAGGGAGGGATAAAACCAAACCACCTGTAGAGGCTGAATTATGCTTCACCCAGCACGGGACTTGAGATCTGGTCTCAAAGAATAATTTGCTAGCCATGGAGAAAGACGGGCGTTCCAAAAAGTCAAGACCTAGAATACCAAAAGAACGGGAAGTTGGGTGGAATAGAAAGTGCATACTGGAAGTGTCATGAGATGAATTTGGGAAGGTAAATTGAGGTCAGTGTCTGAGGTTAGATTTTATTCTAAGAGACAGTGATTCTCAAATTATAATATGCACAGGATCTACCTCAGTGCTCGTAAAACACGTGCAGATTCTCATCTCTTCTGTCATCTGAGGGTGGGAGGACACTAACATTTCCATGTTAAGAACCAAAAATGTTTCCAGACATTGCCAGATACCATTTGGGAGGCAAAACTGAAACCCTGGCTGACAGCCTCTATTTTAAATCCTCCCATCCCCACTTTCCAGACACAGAAAACTACAGAAAGGCCTCATGCAGGATTTAAATGCTAGTGGTCCCACTCTAGGGTTTAGGTTAGCCAACAAGCCTAACAGTCTTTTGGGGAGAGAGACTCAAGTCATCCTTCTGGGGAAGAATTACATATTTGATGACAGACTGGATGACGGGCAGAAGATACAGGAGTGAGGTTTCAAGTTGAAGCTTCAGTGCTTTCCACTGAATTGTGAGGATAGTAGGTACTAAATAAATCATTTGGATTTGAATAGAATCAAGATGTATTTGCTCAAAAAGTAAAAAGCCTGGTCCCATGTGGTATGACCCAGGGACAGGCGTTGGTATTCTGCTCAAATGCATAGAGGAACTCTTTGTAGGGCAGGATGTGGGGATGCTTGGTACAAACCAGCTGATTCCCAAATCCTGGCTGTATCCCTTCCCATCTGCATAGCCCTGGCAACATTACTCACCCTCTGTGCTTCTCACTTTGCCCCTTTGTAAAATAGGGATAGGAGTCCCTACTCAGAGGCTTGATGTGAGAACTCAGGTAGTTAATAAGAGCAAAATGGCAAACTAACACAAAATGGTTTCCTCCCCTCTCCTTCCAAATCAGTCTCCTTACCTCCACCCTTGAATCCCATATTTAGTGCTCATCCCCACCCCCACACTCTAATCCTTGGGAAACCCAGTCAGAACTGCAAGAAGCTGACTACACTCCTCTCTGTGAGCAGAGCATCCCCCTAAGGATTTAGGGACCACCAACTACCTTTTCACCCCCCTATCCACTTTGATTTCTGGGGCCACCAAAAGCATGCAGCAGGCTGAGTTCCTGGAAAGGAGTCTGGTAAATGTCAGATATGCAGATGACACCTCCCTTATGGCAGAAAGAGAGGAGGAACTAAAGAGCCTCTTGATGATGGTGACAGAGGAGAGTGAAAAAGCTGGCTTAAAACATTCATAAAACAAAGCTATGGTTTTTCCAGTAGTCATGTATGAATGTGAGAGTCGGACCATAAAGAAGGCTGACCATGGAAGAAACGATGCTTTTGAACTGTGGTGTTGGAGAAGACTCTTTTGGACCACAAGGAGATCAAACCAGTCAATCCTAAAGGAAATCAACCCAGAATCTTCATCGGAAGAACTGAGGCTGAAGCTCCAATACTTTGGCCACCTACCTAATGGAAAGACCCAACTCATTGGAAAAGACCCTGATGCCAGGAAACATGGAAGGCAGGAGGAGATGGGGACAACAGAGAACGAGATGGGTGGATGGCATCACTGACTCAGTGGACATGAGTTTGAGCAAGCTCTGGGAGATGGTGAAGGTCAGGGACAGGGAAGCCTGGTGTGCTGCAGTCCCCGGGGTCGCAAATAGTCGGACACGACTGAGCGGCTGAACAAAAATGAGGTCAACTAGAGCCAAGGAAATTTCGGACAGGGCTGCACCTGACAGGTCCGAGGTCAAAGCCAGTCACTGTCGCCGGCTGGGAACTAAGCCCCTGGTCCCGGAGGCGGAGGAGGAGAGAGGTGCAGAGATTAGGAAAGGACTCTCCGAAGCCAGGCTGCATAGGCAAGGAGCGGAGAGTTCCTGGATCCAGAAAAAGAAGCAGGGATGCGGGTAGGAAGCAACAGGAAAGTGAGAAGAGAGAAAACAAGCGCCCGTAAGCAAAGTTCCTTGGGGATACTCAGGCTACAACACCTGGGCAGGGGGTCAGGAACAAAGCAGCCTTCTCGGGTCAGAAGTACTCTGCGTGTTTCCAAAGCAGGGGTGTTCAGGGCAGGCGACGGCGCGCTGGGCATGCCAGGCGCCCCTACACCCTGAGCGCGCTCAACCGCAACGCTTACCTTCGCCAGGGCCGCCAACGCGCACTTCCGGGGTCCTGGCTCCGGGTGCTGGGGGCGGAGCCGGGGGACCAGGAGCCGATCACTAAGAGGACGCAACACAGCTGTGGCCAAGGTTTGGGCTGGCACTGGCGATTCGGAAAGAAACCCCAGTGGAGACCTGTGGGCACCGGGTCCCGGCCTGGGCGCTCACGGGCGGCGGTGGTAACCCCAGCAGACGCAGGAGGACCACGATTCGGTGGGAGGAAAAGGTTGTCTCATTTCCTTCAGTCTGCCCCCTCCACTCCACCCACTTTGCTCTGGACCTGCCCTCCCTTCCCCTCCCCTTCCCCAAACCAGCTACCCGTAAGGGCGCTGGAAAGACCTGAAACCTGAATGGCTGCGGCTCGCGGCGCCTCCCTCCGCAGCAAGTTAGTTCAAGCTCCGAAACTCCTGCCTTCTCCGCGCACTTCGAACAGTCCCCAGGGCTCTGAAAGGTTCTCCGTGGGCTGTCCCCACCCTGCCCCAGAGCTCTTCCCTTTTCCCCTGCTGGGAGGAAAGAAAAAGAAAGTGAAGGTCGCTCAGTCGTGTTCCACTCTTTGCGACCCCATGACTATACAGTCCATGGAACTCTCCAGGCCAGAATCCTGGAATGGGTAACCTATCCCTTCCCCAGGGGATCTTCCTGACCTCGGAATCCAACCAGGGTCTGCTGCATTGCAGGCAGATTCTTTACCAACTGAGCTATGAGGGGCGCCCTTGCTGGGACCAGCCCAGATTTAAAAGCTAACCTCCAAGCTGCTTCCAGCATCCCATCCTCTCCTTCCTGTCCTCTCCCTTGCTTTGAGCTCTTTCGTGTGTGTGTGTGGGGGGGGGGGGGGGGGGCGGCGGGGAGGGGTCCCTTTTTCTGATCTTAGTTCCCTATCTTAGTTCTAGGATCAGATATCCAACCTGTGCCCCCTGCTGTGGAAGGCCAGACTCTGAATCACTGAACCACCAGGGACATACCTGAGCCCCTATTAAGCTACTTATTCCCCCCCAATCAGTTCAGTTCAATTGCTCAGTCGTCCGACTCTTTGCAACCCCATGAATCGCAGCATGCCATGCCTCCCTGTCCATCACCAATTCCCGGAGTTCACTCAAACTCACATCCATCAAGTCGGTGATGCCAATCCAGCCATCTCATCCTCTGTCATCCACTTTTCCTCCTGTCCCCAATCCCTCCCAGCATTACAGTCTTTTCCAGTGAGTCAACTCTTCGCGTGAGGTGGCCAAAGTATTGGAGTTTCAGCTTTAGCATCAGTCCTTCCAAAGAACACCCAGGACTGATCTCCTTTAGAATGAACTGGTTGGATCTCCTTGCAGTCCAAGGGACTCTCAAGAGTCTTCTCCAACACCACAGTTCAAAAGCATCAATTCTTCGGAGCTCAGCCTTCTTCACAGTCCAACTCTCACATCCATACATGACCACTGGAAAAACCATAGCCTTGACTAGATGGACCTTTGTTGGCAAAGTAATGTCTGCTTTTTAATATGCTGTATAGGTTGATCATAACTTTCCTTCCAAGGAGTAAGCGTCTTTTAATTTCATGGCTGCAATCACCACCTACAGTGATTTTGGAGCCCCCCAAAATAAAGTCTGCCACTGTTTCCCTATCTATTTGCCATGAAGTGATGGGACCAGATGCCATGATCTTCGTTTTCTGAATGTTGAGCTTTAAGCCAACTTTTTCACTCTCCTCTTTGACTTTCATCAAGAGGCTTTTTAGTTTCTGCCATAAGGGTGGTGTCATCTGCATATCTGAGGTTATTGATATTTCTCCTGGCGATCTTTTTTTTTTTTTTTTTTGGTAAAATAGCTTTATCCTCTGTCAAAACACAAACCAACACATTTGAGGCGGGGGGAGAGGGGGGCAGGAGGAGAGAGAGGAGAGGGAGGCAACACAGTCTAGCCCCACGGCACATTTAGAAGAGGGCATGAGATTAAAAAGCCTCACCCCACTGCTTGCCCAGCTGAGAAAAAGTCACGACCCTAATACCCACTTATAAATATCTCGTTATATTAAAAAAAATAATAATATATTTCCAGGGCCCACCTGACTCTGCCCCTGCACAGAAAGGGTTAACCTTCAGTATTCGATATCAGGGTTCCTGGGATGGAGGTGGTAAGAAGAGGGAGATTGAGAACAGGGAGGTGTGGAAAAACAGGGAGGGATGAGACCATGTGTCACTGGGGCCCTCCAGAACATCCAGAACAAAGAAAAGGTAGGGCACCTGTCAGAGACAGAAACCAGTGCTATCCCAGGGGTTGTCTCACTCCTGTCCTCAGTGCCTAATGCTCTGAGGTGATCTGTCCTTTCAGACACCCCTGTGAGGTTCCAAAATCAGGATCCATCTTCCCCTCTCAGTCCCAGCCCATTCCACTCACCACCCAGCTTTTAGAGTCCTAATAGGGAGCAGTCCCCTCCCCATGTAAGAAACATGGGGAAAGCTGGAGGTGCTGCCTGGGAGGAGAGGGTATTCTGGAGGGTGAGCCACTTTTGGGGTCCCCCTTCAGTCCCTGACCAGGCAATAAATGTGGTGCTGGGCCGCCCGCTCACTGGTGGAGACTTCAAAGACGTAGGCAGTGCAGAGCAACAGTTCCTGGGTGTCTCTGTTTGTCACCACCTGCAGGATGGTGAAGTTCTCCAGGACGCTGTTCATCATATAACGCTCAGGCAGCTGCCGCAATTTGTGCAGAAAATTCACCAGGTACTCAAACATGGGTGAGCGCAGCAGGCGGTACATGAAACTTCCGTCCTGCAGCTGGGCACGCTCCGTCCAGAATTTGACCAGAAAGAAGGCATGGGGGTGCCCATGATCATACAGCTCCCGCAGACCCCTCTTTTTCTCGGGGAATTTGTCGTAGATCTGCCGGACGTCCACACTCTCGAGGGGAGACGCTCCAGGGCTGGGGCAGTGCTGGCTGATGTGTACAAACAGGTGCCTCTGGTAAGAATCAGTTGCATCTGGTGGTTCCACAAAGGCCGAGAACTCCACCAGCGGCAACCAAGCAGTGCCCAGAGCCCGAGCCTGCCAGGCTGGGGGTGATGGGGCAGGTGGGGGCAAAGTGGGAGGTAAGAGGGCTTTGGGGGGCTCATACCCTGGGAGGTCAGTAGATGGAGGAGTCCATGACAAGGAGAACGGTGTCTGCGAGAATGGCTTCACATCAGGAACATTCCACGGGGGCCCAGAACTCCCCGACCAAAACTGGAAAAGCTCCGAGGTCTGAGGACCGGCGGGACCCAGTTTGGCCTGCAGGAAAGGTGCTGAGATGAGCTGGAAGGAGGACATGGTGGCCATTGTCTGGACAGCCTTGTCCTTGGAGACCTGGTCCACATTCAGGGCCTTGAGCTGGGACTGGATTTCCCTCGATTTCCTTCGGGCCAAAACCTGGATGTGACTACAGATCTGTTTGTGAGTTTGGGTCTTTCCTGTTCTCAGCTTGATGTAGCAGGTAATCAGTTCATTCCGATCATACATCTTGCCTTCATCAGACAGGATGATTTTCCGCCCACAGGGCGAGTAGATGGCCAGGGCCTCCTGGAAGCTCTGCTCGATGTCTGGACTCCAGACACCTTCTGCGTCTGGGCCCCCATCGCCCCCCAACCCCTCACTGCCATTGGTGCCCTCCTTGCTTCCTTCCTCACTTCCTGTCCAGCCGTTGCCATCGACCAGAGGGGTCCAGTGCGGGGTTCCCCCATCTGGGCCTCCTGGCCTGGGGCTGGGGAGCTGCTGTCCCAGCAATCTTAATTCCAGCTTGTGCTTCTTCCAGCCCAGCGTTTCTCATGATGTACTCTGCACATAAGTTAAATAAGCAGGGTGACAATATATAGCCTTGACGTACTCCTTTTCCTATTTGGAACCAGTCTGTTGTTCCATGTCCAGTTCTAACTGTTGCTTCCTGACCTGCATACAGATTTCTCAAGAGGCAGGTCAGGTGGTCTGTATTCCCATCTCTTTCAGAATTTTCCACAGTTTATTGTGATCCACACAGTCAAAGACTTTGGCACAGTCAATAAAACAGAAATAGATGTTTTTCTGGAACTCTCTTGCTTATTTGATGATCCAGCAGATGTTGGCAATTTGATCTCTGGTTCCTCTGCCTTTTCTAAAACCAACTTGAACATCCGGAAGTTCACGGTTCACGTATTGCTGAAGCCTGGCTTGGAGAATTTTGAGCATTACTTTACTAGTGTGTGAGATGAGTGCAATTGTGTGGTAGTTTGAGCATTCTTTGGCATTGCCTTTCTTTGGGACTGGAATGAAAACTGACCTTTTCCAATCCTGTGGCTACTGCTGAGTTTTCCAAATTTGCTGGCATATTGCATGCAGCACTTTCCCAGCATCATCTTTCAGGACTTGGAATAGCTCCACTGGAATTCCATCACCTCCACTAGCTTTGTTCGTAGTGATGCTTTCTAACGCCCACTTGACTTCACATTCCAGAATGTCTGGCTCTAGATGAGTGATCACACCATCGTGATCATCTTGCTTGTGAAGATCTTTTTTGTACAGTTCTGTATATTCTTGCCACCTCTTCTTAATATCTTCTGCTTCTGTTAGGTCCATACCATTTCTGTCCTTTATCCAGCCCATTTTTGCATGAACTCTTCCCTTGGTATCTCTAATTTTCTTGAAGAGATCTCTAGTCTTTCCCATTCTGTTGTTTTCTTCTATTTCTTTGCATTGATCTTTGAGGAAGGCTTTCTTATCTCTCCTTGCTATTCTTTGGAACTCTGCATTCAGATGCTTATATATTTCCTTTTCTCCTTGGCTTTTCACTTCTCTTCTTTTCATAGCTATTTGTAAGGCCTCCCCAGACAGACATTTTGCTTTTTTGCATTCTTTTCCACGGGGATGGTCTTGATCCCTGTCTCCTGTACAACGTCACGAACCTCCATCCATAGTTCATCAGGCACTCTGTCTATCAGATCTAGTCCCTTAAATCTATTTCTCACTTCCACTGTATAATCATAAGGGGTTTGATTTAGGTCATACCTGAATGGTCTAGTGGTTTTCCCTACTTTCTTCAATTTAAGTCTGAATTTGCCAATAAGGAGCTCATGATCTGAGCCACAGTCAGCTCTCAGTCTTGTTTTTGCCGACTGTATAGACCTTCTCCATCTTTGGCTGCAAAGAATATAATCAATCTGATTTCGGTGTTGACCATCTGGTGATGTCCATGTGTAGAGTCTTCTCTTGTGTTGTTGGAAGAGGGTGTTTTCTATGACCAGTGCGTTCTCTTGGCAAAACTCTATTAGCCTTTGCCCTGCTTCATTTCATATTCCAAGGCCAAATTTGCCTATTACCCCAGGTGTTTCTTGACTTCCTACTTTTGCATTCCAGTCCCCTATAATGAAAAGGACATCTTTTTTTCCCCAATGCGGGTGTTTAAACCCTAATGTATAATCTTCAAAGAATGTTATTTTGATGAGGAGAGTATTTGATGTCTTTGTTTGGTTTTGCTCATTCAAATTTTGGATTTTCTTTCTTAAATTCAAGAACTGTTTTATTTAAGAGCCTGATAAGTGCTGAGCTGGGCTCTAGGAACTTAGCAAAGAACCAGTAGGGCAAGTTGTTCCTGGACAATTGTAATATGTGTCTGGTGCAGACAGAGGCCCAGGAATTCTGTGGTCTCTTACAAGATAGGTCAAGTACTGGAAGAGCTTTCTACAGAGTGAAAAAGGCATGCACAGAGCTAAGAAGGAATGGAAAACCCCCATCAGGAGGTGGTCTATCAGAGAACACAGCCAGGATGGGGAGTGACAGTAGATGAATGTGGAAGAGAATGGTGACCAGTCTACCAAGAAAGAATTAAGAACTTGTCAACCACAGATTGCAGTTGCCATGGGTGCTCTGGCTTCCTAGGCAGCACTAGTGCTAAAGAATCCACCTACCAATGCAGGAGACTCAAGAGATGTGGGTTCAGTTCCTGGGTCGGGAAGATCCCCTGGAGAAGAAAATGGCAACCCACTCCAGTATTCTTTCTTGGATAATCCCATGGACAGAGGAGCCTGGCGACTATAGTCTTTGGGGGTCACAAAGAGTTGGACATGACTGACTGACTAAGCACACACACACAAACACACATACCTGGGTGCTTGCCATTTACTTCTACAAGGATTAAATCATTTTTTGCTGCTGACTTTCAACATCCCCTGAAGGAGTTCAGGGTGAGGAGCAGAAATGAGGCTATCTGTGCCCCAGGAAAACTGACAGGACAGGTCTTTAGATAGTTAGATATTCTCAGGAGCTGATTTTTGTGAGCCCAATTCTTGCATCTCCTCCTATCTGGAACACTAAAATCCTTCATGGTGACACTGTTCCTCAGGACTAGCAAAAGCTTCACAAGACTAATAGAAACCTTCTGGAAAAATAATGTGTTTGATTGCATGTATTCCCTGTTCACAAAAAATCATATATACTGACCTTTCCCCTGCTGCCTCTTTGGAGCAGTTTCTCAGAGCTCTCTGAGGTGCTGTCTCCTGGCTGCAGTCCTCATTTTACTGCAGATAAAACTTGCAACTCTCACATTGCGCATTTAAGTTGACAAGCTACAGAGAACAGTGGGCTGGCATTGGCAAGAACTAGTGACCAAGAGCTGATAGGGTACAGACGACTGGGTGAAGTAAAGAGGCAACTTCCAGGCCTCTGGCTGGACACACTGGTGACCAGTGGATGACCAGAATCCAGAGCACCTTCTGGGGATGCTCTTTCAAGTGTGATCTGGGGACTGGCATTATTAACATGAACTGAGAGTTTGTTGCAAATGGGAACTTTACAGCCCTATTTGACCTACTGAATCGGAATCTGAATTTTAACAAGATCCCAGATAATTCAAATGTGCATTAGAATTTCAAAAGCGCTGATCTCTAGACCACTGACTGTGTATAAGAATGACTGGTTATTAGACTGTGGAGCTTTTTAATTAGAAACACCTGGAGAGCTTTAAAACACAATATAAGGCCCCCAGACCCCTGCTCCCACAAATGTTTATTTAGTTGGTCTGTGGTGGGGCTTGGAGAAGGCAATGGCACCCCACTCCAGTACTCTTGCCTGGAAAATCCCATGGACGGAGGAGCCTGGTAGGCTGCAGTCCTTGGGGTCGCTAAGAGTTGGACACGACTGAGCAACTTCACTTTCACTTTCATGCATTGGAGAAGGAAATGGCAACCCACTCCAGTGTTCTTGCCTGGAGAATCCCAGGGATGGGGAACCCTGGTGGGCTGCTGTCTCTGGGGTCGCACTGAGTCGGACATGACTGAAGCAACTTAGCAGCAGCAGCACCAGCAGTGGTGGGGCTCCAAAATCAGTGTTTTAAAAATGCTTTTCAGATGATCTAATACAGTCAGAGTTAAAAACCACTGTTCTAGACTTATTCAAATGCTATTTCATTTAACCTTGAAGGACACCTCTTCAGAAAGAAAAGAACACCTGTGTGTAAATGACAATGTAAAGACCAATTATCTCACCCTTGTACAGAGGCAACGGGTCTGCTGGAAAGGTCCCTTGTTTCCTAAACTAATCAGGGAATCAGATTCTTGCCTCATATGGCCTCTGAAGTACTGTTCCAAACTTGGGGCCTCAGGCCTCTCAGGCTTCAGTTACTTATCTGTAAAATACACACATGACTAACTCTATATTTCACACCTTGGCCTGAAAGGTGCCATGATCAGAGCTCTTTCTAACTTGCTAGCTTTATCAGCACGCAAAAGGAAAAGTGATGTTCAGAGGTGGGTTTTCCTGATAAAACACTCTGTGCAGCTGCCATTCATAAGCACCAGAGATCAGAGAATTATGTGCTGAGCAAGGGCAACACACATAAGTGATGCTCAGTAAATATGTACTAAATGTATAAATAAATATATGAGTGAATAAATATCATTCATAATGGTGGCATAGACATTCCATGAATTGGCCTTAACCCAGAGCATATTCACTTGCTTCCTAATCTAGAGGAAGGACTCTGGAATTTGGAAGCACTTTGACCCGTAAACCTAGTTTAGGATTTAAAACTACTCCCTGATGGCTCAGCAGTAAAGAATCCACCGGCCAACGCAGGAGATGCAGATTCAATCCCTGGGTGGGGAAGATCCCCTGAAGAAAGAAAAGGCAACCCACTCCAGTATTCTTGCCTGGGAAGTCCCATGGAAAGAGGAGTCTTGTGGACTATAGTCCATGGGGTCGCAAAGAGTCAGACACAACTTAGCAACTAAAAAACAACAAAAATAAAACCTTTGTTGAATGCTTAGTACACACCAGGCATTGAGCTAAATGCTCTGCTTAGGATAACCTCATTTCATTATAATGAAGAAGATACTATTGAACTTCTACAGCCCAATTAGTTTCAGGAATCATAGATATAAAGGGATGAGGGCAGCCCCTAGGGCAGCATCCAGGGCAGCCCCTGCCTCTGGTTGTGCAACTGGGCATATGTGGCCAGAGAGCCCTCTTGGGGGTCTTAGGGGTCCCTCTTCAAAGAGAATGCTTCCGTAGAGACCAACCTGAGGGAAGGGCTTTGGAGTGACTGCTCCAGGGCCCCATAAGAACTGATGCTCCCAGAAGCTATCTCAAGAGATCTCTGGACTATATGGTTAAGCCTTGGATAGCGACTCTTCAAAGCTACCCACTTCGTGGTTGCACCTATTTGCACTTACTGTCTTGCTTACTTACAAAAGCCAAACCCTGCCACAGTTCTTTTCACATATATTTTTCCTAACCCTCACAGCATCCTGATGTGTTAAGTACTCTTGTTTTCATGTTTTATAAATGAGAAAACTGAGATGTCATTAAATGAAGATTTGTTTGTCCCTACAATCCAAGTTTCTCAAGTGGTACAATTGACCACCACCATTGTTCGCATCGATCACCACCCTTTTACCCCCACACCACCATTTTGATAGAAACAAGAGTTCTTATTTCAGATCTCATTCACTTGTCACAGTTACACTTCATCAAAATTCTCTGTCCCCCTTTTCCCCATATGTAAAATAAGTTGTCCTTGATTGCCCTTTTACCAAGACACTATGCATGGCTTGGGGCTTCCTCTGTGGCTCAGCAGCTAAGAATCCACCTACAACGCAGGAGACGTAAGAGGTGCAGGTTCGATCCCTGGGTCAGAAAGATCTCCTAGAGGAGGGCATGGCAACCCACTCCAGTATTCTTGCCTGGACAGAGGAGCCTGGTAGGTTACAGTCCATAGGGTCGCAAAGAGTCAGACATGACTGAAGCGACTCAGCAAGCAAGCAAGCAATACATGGCTCGATTCTCCATAACCTGAGATGAGGAGAGAGAAACTATAGACTGTGATGAGAAACCAAACATATTGGGGAGATTTATCCCAGGATGAGAGGGTTCAGTACTTCATTAATAGCACAACTATCATAAAAGAGGGAATCCTCTGTTTTCCATGTCTGTGCATGCGTGCTTAGTTGCTTCAGATGTGTCCTACTCTGTGACCCCATGGACTGTAGCTGATCAGGCTCCTCTGTCCATGGGATTCTCCAGGCAAGAATACTGGAGTGGGTTGTCATGCCCTCCTCCAGCAGATCTTCCCAATGCAGGGATTGAATCTGTGTCTCTTATGTCTCCTGCACTGGCAGGCGGGTTCTTTACCACTAGTGCCATCTGGCATTCTGTATAATTCAAGACTTTAGACTGAATGTGAGGAGGGGCTATTAAGTCCCTATCCTAGACTATGGCAGATACTCAGTGGCCATCTTATGAAGCTACTCCCCTGGTTATGGGACTGCTGGGCTGGCATTATGGCTCAGTTAAATAGGAACACAATTTGGGGTTGAGAGCCATAGGATGAGCCAGGTAGGAGCAGAAGCAGGAGGGAGTCCATACTCACAGACATGGCCTGTGGCTCCAGTTATAGGCAGGGGTGGGGAATTAGAAGAGGAAAAGTGTTCATCCTGGGAAACCAGAATCTGAAGTAACTACTTCATGCATGGGTCCAGGCCCAGAGCTGCGAACTAAACTCTGACTGTAAGCACTCTTGCTTACAAGTGTAAGCTTGTAAGCTTACAAGCTTGTAAGCCCAAGTGTCAACAAGCTTAGGCCTACCTGCAGAGTATGCTAGGCTCCCAAGGTGCTGGTGGTAAGAGCAGGGCTCCACCACCCTGCACACTGGTGTCCTGGTTAGCAGCAGGACATCTTGACCCATGGAAGAGGTCCAGTCCCATGGGCTTCCCAGTGGCGCTAGTGGTAAAGAACACGGCTGCCAATGCAGGAGACGTAAGAAATGAAGGTTCAAAGACAATCTCTTTAACAAGTGGTGCTGGGAAAACTCATCAACCTCTTGTAAAAGAATGAAACTAGAACACTTTCTAACACCATACACAAAAATAAACTCAAAACGGATTAAAGATCTAAACATAAGACCAGAAACTATAAAACTCCTAGAGGAGAACATAGGCAAAACACTCTCCAGCATAAACCACAGCAGGATCCTCTATGACCCACCCCCCAGAGTATTGGAAATAAAAGCAAAAATAAACAAATGGGGCCTAATTAAAATTAAAAGCTTCTGCACAACAAACGAAACTATAAGCAAGGTGAAAAGACAGCCTTCAGAATGGGAGAAAATAATAGCAAATGAAGCAACAGACAAAGAATTAATCTCAAAAATATACAAGCAACTCCTGCAGCTCAATTCCAGAAAAATAAAAGACCCAATCAAAAAAATGGGCCAAAGAACTAAACAGACATTTCTCCGAAGAAGACATACAGATGGCTAACAAACACATAAAAAGATGCTCAACATCACTCATTATCAGAGAAATGCAAATCAAAACCACAATGAGGTACCATTTCATGCCAGTCAGAATGGCTGCTATCTAAAAGTCTACAAGCAGTAAATGCTGGAGAGGGTGTGGAGAAAAGGGAACCCTCTTACACTGTTGGTGGGAATGCAAACTAGTACAGCCACTATGGAGAACAGTGTGGAGATTCCTTAAAAAACTGGAAATAGAACTGCCATATGACCCAGCAGTCCCACTCTTGAGCATACACATGAAGGAAACCAGAATTGAAAGAGACACGTGTACCCCAATGTTCATCGCAGCACTGTTTATAATAGCCAGGACATGGAAACAACCTAGATGTCCATCAGCAGATGAATGGATAAGAAAGCTGTGATACATATACACAACAGAGTATTTCTCAGCCATTAAAAAGAAAACATTTGAATCCGTTCTAATGAGGTGGATGAAACTGGAGCCTATTATACAGAGTGAAGTAAGCCAGAAAGAAAAACACCAATACAGTATACTAATGCATATATATGGAATTTAGAAAGATGGTAACGATAACCCTGTATGCAAGACAGCAAAAGAGACACAGATGTATAGAACAGTCTTTTGGGCTCTGTGGGAGAGGGAGAGGGTGGGATGATTTGGGAGAATGGCATTGAAACATGTAAATTATCATATGTGAAATGAATTGCAGTCCAGGTTCAATGCATGATACACCGTGCTCAGGGCTGGTGCACTGGGATGACCCAGAGGGATGGGATGAGGAAGGAGGTGGGCGGGGGGTTCAGGATGGGAAACACATGTACACCCCTGGTAGATTCATGTCAATGTATGGCAAAACCAATACAATATTGCAAAGTAATTAACCTCCAATTAAACTAAATAAATTTATATTAAAAAAAAAGAAATGAGGATTCAATACCTGGGTTGGGAAGATCCTCAGGAGAAAGAAACAGCAACCCACTCCAGTATTCTTGCCTAGAGAATCCCATGAATAGAGGAGCCTGGCAGGCTATAGTCCATAGGGTTGCAAAGAGTCAGATATGACTGAAGTGACTTAACACAGTTCTCAGAGCCCCTTTTTTTAACACCAAACAGAAGTGGTAGTTTTAACCCTCAGTCAGTGGAGACTGTAGCATTTCTTCAGCAACACTATGTCATGATGCTGGGATTTAGTAGGAGATTCCAAGTCCACATCATTGTGGAGCCCTGTCAATCAACTTAAACAAGGACCCCCAGACACATTTTTGCTGCTTCCACTTCCCCAACTCTCATCTGTGTTTGCATGACTGCAATTTGATGATATTACACAAAGCTCATTGTGGCAAACCTTTACTGATACTGGTTTTTGCCTCAAACAAAAATATGACCTCAAACTTATTCCATTTTACTGATGAGGAAATTAAGGCACAGTTCCCAAAAGGGGACAATGAAACTAAGGTGAGACCTTCAGGCCCCTATCATTTTACCCCCAAATGATGTAGGTAAGATACTGCACTATGCTTGCAGTGAAATAGGTCCAGCCATGTCCTCACTCAAAATCATCTGGCCTCTGTAGCCTACTTACCAATGTAGTTCAACTTATCTGCCATTTCCTGGAGACTACCTGCCTCACAAAGAATTTTCCTAGACACCAGAGGCATGTTACACTCACTCCTAACCTGGAGAATATTTTATTTTATTATTTATTTATTTGGGGGGGTATAGGGTACTTTTATTGATGGTACAGGACAAGGCAGCTCCCTAAGCCCCTCCCCTTCCTCAGGGCCTTGGGGATGGAAAACGTGTGGAGGTTGGGAGATTCCTAGCATGGTGGAGGATCGAGGTGGGGTAAGGACTCCCCAGCAGCTGAGGAACTCTCTCTTCTCTCGTGCTCCTGCTGGGTCTGGGGGTCTGGGGGCACTACTTCTTGGAGGCCATGTGGACCATGAGGTCTACCACCCTGTTGCTCTAGTCAAATTCATTGTGGTACCAGGAAATGAACTTGACAAAGTGGTCATTGAGGGCAATGCCAGCCCTAGCATCAAAGGTAGAAGAGTGAGTGTTGCTGTTGAAGTTGCAGGAGACAACCTGGTCCTCAGTGTAGCCTAGAATGCCCTTGAGGGGGGCCCTCTGATGCCTGCTTCACCTTCTTGATCTCATCATACTTGGCAGGTCTCTCCAGGCGGCAGGTCAGATCCACAACAGACACTTTGGGGGTGGGGAAGCAGAAGGCCATGCCAGTGAGCTTCCCATTGTGCTCAGGGATGACCTTGCCCATGGCCTTGGCAGCGCCAGTAGAAGCAGGGATGATGTTCTGGGCAGCCCCTCAGCCATCACGCCACAGCTTCCCAGCGGGGCCATCCATGGTCTTCTGGATGGCAGTGATGGCGTGGACTGTGGTCATGAGTCCCTCCACAATGCCGAAGGGGTCATGGATGCCCTTGGTCAGGGGGGCCAAGCAGTTGGTGGTGCAGGAGGCATTGCTGACAATCTTGAGGGTGTTATACTTCTCGTGGTTCACGCCCATCACAAACATGAGGGCATGGGCAGAAGGCGCAGAGATGATGACCCTCTTGGTGCCACCCTTCAAGTGAGCCCCAGCCTTCTCCATGGTAGTGAAGACCCCAGTGGACTCCACCATGTATTCAACACCAGCATCACCCCACTTGATTTTGGCAGGATCTTGCTCCTGGAAGATGGTGATGGCCTTTCCATTGATGATGAGCATCCTGTTCACCACCTTGACTGTGCCGTAGAACTTGCCATGGGTGGAATCATACTGGAACATGTAGACCATGTAGTGAAGGTAAAATAAGGGGTCATTGATGGCAACAATGTCCACTTTGCCAGAATTAAAAGCAGCCCTGGTGACCAGGTGCCTGATGTGGCCGAATCCGTTCACTCTGGCCTTCACCATCTTGTCTCAGGGATGTGGCTGGCACAGCGTGGAAGTTGCGGCTGTCTGTTGAATGGGCAGGAGCAGAGAAATAGAGAATATTTTAAAATTGCAAGCTGGGCTCCAAACCAATTGAATCAGAATCTCTAGGGGTGGAGCCCATTTTTTCAACCTCTGCAGGTAATTAAAATGTACAGTTAGGATTAAGAAGCACTTCTGTTGGAAAGGCACCATCAAGAAAAGGAAAATATCAAAATCTCTCTCTTGACTGAAGCATGTTAAGATAACACCAAACTAACAAAAATCCCTGGACTTATCTCAGTCTTGAGCAGGTGAGGCCATCAACACATGCTGAAGAGTAGGAAATCTTGTTCTGTCCTAAGAAAGTACAAATGATCGAAACCAGAATTCTTGTCCTTTCTTTTGTGACACTGCTATTTGCAAGAAGCAGTCATACATCAAGCACTTATAATTTCAGAAGTAGTAAATGGTCTCTAAGAGTCAGAGCAAGACAGTAATGTAAACATGTAAAGGCAAGACAAAAGAAATTGCCCCACAACTTTTGTTGTTCAGTCACTCAGTCCTGTCCAACTCTTTGCAACCCCATGGACTGCTGCACACCAGGCTTCCCTGTTCTTCACCATCTCCCGGAACTTGGTCAAACTCATGTCCATTGTGTCAGTGATGCCATCCAACCATCTCATCCCGTCATCCTCATGACCTTATGAGAGGCTAATGGATGTGCAGACAGACATCAATGTCTGTCAATGAGGATTTTATACAGCAACAGTCACCATTAATGATGTCACATTAGGAAAATCAGGAAGCTGAGAATTTTTTAAAATGTTCTACCCTATAGTCTTTTCATATTTATTAATCTTAACATAAGTAAGATTGTTTAAATAATCTTGTTTAATATTTAACATTGTGTAAAATATTAAGGATGCAAGACAATTTCTTTCACTTTGTTTCTTGCTTCCTTTTTTTCTTCTTTTTAAAAAAATCCACCTTCTCACTTTTACCTTTACATTCCCTGGAAAACTAATAAAACTAATAAAGTTTCTGTTAAGGCCCATGGATAGTCATTAACCAGGTGGCATTTAAATTCACCTCATAACTTCCCACTGAAACGATGCTAGTCATGATATTTAGTTGGTGCAAAAATAATCGCGGTTTTGCATTGTTGACAGTTGCTGTTTGATATTGAGTTACATTCTTAAATAAATGTGGCTATATTATACATCATTTTAATGTGCATTTCTCATTTTATGTTTTTTTGTTAACGACTTATTACTTGCTTATTACCTGCTGTTTATTTTACATTTATTTTAGATTAGGGAAATGATGTTAGACAAAAAAGTAAATTTGAGAGATTTTCTTACTTGAGTTCAAAATGGATCTTAAAGAAGCAGAGACAACTCACAATATCAACGATACATTTGGCCCAGGAACTGCTAACAAACATATACTGCAGTGGTGGTTCAAGAAGTTTTCAAAGGAGACAAGAGCTTGCTGGCCATTGGAAGCTGACAATGACCAATTGAGAAGATTACTGAAGCTGATCCTCTTATGAGAAGTTGCCAAAGAACTCAATGTCGGCACTTCTGTGGTTGTGCAGCATTTGAAGCAAATTGGAAAGGTGAAAAAGCTCGATAAGTGGGTACCTTATGAGCTGACTGAAAATCAAAAAAATCGTTGTTTTGAAGTTTCATCTTTATCTATCAGATTATGACGTGCGATGGAAAGGGGATTTTATACGACAACTGGAGACAACCAGCTCAGTGGTTGGACTGAGAAGTCCCAAAGTGCTTCCCAAAGCCGCACTTGCACTAAAAAAAGCCATGGTCACTGTATGGTGATCTGCTGCCCGTTTGATCCACTACAGCTTTCTGAATCCCAGCAAAACCATTACATCTGAGAAGTGTGCTCAGCAAATTGATGAGATGCACTGAAAACTGCAATGCCTGAAGCCAACATGGGTCAACAGAATGGGCCCAATTCTTCTCATGACAACACCCAACTGCATGTCACACAACCAGCACTTCAAAAGTTAAATGACATGAATCCACCACAGGTGTACATGCGATCTCAAACATGATTCATGTTAATGTATGGCAAAACCAATACAGTATTGTAAAGTAAAATAAAGTAAAAATAAAAATAAAAGTTAAATGAATTGGGCTACTACGTTTTGCCTCATCCAGTATATTCACTTGACCTCTCACCAACCAACTACCAGTTCTTCAACATCTTGACACCTTTTTGCAAGGAAAACACTTCCACAACCAACAGCATGCAGAAAATGCTTTCCAAGAGTTCATCAAATCTGAGGTATGGATTTTTATGATACAGGAATAAACAAATTTATTTCTTATTGGCAAAAAGGTGGTAATTGTAATGGTTCCTATTTTGTTTAATAAAGATATATTTGAGCCTAGTTATAATGATTTAAAATTCATGGTCTGAAACCGCAATTACTTTATCACCAAGCTTAATAGTATTAGTTGCTAATACCTCTTAGACACCAAAGGTTGAAGAATGCAGCACCACTCACAGCCAGACCTTTCATCAACTTTTTCACCTTTGATCACCAAATAAGTTAATATTGACAGTTATGCCCTCCCTAGTTTCCAGAGACAGATAACCAAATTAATGGTCTCTGGTCTTTTCTTCATTTTCAGAAAGTGAAGTTTTACCTGTACCGAGAAATATAAGGAGATGCTGGATGCACTAGTCAAAAAAATTTCATAAAACTGAAAAGCAGAGAGAACTTAAGCCACACAGCTAAGCGCCAATCCCCTCAACTGGCCTCCCAGTGTTCTAATTATTTCCTCCATCTTTCTTAAAATGTTATGCACTTAAAATAGATGAAATAATGAGGAACAAGCATCCACTAAGGATGTCTTTATTCTATTGCAAAGTGGAAGTTTATCGCTCATTGAATTATTTCCCCATGGGCCCAGTCAGAAGAGTAGAAATCTAAGTCCTCTCAGCTCAACCACCATATCTTGCTTGAGGTAACAGAGAAGAAATCAAAATATTTCTCTAGCCAGTTTCTGCTGCCCAATACAATATTACTTTTGATTACTGATGGGTTTTAAATCAAAATATATTCACCAGTGAAACTATAAATATAGCTGAGTATAAATTTTGCTTTTCTTTTATTCCCTCTATTTTCCATGGGGCAATTCTCATCCTTTGACTGAGACCTTTACTTTTTTCATCAAAGCTAACAGGCTAAATAAGCATGAACAGAATTTTAATAAATCAGTCATACAAAACACTCTCTTTCTAATGAATAGGAAGTCACTGTGCAACTGAGAGGTTTTAATTATAAGAAATGAGACAATGGAAACAGGAAACATGCCAAGTAAAATTTCTAATAAATAGTTGTGCTTTAAGAAAGTGAGAGCTATACCTCTATCCACAACATATATGACCCTAAATGTTGTCTATAAGATAAATGTCTTTCTTATATTGAAAATGTCATTGACATTTCAATTTTGAGACAGTCTGCTACACTTAATTTTAGTCCCACAATCTGTTAAAAAAAATGCACTTCCTACATAGCAAACTAATAAAAATCATTTTTAGAGGAATAAGAAACAGTAGAGCTCAAAATAAAGTATTAAATTTTAATTACAGCAGCTCAACATAATAATATAACTGAACTAAACTCTGAGCTCTATTTCAGTACTCCTTTACAAGACAGTCTGCAACTCTCCAAATTCCTCAAAGACTTGTATCCTGCAACTCTGTGAAAGGTGTGAGATTGAGAAATTGAGTGATTTGGTCTGAAAGATAAATAGGCAAACACAGGACATATGACAGAACATACCAAATTATTCATTTCTTTGAAGAGTGAACACTAACCAGAACAGATGGTTGAGGTGACCCTAAATTTCTCAAAACCCTGCAGTGCATTCATTAATCAGTTCTCTGATTCATAAATTTCATAGTAGCAAGTTCTGGAACATGGTGTCCTTATGCACAGGTGTGCCAAATCTAATCAAACCAAATGGATGGCACTCTGCTCATTTCCCCAGTGCCCAACTGGAGTGATTTCCATTTCTAAATTGATGTCTGCATCTAGCAAACAGCCTCCTATCGTGTGAACACAGCTAATGGAGTTGGGGATCTACTTTAGGTTGAAAAGAGTCTAAGATTATGGTCCAAACAGAAGAAGAGATAATAAATGAAAAACAGATTAATTTTCTTCAAGAAAAGGTCCATACTTGGAACCCTTTAAATTAGAGTGTAGTCTCTACCTCCTTGGGCATATGGGAAGTTTGGTTGGTCAGCGGAATCTTCTTCATGCTTTAAACCCATGCTTGCCAGACCTTGCTTTCTAATACTTTTTTCCCTCTCTTATCTTTGATCCTCTCATTGCCTCCTTCCTAAATCTTGAACATGCCTGAGTCCTCCTCATCAATTGAAACACATAAATAAAGTACCCACTTATGTATATTTTTCCATGTCTTTATTTCTTCTCCAAATTTCTCAAACAAATGGGTGTATTTACTATCACTTTCTCAAACTCCATTCAGTCATCAGCTCACTGTTGCCTGTTTTCTGGCCCCAACATACCACTGGAATTGCCCTCATTAAAGTCAATAATAGCCTTCAAATTTCAAAATCCATTGGTTGTCCCTGAGCTCATGTTGGTACCTCTCTGTGGTATTGTCCACCATTTGCCATTTTCTTCTTCGCAAACTATACTCCCTTTACTTCTGCACTTTTCCATCTCTTAGATTCCTTCCTACCTTTGTGGTCATACCTCCTTTGTGACCTTCGTTAACTGGCTTTGATTCATGATAAATGCATCTGTTCATGTTACCAAAATCCTTTGGGGGTTGTCCACCTCATACAGAATGAAGTCTAGACTTCTTAGCATGGAATTCAAAGCTTTTCGAGGTCAGCCCCTATGCAGCCTGTAACAACCTGCACTGCTTCAGCTATATGCACCTCTTTGTTCTGCATGTGGGCTCAGTCACTTCAGGTGTGTCTGACTCTTTGTGACCCCATGGATTGTAGCCCACCAGGCTTCTCTGTCCATAGGGATTCTCAGGCAAGAATACTAGAGTGGGTTGCCATACCCTCCTCCAGGACATCTTCCTGACCCAGGGGTCGAACCCATGCCCCCTGAGTCTCCTACACTGGCAGGCAGGTTCTTTACCACTAGTACCACCTGGGAAACCCAGGTGAACCTCTTTACCATCTCCCAAATATGTCATGCTATTTCACACTTCTATACCTTTGTGAAAAATGTCCTTTACTCCACCCCCATCCTCCACTGAGGAATTCCATCTCATCTTTTGAGACTCTGGAAAAAGGTGGGGAATTCTGGAAAGGCTTCCCTGACCTCAAATAGAGGCAGCACTCCCTCCTGGATCCCTGGCATCTGTGACGCCTTCACTGTGAACTCTGCAATTTGCTTCCTCACCTGTGAGGGCAATAAGTGCTTGTTCATCTCTGTATCCAGAGTTTGCACAGTGCCTAGCACCTAGTAGGTGCTACCACGTGAGTAAGATGCAAGAGCCATCACACTTCTTTTATTTCTCTGAAGTGAATTTAATTCGCTTTGAGCTCTTTACTCCCTCCACAGGGAATTTAATCTCAGTCATTATTAGATTCTTCCCAAGGTCAGGGGTGGGTTCCTGATGATTTGTACCATACAGGGTATGTAAGGGAGGGCCCTCCTGTCTACATTCATTACTATATCCAAGCTTATTTTCTAAGTCTATATGTAACTTCTGAGGCCTGTGGTTCTCAAGGCCACAGCCTGTAATGTTTGGTTGTTTTTACTCTCTCTCTCTCCCCTCCTGCCCTTCAGCAGTCCTTGCAACTGGTGCTGTAGGAGAGCAGGATCCAGGCATTTACATTTCATGAACACACTCAGAAATCTTGTTCTCTTTTTCCTTTTTGGGGAATTCCTTGACCTCCAGTCTGGATGTGTATGCTCAGAAACCCAAAATTGCTCTCCCAAAGAAAGATATTTCCACTTAGCAGCCCTCCTCACTTAGCCTAAACTTCCTCATTCCTTCCCTGAGGATGGAGCCCTAAAATCTCTCGGATCTTCTCATCTATGGCACAGGGACACCGCCCCCATGGTTGAGTTAATTAAAGCTGCTGACTTGGATTGCTGACATGGGCATTTGCAGCAGCTGCGTTAACCCACTTTCTCTCATGGTTGATTTTAATCTCTTTAAATTTTGCCCAGCCAGTGAGAAAACTGAAAGCATAATTGAGAGGGTGTGGGAGATAGAAGTTGCAGGTCACAGCTGAGTGGTATCTCAATCCTCTGGGACCAAGCAAATTCATGCATAATCCTTTCAGGAAAACAAGTATTACTGAAGAGGAGAAAGCTGCCAATGTAACTGTGTTCCAAGAATAAACAGTGTTTATTTTTCTTGATTTTTTCCCTCAGTGTTTGCTTTTCTCTCTTTGATCCCCTTGAAGCCCTCTGGAAATGCCTACCCAGTAATTTTTCTCCCTTCTGAGGCTGGAGAGACGGAGCCACAAGCACTCTTTTGAGATTGAAGTTCAAATGGAGGCATAAATAGGGGCTCCCCAGCAATGCTGGAGTCATGAGGCCTGAGGAAGACTAGGAGTCAAACATATTAGTGACTTCACTACAGATGTGCCCCAGTGGTTCCAAAAGTGCTGTCACGAGGCCCAGAAGCTGTTTAAAAGGGAGTAATAATGGAAAGGGTCTATGACCAAGTCCACTGAGAGTCATGGGAGTTTGAAAACAAAAAGAAAAAGCAGATCTCAAGTAGGTTAATGTTTAGCTTTAGTCCTAAGCACTAGTAAATGTCTGCAGGCAGATAAGCTGACTAGAGTATGCCCTCACCATAAGTTCATGGTTCAAATGCTCTAGAAACCACAGTCCCTAGTTACATAATTTCCCCCTATTTTTCCATACACTTTCATTTCAAAGGAGTTGTAGGCAGAATGATACCAGTGAAAGATAAAGACCTTGGCCTCAAAGAGATTTACATTCAGTTCTAGTTTTTCCACTTACCAGTTGTGAAATAAAATGAATTAAGTACTGATTTCCTTGTCAGAGGGGAATAAAAATAGTCATTTTATAGAACGGCCGTCAAGAACATACGAAATGATATGTATAAACATAGCATTCTACCATTGCCCCCCCCCACCCCAGTGTGTGTTAGTCACTCAGTCATGTCCAACTCTTTGTGACATCATGGTCTTTAGCCCGCCAGGCTCCTCTGTCCGTGGAACTGTCCAGGCAAGAATACTGGAGTGGGTTGCCATGCCATTCTGCAGGGGATCTTCCCAACCCAGGGACTGAACCCAGGTTTCTTGCATTGGCAGCTGGATTCTTTACCATCTGACCCACAAGAGAAGGTCCCACAATATAGCACTCAAATTAGAAAATACTTACTACGCACTGATCAACGCTGAAAGCCATGACATATAAATCCCATTCAATGAGAAGTAAGTGAAAGTTGCTCAATCATGTCCGACTCTTGGCGACCCCATGGACTATACAGTCCATTGAATTCTCCAGGCCAGAACACTGGAATAGGTAGCCATTCTCTTCTCCAGAGGATCTTCCCAATCCAGGGATCGAACCCAGGTATCTCACACTGCAGGTGGATTCTTTATCAGCTGAGCCACAAGGGAAGCCCATTCAATGAGACACTACATATAAAATGAGTATTCAGGTCTGGAAAGTATGAAGTAACAGGTAAATGTACACTCAGCATTCCCTATCCGCAGCTTCTAACGTCTGTGGATTCAACCAACTGCAGGTTGAAAATACTATAAAAAAAATTCAGGAAGTTCAAAAAAACAAAACTTGAATTTGCTGCACATTCCAGCAACCATTTACTTAGCATTTTTATTGTATTAGGTATTATAAGTAATCTAGAGATAAAGTCAGAGAAGGCAATGGCACCCCACTCCAGTACTCTCGCCTGGAAAATCCCATGGACAGAGGAGCCTGCTAGGCTGTGGTCCATGGGGTCACTTGAGAGTTGGACACAACTGAGGGACTTCACTTTCACCTTTCACGTTCACGTATTGGAGAAGGAAATGGCAACTCACTCCAGTGTTCTTGCCTGGGGAATCCCAGAGATGGAGGAGCCTGGTGGGCTGCCATCTCTGGGGTCGCACAGAGTTGGACACGACTGAAGTGACTTAGCAGTAGCAGAGATAAAATACACAGGAGACTATGCAATGATCGTATGCAAATACTACACCTTTTTATATAAGGTGCATATATCTGAATATTTTGATATCTGTGAGGTGTCCTGAAACCAACCTCTGGCAGATACCAATGGATGGCTGTATTGTCATGAAACTTCACAGGAGACATTAATCAATGGCCAATCCTGACTGTCTAGAATCCCCCAGAGGGTAGAGGTATCTGAGGGCAAAATTTACAAAGAGGGATAGGTTTGCTCTAGACAGAGATGAGAAAGAACCAGACATATTTTGGAAATGCTAGTAGACTTGCTTTGCTTCATAGGATCTTCTTGAGTGATGTGGGAGATATTTGAAATGGAAATTGGGGAATGTGGTGGCTTAAAAGTGATGGCAAATTCTTTGTCAATTACCCTATCTAGAGGTAGATTTTTCTACTCCTAATTTTGAGTCTGGACTGGTACTATGCCTGATTAACAAATAAAATGTAGCAGAAATAATGCCATGCCAGTTCTGGACCTAGCTTCTAAGAGAATAAGTAACTTTTACTTTCTGCTTCATGGATCACAGCATTGTCATGCAAAGGGACTTGTGTAACTCAATGAAGCTGTGAGCCATGCCATGCAAGGCCACCCAAAACAATGTGTCATAGTGGAGAGTTCTGACAAAGTGTGGTCTCCTGAAGGAGGGAATGGCAAACCACTCCGGTATTCTTGCCCTGAGAATCCCATGAACAGTATGAAAAGGCAAAAGATATGACACCAGAAGATGAGCCCCTTGGGTTGGAAGGTGTCCAATATGCCACTGGGGAAGACTGGAGGGAAACTACTAAGAGCTCCGCAAATAATGAAGTGACTCGGCCAAAGTGGAAATGACACACAGTTGTGAATGTGGATGGTGATGAAAGTGAAGTCCAAAGCTAAAGAACAATATTGCATAGGAATCTGAAATCTTGGGTCCATGAATTAGGATACATTGGACCTGGTCAAGCAGACGGTAAGAGTGGATATCAACATCATAGGAATCAGTAAACTAAAACAAAAGGCAATGGGAGAATTTAATTCAGGTGACCATTTTATTTACTATGGCAAGAATCCCTTAGAAGAAATGGAATAGCTCTCACAGTAAACAAAAGAGTCTGAAATGCAGTACTTGGGTGCAATCTCAAAAACAACTGAATAATATCGGTTCATTTCCAAGGCAGCAGCAATATCAGTTCGTTTCCAAGGCAAACCATTCAATACCACAGTAATCCAAGTCTATGCCTCAACCACTGATGCCGAAGAAGCCAAAGTTGAACAGTTCTATGAAGACCTATAAGACCCTCCAGAACTAACAACAAAGAAAGATATGCTTTTCATCATAGGGGATTGGAATGTCAAAGTAGGAAGTCAAGAGATACCTGGAGTAACAAGCAAGTTTGGCCTTGAGTACAAAATGAAGCAGGGCAAAGACTAAGAGAGTTTTGTCAAGAGAAGACGTTGGTTATAGCAAACACCCTTTTCCACCAACACACGAGATGATTCTGCACATGATCATCATCATATGGTAATACAGAAACCAGACTGATTATAGTCTTTGCAGACAAAGATGGAGAAGCTCTCTACAGTCAGCAAAAGTGAGACCTGGAGCTGACTATTGCTCATATCATCGGCTCCTTATTGCCAAATTCAGGCTTAAATTGAAGAAAGTAGGGAAGACCACGAGGCCATTCAGGTCTGCCCTAAATCAAATCCCTTATGATTATACAGTGGAGGTGACAAACAGATTCAAGGAATTAGATCTGCTAGACAGAGTGCCTGAAGAACTGTAGGCAGAGGTTCTAACATTGCACAAAAGGCAGAGACTAAAATGGTAAAGCATCTGCCTGCAATGTGGGAGACCCGGGTTCGATTCCTGGGTCAGGAAGATCCCCTGGAGAAGGAAATGGCAATCCACCCCAGCACTCTTGCCTGGAAAATCCCATGGACGCAGGAGCCTGATAGGCTACAGTCCATGGGGTCGCAAAGAGTCAGACATGACTGGGCAACTTCACTTTCACTTAAAGAAAAAGAAATGCAAGAAGATAAAGTGGTTGTCTGAGGAGGATTTATAAATAGCTGAGGAAAGAAGAGAAATAAAAAGCAAGGGAGAAAGTAAAAGATATATCCAACTAAATGCAGAGATCCAGAGACTAGCAAGGAGAAATAAGAAGGCCTTCTTCAATGCACAATGCAAAGAAGTAGAGGAAAACAATAGAATGGGAAAGACAGAGATCTCTCTTCAGGAAAATTAGAGCTATCAAGGTAACATTTCATGCAATGATGGACACAATAAAGGATAGAAATGGTAAGGCTCTAAAAGAAGCAGAAGAGATTAAGAAGAGGTTGCAAGAATACACAGAAAAACTATACAGAAAAGGTCTTAATGACCCAGATAACCATGATGGTGTGGTCACTTATTTAGTGAGTAGAGTGTGAAATCAAGTAGGCATTAAGAAGCATAACTAAAACAAAGCTAGTGGAGGTGATGGAATTCCAGGTGAGCTATTTCAACTCCTGAAAAATGATGCTGTTAAAGTACTGTACTCAATATACCAGCAAATTTGAAAAACTCAGCAGCAGCCACAGCACAGCATTGGAAAAGGTCAGTTTTCATTCCAATCCCATATATGGGCAGTGCCAAAGAATTTTCAAACTATTGTACAATTGTGTTCGTTTCTCATGCCAGTGAGGTTATGCTCAAAATTCTTCAAGCCAGACTTCAACAGTATGTGAATGTAGAATTTCCATATGTACAAGATGGATTTTGAAAAGGTAGAGGAACCAGAGATCAAATTGCCAACATCTTTGGCTCATAGAGAAAGCAAGGGAACTCAAGAAAAATGTCTATGTCTGCTTCGTTGACTACGTGAAAGCCTTTATGAATCACAACAAAGTGTGAAAAATTCTTAAAGAGATGAGAATACCAGACCACCTTACCTGTCTCCCACTGTATGTGGGTCAAAGAACAACAGTTAGAACCATATATAGAACAACTGACAGGTTCAAAACTGGGAATGGAGTACGTAAAGACTGTATACTGTCACCCTGCTTATTTAACTTATATGCAGAGTACATCATGCGAAATGCTGGGCTGGATGAAGCTGGAATAAAGACTGCAGGGAGAAATATCAACAACCTCAGATATGCAGATAATACCACTCTAATGGTAGAAAGTGAAGAACTAAAGAGCCTTCTGATGAGGGTGAAAGAGGAGAGAGAAAACGCTAGCTTAAAACATTCATAAAACTAAGACCATGTCATCTGGTCCCATCACTTCATGGCAAATAGAAGGAGAAAAAGTAGAAGCAGTGACAATTTTATATCTTAGGCTCCAAAATCACTGCAAACGGTGACTGCAGCCATGCAATGAAAAGAAGTCTGCTCCTTGGAAGGAAGTGAAGTAAAGTGAAAGTCGCTCAGTCATGTGACTCTTTGGGACCCCATGGACTGTATAGTCCATGGAATTCTCCAGACCAGAATGCTGAAGTGGGTAGCCTTTTCATTCTCCAGAGGATCTTCCCAACCCAGGAATCGAAGCCAGGTCTTCTGCATTGCAGGTGGATTCTTTACAAGCTGAGCCACCAGGGAAGTCCCCTTGGAAGGAAAGCAATAACAAACATAGAAAGCATATTATAAGCAGAGACATCGCTTTGCTGACAAAGATCCATATAGTCAAACTACAGTTTTTCCAGTAGTCATATATGGATGTTAAAGTTGGACCATAAAGAAAGCTGAGCACTAAAGAATTGATGCTTTTGAACTCTGGTATTGGAAAAGACTCTTGCGAGTCCCTTGGACTGCAAGGAGATCAAACCAGTCAATCCTAAAGGAAATCAGTCCTGAAAATTCATTGGGGGGACTGATGCTTGACCACCTGATGCAAAGAGCTGACTCATTGGAAAAGATCCCAATGCTGGGAAGTTTGAAGGCAAAAGGACAAGAGGAGGGCAGAAGATGTGATAGTTAGAGAGCATTAGCGACTCAGTGAACATGAATTTGAGCAAATTCTGGGTGAGAGTGGAGGACAGAGGTGCCCGGCATGCCATGGGGTCGCAAATAGTCGGACATGACTTAGTGACTGAACATCAACAAATCTTAACTGGTGGTTCCCAAAGCTGACTGATGATCAGAATCACTTGGGGAGGCTTTAAAAAATAGAAATGTCACACATTTAAGGATTATGATTCAATTATATGACTGGGATGAGCCTCAATAATCTATATACTTAAGCCCCAGGCGCCAGGGATTCTTATGATCCTTAGGTTTGGTGACTTTTGCTGAAGATCTGCAGTCATTCAGCAGTCCTCATACAGGGTCATAAGCCAGCTTTTCCCGCTTCACAGACCACTGAGACTGGTGAGTGGGCTGCATGACCCAAACGGAGGCCCCAAGCATTAGTGCGCTAGAGTGAAGTGAACACTGGTTGAGGGTAAGAACACCTTCTTCTGGTTATCTATTGCTGCCCAGCAAACCATTCCAAAACTCAGTGCCTTAAAATAGTGCTTAATTTGCTTATAAATTGGCATTTGGGGGCAGGGCTATGCAGAAATGGCTGTTCTTGTTCCATAAGTTTTCAGCAGGAGGCACTTGACTCAAGCTAGAGGCTACATTACAGATTAGCCACAACATCCTCACTGTCATCAAAGACTGTTGACTTCAGGGACCTCAATTCCTCTTTATATGTTTCTCTATGGGGCTATTCAGGCTTCTTCACAGCATGGCATTTGTATTCGAAGAATCCATGTTCACAGAGCAGGAAGTGGAAGCTGCAAGTCTCTTAAGGCCTGGGTCCAGAAACTGGCACAGTGTCACTTAGGCAGCTTTCTATCAGCTAAGCAGTCATAGACACTCTCTAGATTCATGGGGAGGAACATAGTTCTCACTCACAGTAGGACAAGTGTCAAAGAATTTGCAGCCGTCTTAAATCTGCCATGGGGCTTCCCCGGTGGTGCCAGTGGTAAAGAACTCACCTCCATAGTCCTTGCTCTGCATTTTGAACCTCAGGTTTCTCACCTGTGAAATCAGAGTCAAATTGGATAATCTTTGGGGGCCCTGTCAATCCCCAGAAGCTATGAATCACTGGTTCTAATGTGTAATTCACTAATTGACAAAAGGAGCTCAGACTGTGAGTCCATGCCCTTTGTAGGCCCACACAGCTGAACTCAGCCCAAAAGACATGTAGAGCTTACGAGGCAGTTATGACTCTTGGCACCTAGGCTCCTTTGCATTTCTTATTAAATTCACCGCTATTTTTCTCCCCAAAGCCAAAGTTGTATTCTAATCCCTAGAACTTGACAGGAGCCTCCCTGAAGGCTTCCTAACTGTCCACATCCTTCTTGCCACACCTCTTGGGCTAAACTTGCTATGAGTATACAAGAAATTTCAATAAGAGATTGACAAAACTCATGTGTACAATGAAGGGCTTCAAGAAGGGGACTACATTTCCAGAGAGTCTGGGTTCAGACATACCTAACACCACATTCTAGGTGTGAGAACTTGAATAAAGTCACTTCATCATTTTAAATTTCATTTTTGTTTTCAAATGGTGATATAATAACACCTGCACTTGGTTTCTTTGAATGATCACCAAGAAAGCAACCAACTCAGCCAGCTTTATTTGTGGAACAACAAAATAAAAGCTTACTTTTCTTCAAACAAACAAACGAAAAAGCACCTATTCCACTACCCCATAGAGTGTTGCAAGTGTTACTTGAGACAATACATATAAAGCACACAGTGCAGAGCCTGATCTGTAACAGGCACTCAATATTAGTCATTATTTTTATTGTCAAAATGCAATTGTTTTCAGAGTCAGAGAAAATGAATCTTGCTGGAGCAAGGAAGATTTGGCAAAGGACTGCCAACCCACAGTAAGCCTGAGCACTGATAACTGGCCTTCCCAGAAAGGAGAAGAAGAGTGCTGGAAGCATCTCACTCCTGCTCACTCAGTATGGAGGTGGGAGCTCCACTTTAGCTGAACAGTGCTGGGCAGCCATTTACTGATTCCAGTGTTGACAGTCATCTCACATCCTGGGCTGCCCAGAGCCTGGAGGTATCTCTTGAGTATCTCAAGTATCTCCCATGAGCCTACAAGTTGCTAGCTATAGCAGTGAACAGTCAAGGACTCTGCCCTAACAGAAAGCACATACTACCACATTTTAAAGGAATGCTTTTCGAATGCCCTTGGCTGAATTATTCTGGTCCTCTCTGACCTTCAGTCCTACTTTCTAGAATCTGCAACTTTCTCTGATAACTGAAATCTGGCTTTGCAGCCTCTTAGGAATAGAAGCTCATGAAAGGGAAAGACTAGATACACCCTGACAACTCTTTTATGGCCATATGGGAATATTTTGGTGATACAGTAAAGTGTAATTCCTCAGTTTTATTATAAAACATTCAGCTTATTTCTGAAGGAATGCAAAATGCAAATAAGCTGCCCTTGTTTATTTTACCAATGCTGTACTGTGGTGCTGAGTTTAGCAAGGCAGTTGACCTGACAACATCACCACTGACACTTTTGGAAGGTGGCTTCAGGGCTCAAATGCTTCCTAAATAAGAGAGAAAAGCTATGTCAAGCAGGGGGGAGAGACTCGAGCATGAAAGAGCCAGGCTATAGGAAGTAGTCCAGTGCTCTGGTGGGTGACAATTAGCAAAGGATGGACACATGCCTGTCCTGTCACAGCCATATCCGCAGGAGCCCCTAAAGATGTCCATCCTGTGGCCCTTCTCACTCATGTCTTGCATGGGATCCTCTGGCCCTTGCAGCTCCATAACCTTCCCCAGGATTCCTTTTCCCAGGCCGCTTATGTATTTGCTGTGATCACTTCTGCAGTCACTTTGCTGGTGTGCGTGCTTAGTTGCTCAGTTATGTCCAACTCTTTATGACCATATGGACTGCAGCCCACCAGGCTCCTCTGTCCATGTAATTCTCCAGGCAAGAATACTAGAGTGGGTTGCCATGCCCTCCTCCAAGGGATCTTCCCAACCCAGGGATGGAACTCAGGTCTCCCACATTGTGGGCAGATTCCTTACCATCTGAACCACCAGATTCTAATTAAAGACATGCAACCCAGGCCTCTGCCCTAAATCCTCTATCTAGAGGCCTCCTGGACACTGCCACCAAAAGTCCCACCACCCTTTAAACTCAGTGTAATGGGTTGAATGTCATCTCCCCCAAATATATGTTGAAATTCTAACTCCCCACATCTCTCTATGTGACCTTATTTGGAAATAGGGTCTTTCCAGGTATAATCAGGTTAATACGAGGCTGGTAGGGTGGATCCTAATCAATATGGCCAGTCTTTATAATAAAAGAAGATTGCTGTATGGAAATAGAGACACATAGGGAGAAGTTCATGGATGGCAGAGGCAGAGACTGGAGCTCAAAGCCCAGTAACAGTGAAGATTGAGAGAAACCACCAGGAAGCTAGGAAGAGGCAAGAAAAGAAGAATTCTCTGCTATAGCCTTCAGAGGGAGCATGGCCCTGCTGACATCTTGATTTTTGGCCTTCCAGCCTCCAGAACTGTAAGAGAATAAATTCCTACTGATTTGATCCACACAGTTTTTAGAACTCAAGCCCTAGGAAATGAATACCCTCCATGCAGGCAAGAATGAATTTGTTTTCTACTTTTCTTACATTTGCATATACTCTTATGTTTCTTATTGTAATATTTCTGACGCTGCCAAATCAGAAATTTGAGGCATCATTTGGACTTTTGGCTACTCCAGCCTATCAAGCACTTGACCCCCTTAGTACTTCACCAATCCCTCCTAGTTGAAGCCTAGTCTCTGCTATGGTTCAGCCCGGATTACTTCTCTAGTAAAAGGTTGTAGTGGGCTTCTCTCATAGCTCAGTTGGTAAAGAATCTGCCTGCAATGCAAGAGGCCCTGGTTAAATTCCTAGGTTGAAAAGATCCCCCTGGGGAAGGGACAGGCTACCCACCCCAGTATTCTGGCCTGGAGAATTCCATGAACTGGTATAGTCCACGGGATCACAAAGAGTTGGACATAACTGAGCGACTTTCACCTTCAGAAGGTTGTAATAACCTCCTTTCTGTTGCACTCTTGGCCAGTCTCCCTTTATCTGATAATCATCTCCTGCTCCAAACTTCACATCTTATCAGTATGATCTAAAACTTCTCATATCACGCTGCTGCGGCCAAGTTGCTTCAGTTGTGTCCGACTCTGTGTGACCCCATAGATGGCAAACCACCAGGCTCCCCTGTCCCTGGGATTCTCCAGGCAAGAACACTGGAGTAGGGTTGCCATTTCCTCCTCCAAAGCATGAAAGTGAAAAGTGAAAGTGAAGTTGATCAGTCGTGTCCGACTCTTAGCAACCCCACGGACTGCAGCCTACCAGGGTCCTCCATCCATGGGATTTTCCAGGCAAGAGTATTGGAGTGGGGTGCCATTGCCTTCTCTTCTTATATCATACCCCTTCTTAAAGTCTTTCTTGGTAGTTCCCCATGTAATCTCTAAAGTCATGGTCATGGCCAAGCAGGAACCTTCATTAATGATTTGGTTCCATTTATGACCTTCCATATACTTCTTTTCTCAACCTTGAACTTTACACTCAAGCAATGCTAAATCTATTGAGGTTTTTCAGAATATGTTATGCTCTTTTATGCCCTTGCTGGAGCTTGTCCTTGTGCCAGGAAAATCACGCCATCCTCTTATTTTCCTAGTAAATGTCTGTTTATACTTTAGATCTCTAATTTAATGTTTCCTCACTGGTGAAATCTTCCAGATTTTCTCTGGGCAATGTTAGGTAGCTTATGGTCCTTCTGTCCTATAACAATAATCATTCTTTTCTATTATAACTGTGCTGTTTACATGCCTGTCTCTCCACCATGCAATTTTGAGGGCAGATTATGTTTTCTTTTTTGTATCTCTAATGCTTGACATTTGTTCATTAATTTTGCTCTTCTTTCCTTTGTTTATTCAGCAAACTTTTATTGTATTTATTACCTACAGTGAGCTGGACAAGGCACAGAGGGCACCATGAAAAAAGCTATTTCTCCCTTTATGGTACCTGCCATCCAGTGGGAATAAAACTAAACTAACAGACAATTACAGCAATCCCATTAGGGACATAGGCGCAGGGAGCTGTAGGAACAGTTAGGTGGGTACTTAAGCCAGTCTCAGGGATTCCCATGGGAAGTGAGATCCAGGAACGCAGAGGGAAGAATACTGCTAAGAAGGCTCCTGGTCCTGCACAGTTGGGAAACAGAGGAGAAACAGCAAAATAAAGGGGGGAAAGGCTGTTATTGTATGCAGACATCAGATCCCACAGGCCTTGTGAGTCCATTAAAGGACTTTAACCTGAGAGCCCAGTGAGTCACAAAAATGTTTTAAGCACTTTGTCTTTTTTTTCCCCTTGAAAATTGCCTTTAACCAATTGCTTTTAATTAAAAAAGCAAAACATGATTCTTTTAAAAGCAGAACAACTCAAGGTATAGAAACGATAAGTTAAAAATCACTCCATTATTCCTATTCCCTGAGGCAATTTCTGCTGTTAAGCCATGCTTCTCCAAGATGTTATAAATATAAACACAGAATAGGCAGGAGTATTGTGTTTTATTTGCTTATTAACTTTTCTACAAAAATGTAATTATGGTATGTACATTTGAAAACTTGCTTTTGCACTTAATATAGTAACATTTTTCCATGTGAATATGTTAATAAATCTAATTTACTTCTTTGTGATAGTCACATAACATCCTACAGAATGGAGGCACGGTGTTTATTTGGCCATTTTATCATTGACAGAGTCTGGTGCATTGTCCAGTATTTTGCCACAGCAAACAGTGCTCCCACAAGTACCCCTGTCATACATTCTTAGGTACAAGTACTTTTATATCTCACTGGAAGAACAGCTTAAAGTGGGGCTGCTGAAACCATGTGACCAACAAGAGATTAACTTCCAAAATATAAACAGCTCACACAGCTCAATATAAAAAAGACCAACAACCCAATCAAAAAAATGGGCAGATCTAAATAGACTTTCTTCAAAGAAGACTTACAGATAAACAGCAGGTTATGAAAAGATGCTCAACATTGCTAATTCCTAGAGAAGTGCAAATCAAAACAACAATAAGTTATCACCTAACACAGGTCAGAATGGCTATCATCAAAAAGTCTACAATAATAAATGCTAGAGAGAGTGTGAAGACAAAGAAATCCTCTTACACTGTTGGTAGGAATGTAAATTGGTTCAGTCACTATGAAGAACAGTATGGAGGTTCCTTAAAAAACTAAAAACATGTGTCTCTTTCAATTCTGGTTTCATCAGTGTGTATGCCCAGTAGTGGGATTGCTGGGTCATAAGGCAGTTCTATTTACAAATTTTAAGGAATTTTCCACACTGTTCTCCATAGTGGCTGTACTAGTTTGCATTCCCACCAACAGTGTAGGAGGGTTCCCTTTTCTCCACACCCTCTCCAGCATTTATTGCTTGCAGACTATGGGGAGGGAGGTGGGAGGGGGTTCATGTTTGGGAATGCATGCACACCTGTGGTGGATTCATGTCAATGTATGGC
Organism: Ovis aries; assembly: GCF_016772045.2. Taxonomy (NCBI): domain Eukaryota; kingdom Metazoa; phylum Chordata; class Mammalia; order Artiodactyla; family Bovidae; genus Ovis; species Ovis aries. The sequence goes on from NC_056056.1 coordinate 62,680,833, forward strand.
AAAACCAATACAGTATTGTAAAAGTAAAATAAAGTAAAAATAAAAATTAAAAAAAAAACACTAAAAACAGACTACCGTGTGATCCTGCAATCACACTCCTTGGCATGTATCCAGAGGAAACAATAATAATTTGAAATTGCACCCCAATGTTCATTGAAGTACTATTTATAATGACCAAGACATGGAAGCAACCTAAAAGTCCATTGACAGATGAGTGGATAAAGAAGATACCATACACACACACACACACACGCGCATGCACATACACGCACACACGCAATGGAATATTATTCAGCCATAAAAATGAAATAATGCTATTTGTAGCAACATAGATCAACCTAGAGATTATCATACTAAGTGAAGTAATCCAACAGAGAAAGAAAAATATATGATATTACTTGTATGTGGAAAAATTATGCAAATAAATTTATAGAACAGAACAGAAATAGATCCACAGACATAGGAAACAAACTTATGGTTACCAAAGGGGAAAGTAGGGGAGGGATAAATTAGAAGTCTGCTATTAACATATACACACTCCTATGTGTGTGTGTTTAGTTGCTCAGTCATGTCTAACTCTTTGCAACCCCATGGACTGTAGCCTACTAGGCTCTTCTGTCCATGGGGATTCTCCTGGCAAGAATACTGGAGTGGGTTGCCATTCTCTCCTCCAGAGGATCTTCCCAACATACGGATAGAAACCAGGTCACCCACATTGCTGGTGGATTCTTTACTATCTAGGGCACCAGGGAAGCCCCTTCTCCATGAGTGTTAGTCACTCGGTTTTGTCCAACTGTTTGCAACCCCAAGGACTGTAGCCCACCAGGCTCCTCTATCCAAGGGATTTCCCAGGCAAGAATACTAGAGTGGGTTGCCATTTTCTTCTCCAACATACTACTATATATATAATAAATAACCAACCAGGGCTTACTGTATAGCACAGAGAACTATGTTCAATATTTTGCAACAACCTATAAGGGAAAAGAATCTGAAAAATAATACATATATATACAAAACTGAATCCCTTTCCTGTACAGCTGAAACTAATGCAGCATTGTAAATCAACTATACTTCAATAAACAAATAAAAGTTACATAATGGATTTAATGGTATTAAATGATTAAAGCAAAAAACAGGGTTGCTGAGTCTGTGGACTTTAATAAACATTACCAGATTAGTTTTCCCTGGAGGTTTCAACAGTTCACAGTCCTACCAGCAAGGTATAATAAGTGCTCATTTCCCTGCATTCCCTCTAGCACAAGATGTCACTGGTCTTTTTAATTTTTGCCAGTGTAATGAATAAATGATTAATTTTTTTGTTTTGGCCACACTCTGTGGCTTGTGGAACCTCAGCTCCTCAACCAGGGAACAAATCTGGGCCACAGCTGCGAAAGATCCCAACCCTAACCGTTAGACCTCCAAGGAACTCTCTAAATAATTAAATTTGACTGTCTCTGGTTAATCCTTCTTAGAGCCATTGAAAACTTTATTTCCTTTTCTGTGAGGTGCCTGTTCATATTTTCCTCCATGTTCATCTGAGCCTACAGTTTGTCCTTTGACTTTATGGTGGCTTTTTCCTTAAAATTTGAAAAAAAAAAAAAAAGTAAGACCACATATCCTTTTCTTTCTCCCTTCGTAGTTTTTCAGATTTCAAAATTATTTTTTAATCCCTTTATTTTATTAATAAAATTATAAATCATTAAAATTAATAAAAATATTTTTAAATACTGCAAAGTTATACAAATTTGGAAAATTAATTTCCCACTAAATTTTCTTCAAATATTTAATATATGTGTTTATCTGTTTACTTACAGTTAGCTCTTGAACCCAAACCCATCTGGATTTATTGCTGGATACAGCATGAGATGCTATCTACCTCACTTTTTCCCTTCAGATGGAGAACCAATTAGGTCAACATCATTTCTTGAATGAATCATAATCTTCCCTCTGAACTGAAATATCACCTTTATCAAATTTTAAGTATGTAAACATACTGTGTCCATTCCTGAAATCTAGTCTATTTCATTGAGAAATTCATTCATATGCAAAAACATATTTTGATGACAGTTGTATCTTAAATTCTAGTATTCAGTAAGGCAAATGTCCCCTTTTTTCTTTTTACAAATTATCTATCAAACTCTGCAAGTACTCTGTTGCAATGCTCCACTCTTATTACGCTTTTTAATTAAATGCGCCTATATTTCAAAGAGGTGATTAAGAGAATCTCAGCAAATCCTGGATGGCAGCACGCAGGAACACCAAGTCATTCACAGAACTCTGAGCCTTGATCCCTATTCTCCCCTTTCCCTCAGGTCCCAGGGATTGCCTTATCTGACTCCTAGGAGCAACCTACACCCAGAGTTCCTCTGGTAACTCTATCTCATGCAGCTAAAGGGCTGCATGCTTGGGTTTTCTTTCCCTACAGTTCCTGCTATTTCTGAGCACAAATGCATAGAGGACCAAATCCCAGCCACCCACTAACTGCTGTTTCTTGCTTCTGCAGCTGCCCATGAGACTTCTACAAGCCATACTGCTCTCCAGCACAAATCACTCTGGCTTCCTTTTTACAGGCACTGCTGATGGCAAGAAGAGGGTAAAGTCAGAAACAAGAGGTTATGAGCAGAACTGTGTCTCCCTAAAATTTATGTACTAAAATCTAACCCCCAGTACTGTAGAATGTGACCTTATTTGGAAATAGGGTCACTGTAGATATAATTAGTTAAGTCATTAAAGTCTATTCAATATGACTGGCACTCTTATTAAAAGGGAAAATTTAGACCCAGAGACACACACAGGGAGAACGCCATGTGAAAATGAAGACAGAGATTCGCTTAGTCATGTGTGACTCTTTGTAACCCCACACACTGTAGCCTCCCAGGTTCCTCTGCCCATAGAATTCTCTAGGCAAGAATACTGGAGCGGGTTGCCATGCCCTTCTCCAGGGGATTTTCTCAACCCAGAGACTGAACCTGGGTCTCCTGCATTGCAGGCAGATTCTTTACCATCTGAGCCACCAGGGAAGCCCGTCTCAAAGCCAAGAGCAGCCAAAGATTATCAGCTAACCACCAGAAACCAGATGAAAAATGGAATAGGTTTCATATGAATCTGGAACAGATTCTCTCTCACAATCCTCAGAAGGAATTAATCCTACTGACACTTTCATCTTGGATTTCTAGCCTCCAAAACTATGAAATAATAATGTTGATGTATGGCAAAACCAATACAATACTGTAAAGCAATTAGCCTCCAATTAAAATAAATAAATTTAAATTTAAAAAATAAAAATAAATAAATTTCTATTGTTTAAGCCACCCAGGTTGTGGTGCTCTGTTACAGCAGCCCTAGCAAACTAATGTCCTCAGTTGTGTCGAGTTCTTTACAACCCCATGGATTACAGCCTGCCAGGCTCCTCTGTCCATGGGATTTTTCCAGGCAAGGATACTGAAATGGGTTGCCATTTTCTCCTCCACAGGATCTTCCTGACCCAGAGATCAAACCCTAGTCTGCTGCGCCGCCTGCATTGGCAGGTGAATTCTTTACCACTGAGCCACCTGAGATGGAGAAGGCAATGGCACCCCACTCCAGTACTCTCGCCTGGAAAATCCCATGGATGAAGGAGCTTGGTAGGCTCCAGTCCATGGGGTCACTAAGAGTCAGACATGACTGAGCGACTTCACTTTCACTTTTCCTTTCATGCATTGGAGAAGGAAATGGCAACCCACTCCAGTGTTCTTGCCTGGAGAATCCCAGGGATGGGGGAGCCTGGTGGGCTGCCGTCTATGGGGTCGTACAGAGTTGGACACGACTGAAGTGACTTAGCAGCAGCAGAGCCACCTGGGAAGCCCAGCAACGGCACACAGATGAAGGCAGACTGCCTCCCCACCTGAACTTATCTCTCTAATCTCACCTGAGATGGAAGCACCTCAGACTCCCTAATGCTACCCACTGCCTAGACCGCATGTAGAAGCAGGATCAAAGCTGTGACTTCACAGGAGGGAGCAGAGGTTGAGGAGGCAGTGTTGTGCCCAAGCTTTAGAGATTCAGCAGGGGACAGGGAGTTAACAACCACTCTGTGAACTACCCAGGCATGGCATGCTGAGGTTTCTGTGAATTATTCTCTATTGCCTCCCCACTGTCTTTTGGCCTCTACCACACAAGAATCCTTACTGTGAAATGTGCAAAGATGACCTGTAGTTATACACTGGTGCCGTGTCTAATCATTCCTCCTGCCACCCTAGTACCTAGGCCAGTGCCTGCCTCACAGGAAGTGGTCAGCCTTCATTTATTGGATGGATAGATAGAGGATAGCTAGAAGATCAATGGATGGAAGATCAAAGGATGGTGGGCAAACACATAAGGAAATTGTGCAGAGAGAGCAAATTAGCCAAGACAATGTGTTCAGGCTCTCTCGCCCTGCATTTTGTAAATAATGACCATAGAACAGCTGAGCTCGTTTATAGCGCTGTGCATGCACATCATGAGGTTTATATGACAGCTGAGATCGCTTATAGCACTGCACATGCGTGTCATGAGGTTCACGCTTGGTCACGGGTTGTGTGCTGTACGTACATGTGAGATCCACCTAAAAAGTGTCAGCATCACGGCTGCATCAGGGCTGTGTCTGTGTGGTCAGCCATGAGAGGAGAGAACATTGTGAACAGTGTGAACATTGCTACGGCTGCTGTGTCAGCCGGAAGAGAATAAACGTGTCTGCAGTTTGGCTCCTCGAGTCTCCTTCCAGCCTCTTAGCTCGCACCTTGCCTACCCTGGGTTCAGCAAATAGTGCAGATAGTGTGAAGAGCAAGACAACTGGCGTCACAAACAGGATCAATGATACAGAGATCCTATGGGTTAAACTTTCTGTGGCTCATGATTCCATAAAGCAGCTGGGATGTCATTACCACAAGGAGCTACCGGGAACAGAGTCAGCCATTGAGTCACTGTAGATTCCTGTTATTGCCACACAGATCCCATACTCATTCGCTCTAGGCTGGAAATTTCCCAGGTGCCAATCACCAAGCAAGGCTTCTAAGTTCCCTTTCATTAGTGTTCCCTCCTGGCAGCTCTTTATAACAGCTTCACCCGAAGAATGTTGAAACAGCCTCTGGCAAATCTCTCTGGGATTCATAACCAACCCCCACCCCAAAATCTACCAAAAGTTTCAGACAAATCCCAGATAAGAAACTATGTTTAAAGGTAAATCTCTCTCCCTGACACTTCAACACAGATTTCTTTTTTAAAAAAGAATAAGCTCATCTTGAAACAACTGTCCAAGGGAAGATAGGTGAATAAACAAAACAAAACCTGAGGCCTATATGTCATTGTACTGCAGCAATTTCCACAGATTGGAACTGTACTAAGGAAGGCAATTTCCAGAGTTGAGGAGAGACTGAAAGAGACATTGGGGACTTGAAAGCTGGAAATAACAAGAAAAGTGTCTGAGTTTGGCCCCCTTGGGCAGTTAAAGAGAACCCTACCACTCATTAACCAGCCCTAAAACCTGCTAACTGAAAAATAAATGAATCCATTAAATGCAGAAATAGGGAAGACCTGGAGGCTTAACCAAAGAAATCCCAACTTCCAGAAAGACAAAGCAGGTGTTGGGCACAATTAGATTTATGACTGGGAGTAAGGGCTGGCTCCCAAAGGAGGCAGCTGAGTGATACTGAGCTGTCATTTTGGTTCGGCTATTTCCAGCTGTGCATGCAGGCACCTGGAGAGGGAAGTGTTTCTCAGAGTGCGGCTGGCCAGGATGGTTGGTGTGGCTTATCAATTCAAGTGGTCCAAACCTGTGGGGAAGTCATTCGGGAAACACAGGGAGAAGTTTCAAGAATATGATGAGTTCTTGGGAGAATTATGACTCCAGTTTCACTTTAGCAGCTGCCTGTGATAAATACAGCCTCAGATTTGACTTAAGAAAGGCTGTTCATCATACTTTATTAGTTCCTCTCCAGTTTATCACCTGCTTACTGAGAACCAGCCATCTACAGGCAGGGCCCTCACTACATACTGCATCTTCCAGCTTCACTTGCTAGTGCTTGTTTCTCTAATCCTCTCCAGGTTCCAGGTTCCCAGCTCCAGCTTCATCCCCTAACATAACTGCCTTTGGGCCATGTAGACTCCCTTCAGATCTCCCTGTTCTTGAATGGCTGGGGCCCTGAACATTCCTGGCATCTGCTATTGTCTTGTGTAAAAAATAATTCCCCTGCCATTGCATTCAGCCCCAGGCCTAAACAATGATTGTGCTTTGAATAATGCATGCTGTTCTAGGGCCTGCACAAGAACAATAGGGACACAGATGAGAGAGTGCCTAACTCCACCTGCATATTAGAGGACCCATGAGGAAAGGCCTTCTTGCTCAGAGGAGATGGTCAGCCTTTCTCCAAGGGGAGCAGAGCTGGGGCTGAAGGTAACTCCAAGGAGGGAAGCAGCAGAGGCAACACTACAGAGACATGAAAGAGGATGTCAAATTAACAAGAAGCCCACCCACTACCAAGGAAGTGAAGTGGTCACATTTATTCTGTGCCTTTGGCTTCCACCACTCTTTCTGTAAGGGACTGTTCAGTTCAGATCAGCTGCTCAGTCATGTCTGACTCTTTGTGACCCCATGAATCGCAACATGCCAGGCCTCCCTATCCATCACCAACTGCCGGAGTCTATCCAAACTCATGTGCATCGAGTCGGTGATGCCATTCAGCTATCTCATCCTCTGTCGTCCCCTTCTCCTCCTGCCTCCAATCCCTCCCAGCATCAGGGTCTTTTCCAATGAGTCAACTCTCCACATGAGGTGGCCAAAGTATTGGAGTTTCAGCCTCAGCCTCAGTCCTTCCAATGAACACCCAGGACTGGTCTCCTTTAGGATGGACTGGTTGGATCTCCTTGCAGTCCAAGGGACTCTCAAGAGTCTTCTCCAACACCACAGTTCAAAACCATCAATTCTTCGGTGCTCAGCTTTCTTCACAGTCCAACTCTCACATCCATACATGACTGCTGGAATAACCATAGCCTTGACTAGACGGACCTTTGTTGGCAAAGTAATGTCTCTGCTTTTTAATATGCTATCTAGGTTGGTCATAACTTTCCTTCCAAGGAGTAAGCGTCTTTTAATTTCATGGCTGCAGTCACCATCTGCAGTGATTTTGGAGCCCCCAAAAATGAACTCTGACATTGTTTCCACTATTTCCCCATCTATTTGCCATGAAGTGATGGGACCAGATGCCATGATCTTCATTTTCTGAATGTTGAGCTTTAAGCCAACTTTTTCACTCTCTTCTTTCACTTTCATCAAGAGAGTTTTTAGTTCCTCTTCACTTTTTGCCATAAGGGTGGTGTCATAGCATATCTGAGGTTATTGATATTTCTCCTGGCAATCTTGATTCCAGTTTGTGCTTCTTCCAGCCCAGCATTTCACATGATGTACTCTGCATATAAGTTAAATAAGCAGAGTGACGATATACAGCCTTGATGTACTCCTTTCCCTATTTGGAACCAGTCTGTTGTTCCATGTCCAGTTCTAACTGTTGCTTCCTGACCTGCATATAGGTTTCTCAAGAGGCAGGTCAGGTGGTCTGGTATTCCCATCTCTCTTAGAATTTTCCACAGTTTATTGTGATCCACACAGTCAAAGGCTTTGTCATAGTCAATAAAGCAGAACTAGATGTTTTTCTGGAACTCTCTTGCTTATTCGATGATCCAGCAGATGTTGGCAATTTGATCTCTGGTTCCTCTGCCTTTTCTAAAACCAGCTTGAACATCAGGGAGTTCACGGTTCATGTATTGCTGAAGTCTGGCTTGGAGAATTTTGAGCATTACATTACTAGCATGTGAGATGAGTGCAATTGTGCAGTAGTTTGAGCATTCTTTGGCATTGCCTTTCTTTGGGATTGGAATGAAAACTGAGCTTTTCCAGTCCTGTGTCCACTGCTGAGTTTTCCAAATGTGCTGGCATATTGAGTGCAGCACTTTCACAGTTTCAGGATTTGAAATAGCTCCACTGGAATTCCATCACCTCCACTAGCTTTGTTCATAGTGATGCTTCCTAAGGCCTACTTGACTTCACATTCCAGGATGTCTGGCTCTAGATGAGTGATCACACCATCATGATTATCTGGGTCATGAAGATCTTTTTGTAGAGTTCTTCCGTGTATTCTTGCCACCTCTTCTTAATATCTTCTGCTTCTGTTAGGTCCATACCATTTCTGTCCTTTATCGAGCCCATTTTTGCATGAACTCTTCCCTTGGTATCTCTAATTTTCTTGAAGAGATTTCTAGTCTTTCCCATTGTCTCGTTTCCCTCTAGTTCTTTGCACTGATCACTGAGGAAGGCTTTCTTTTCTCTCCTTGCTATTCTTTGGAACTCTGCATTCAGATGCTTATATCTTTCCTTTTCTCCTTTTGCTTTTGGCTTCTCTTCTTGTCACAGCTATTTGTAAGTCCTCCTCAGACAGCCATTTTGCTTTTTTGCATTTCTTTTCCATGGGGATGGTCTTGATCCCTGTCTCCTGCACAATGTCATGAACCTCCATCCATAGTTCATCAGGCACTCTGTCTATCAGGTTTAGTCCCTTAAATCTATTTCTCACTTCCACTGTATAATCATAAGGGATTTGATTTAGGTCATACCTGAATGGTCTAGTGGTTTCCCCTACTTTCTTCAGTTTAAGTCTGAATTTGGTATAAGGAGTTCGTGATCTGAGCCACAGTCAGCTCCTGGTCTTGTTTTTGCTGATTGTATAGAGCTTCTCCATCTTTGGCTGCAAAGAATATAATCAGTCTGATTTCAGTGTTGACCATCTGGTGATGTCCATGTGTTGAGTCTTGAGAATAATTTTCATTGTTGCCTTATTGGCAAGCCTATCATTTTTCTAAACTTTAAATCTCACTAGGAACCCTGCAAGATCCATTCCCAGCTGCCTTCTCCTTGTCATCCATTCCAAGATGGATACTATTCTTGAGAGGCCACATAGGACAATGGGAAAAGAATGAGTTGTAGAGTCCTGAAAAGTGGGTTTAAATCCCAACTCCACTGATAGTTGTGTGACACTGGACTGCTCACTTCTCTGAGATACTTTCCCCATCTGTAAAATGGGGTGATAAACATCTACCAAATGGAGTGATCGTGAAAATAAGAAATAACATGTGCAAAGTAAGCCCAAAGATGTTTGGCATATAGCCCATGTTCAAAGATGTTAACTGTTGTTATCCCAGAATGTAGGATGTACTGTCTCATCCTCACCCTGTGAGCCCTCTGGTCCCCTCAGTGCCTGGCTCCTACTGAGTAAAGGTAAGAAGTGGCTTAGTCACTGACGCAACATCCAGCACTCCATGACCTGCAGCCCTGCCACAAAAACACTGGGCTCCCCATTCTGCATCTCCATGGGGACTAACCTTTATTCCATGAAGCTTTGAAAACTAATTGCCATGCATGAACAAGCCTTTGGAATCTAAAATCAATGTCTTAAGTCAGAGAGGTCAGACTGTGGCACTATGTTCTTTTCCTTTTCGCCAGTTCGTTGTTTCATTGCCCCCTGGACGCTCAGATGTGTACTTCCGGAGTAGGTACAGCCACTCCTTCCTCTCTGTTTCTTGGTCTTTCAGGTTCTCTTCATGCTTGTTGAGTCAGCTGCACACGGGACATGTTTTCTTGGGCCGCAGATCCAGGAGCTTGTACTTCTTGCCCTTATAGAATGTTTATTTCTGAGTCTGGTTAATGATGGCAATGGATTTATGAACAACTCAGATCTTGGAGAGTTTGGAAACCATGCCACCTGTCACTTCAGCCACAGGCAGCTGAGACACCTCCACCTTCAGGTCCCCCAGCTGTTTCAGCAGCTCCTCCTTCTTCTTGCCGCAAAGGTCCTGAACCTTAATCTTGGCCATGGCTGTAGAGTCTTGTGGCACTGTTTTCAAACGCACTTCCAGAGGTCTGCTCTGAAGATCAGGGCCATAGACAGTTCCAGATCTTAAAGCATGTGAGACAAGCTTTTACTTTCAGGCAGAGTGAATTTGAGGCACCTCTTACTTTGAGGGATGTCTAAGGAAAATCTAAAAATTACATTTGCAGTCCCTTTCTTAAGTGAGTAAAGTGCCAACTGCTTATTGGTCTGTAGATTCTGACAGGAAACCAATTTGAACTCCATGAGCTGCTAACTTGAAGTGGAGGGAAGGGGAAGGGAAGAGATAGGCATGCTGAAATTCCCTAGTGAGCTACTGAGGTTACTTTTTTCCAGAATTCTAGATGATTGGCAAGTATCTTGGTGGTCCAGGAAGAGGAGATGGCAACAGGACAGAGACGGTAACTGTGTTTTGAGTTGAAAACAAACACTTATTAGGATTCCTGGGAGCCTGTGCTGCCCTGAGGATCCTGGGACCAACTGGCCCCCAAACAGAGGCTGTGAAAGAAAACTGGCAGCAGAACTCAGCTAAGCTGCAACGTTGTGAGCTCCAGTGGGAGGGTCACCCCTGACTGAGGTTACTGCTGAGGAAATGAGTTCATCCTCCTTCAGAGAACCTGAGTGGCTCTATGGGGACACAGCAAAAGCCCCCTTGTGGAAGGCTGCAGGACCTTCAACAGCTGCCACCCTGTGGCAGCATTGGGAGGACAGTGGATCCCACTGCTCTCTCCCTCGTACATCCTGGACCTTCTCAGATCATCTCAGGTGAGGAATGTGGCCTCAAGGAAAGGCAGAACGGTTAGAGATTACTTGCTATGCCAGTGGAAAAATGAGAGAGAGTTGCTCACATTTGCACCCCAAGTTTGTGGAGCCATCTTGACCGCTTCCATATGCTGCTGAATTTAATCACCAATTAACCAGTCAAGTGTTGTTATTTAGTCACTCAGTCATTTCTGATTCTTTTGCAACCCCATGGACTGTAGCCCACCAGGCTTCTCTGTCCATGGGTTTTCCCAGGCAAGAATACTGAGTGGGTTGCCATTTCCCTCTCCAGGAGATCTTCCGGACTCAGGGATCGAACCCATGTCTCCAGCATTAGCAGGCATATTCTTTACCACTGAGCCACCAGGGAAGCCCCAGTCCCAGTGAGTAGCTGCACCTAAAAGCTGATGAAGCAATCCAAATTGAATGCAGTAAACGCTGCTTGACTGTCCAGTTAAGTCGAACAGTCTCTGGGGTGTTTCCGGGTGTCTGACTCAAAGAACAGGTGCTGTGTGAGTGATGAGGGAGCAAACGAGTATATTGAGAATCTCTGAACTGACATCTCATCCTACTAGAGCTTTACGTCAAATCATGTTAGATGGGTTTTTTCCTGACTCAGTCTCAACTGAGACCTGAGCAAGGTTGGGTATAGGCCAGCTCAAAATGTGCAGAAGTCACAAAGGAAATTTCCAGATTTGGTTCTACGGTCCTCAAGCACTGTTGCCTACTTAAGAATATAGAAGAGCCAGTATCTAGAGAGGAGAGAGGAAGAAGAGTTTCGGAAAGATTTATCTGGAGGTTGCTGTTACCAAGTCCCTACTCCCTTTCAAGGAGGGTCTAGAAGCAGCCTCTTTCCCTCAGGCTTAATGAGGGGACTTCTATGGTTGCAGTAGAAGACCTTGGACTGTGTTTCCAAAGGCCAGAGAGGGGACAGGAAATTTTGAAATAGCTAATGAGCTTCCCTGGTGGCTCAGTGGTAAAGAATATGGCTGCAATGCAGGAGATGCCAGTTTGATCCCTGAGTTGGGAAGATCCTCTGGAGAAGGAAATGGCAACCCACTCCAATATTCTTGCCTGGGAAATCCATGGACAGAGGAGCTTAGCAGGCTACAATCCGTGGGGTCACAAAGAGTCAGACATGACTTAGTGACTTAACAACAAGGGAGCCTGGACAGCAGGACAGAATATGTTGCCCCAAAATTGAACTGGACTCCCAGAATTTGTCAGAGTAAGGATGTGTGAATGTTTCACAGACCATGAAGAGGCAGAACAACCTAATTAAAGAGGTTTTAAGGCCTGCTGAGAGCTGAGTCTTGGAGGTTGAAGGGACCCCAACAGTGAGATTTGATGCAGGATGGGCCATGAGCACACTAGGGACCCAGGGGGATGACATCCAAAGGGACAGAAAGAACTGCCCATATCACAGGGCCTATGGTCAGAGGGATGGGCAGGGAATCTCTGAAGAACCCACAAGCATATCGCAAGTAAAAGACTCAGCTTCAGTTATTCACTTCTCAAGGAGGCTTTGTCAGAGACAAGTGCCATGTCAGGAGACTGTCTTTGTCCCCTAATTACTCATGTCCAGTTCCATTGCCAACCTTCTAGAGTGGGTTGGGGAAACATGAGTTAAGAAAGCAAGAATCGGACTAAGCAGGGCTCTAAAAACAGCAGATTTTCATCTACCTTCTGCTGCAGCTAGGAAGAAGGGAAAAATTGAATGCTAATTTCATTTTTTCTATTTTAATTAATTTACTGTTGAACTATAGTTCATTTACAATAGAATGTTTCTTCTGTACAGCAAAGTGACTCAGTCATATGTGTACATATATCCACTCTCTTTTAGATTCCATTCCCATATAGGTCATTGATGTTGCTGTTTGGTCACTAAGTTGTGTCCAATTTTTTTGCAATCTCATAGCCATAAACTGCCAGGCCCCTCTGAACATGGAATTTCCTAGGCAAGAATACTGGAGCAGGTTGTCATTTCCTGCTCAGGGGGATCATCCCGGCCCAGGGATTGAACCCATGTCTCCTGCATCTCCTGCATTTGCAGGCAGTCTATACCATTGAGCCACCAGGGACACTCCAATATAGGTCATTCAGTTCAGTTCAGTTCAGTCACTCAGTCATGTCTGACTCTTTGCAATCCCATGAACCACAGCATGCCAGGCCTCCCTGTCCATCACCAACTCCCGGAGTCCACCCAAACCCATGTCCATCAAGTCGATGATGCCATCCAACCATCTCATCCTCTGTTGTCTCCTTCTCCTCCTGCCTTCAGTCTTTCCCAGAATCAGGGACTTTTCCAGTGAGTCAACTCTTCACATGAGGTGGCCAAAGTATTGGAGTTTCAGCTTCAACATCAGTCCTTCCAAAGAAATCCCAGAACTGATCTCCTTTAGGATGGACTGGTTGGATCTCCTTGCAGTCCAAGGGACTCTCAAGAGTCTTCTCCAACACCACAGTTCAAAACCATCAGTTCTTCGGCACTCAGATTTCTTTAGAGTCCAACTCTCATATCCATACGTGACCACTGGAAAAACCATAGCCTTGACTAGACGGACCTTTGTTGGCAAAGTAACGTCCCTGCTTTTTAATATGCTCTCTAGGTTGGTCATAACTTTCCTTCCAAGGAGTAAGCGTCTTTTAATTTCATGGCTGCAATCACCATCTGCAGTGATTTTGGAGCCCAGAAAATAAAGTCAGCCACTGTTTCCACTATTTCCACATCTATTTCCCATGAAGTGATGGGACTGGATGCCATGACCTTAGTTTTCTGAATGTTGAACTTTAAGCCAACTTTTTCACCCTCCTCTTTCACTTTCATCGAGAGGCTTTTTAGTTCCTCTTCACTTTCTGACATAAGGGTGGTGTTATCTGCATATTTGAGGTTATTGGAGTCTTGATTCCAGCTTGAGTACAAGTCTTTTGCCTCCTGAGGTAGGTTTATTCCTAGGTAATTTATTCTTTTTGTTGTTATAGTAAATGGAATTGTTTCCTTAATTTCTCTTTTGATCTTTTGTTGTTAGTGTATAGGTATGCAAGAGAGTTCCATGTATAGATTTTGTATCTGGCATCTTTACCAAATTCATTGATGAGCTCTAGTAGTTTTCTGACAGCATTTTTAGGATTTTCTTTGTATAGTATCATGTTATCTGCAAACAGTGACAATTTTACTTATTCTTTTCCGGTTTAGATTATTTTCATTGCTTTTTCTTCTCTGATTGCTATGACTAGGACTTCCAAAACAATCTTCAATAACAGTGGTGAGAGTGGACATCCTTGTCTTGTTCCTAGTCTTAGAAGAGATGCTGTTTTTCACCATTGAGAATGATGTTTGCTGTGGGGTTTTTCATATTGCCTTTATTATATTGAGGTAAGTTCCCTCTGTGCCCGCTTTCTGGAGAGTAATTTTTTTTATCATAAATGAGTGTTGAATTTTGTCAAAAGCTATTTTGCATCTCCTGAAATGATCTTGTGGTATTTATTCTATAGGTTGTTAATGTGGTGTATCACATTGATTGATTTACACATGCTTACGAATCTTTGCATCTCTGGGGAAAATCACACTTGACAATGGACTATGACTATGGGCTTCCCTTGTGGCTCAGCTGGTAAAGAACCTGACTGCGATGTGGGAGACCTGGGTTTGATCCTTGGCTTGTGAGGATCCCCTGGAGAAGGGAAAGGCTACCCACTCCAGTATTCTGGCCTGGAGAATTCCATGCACTGTATGGTTCATGGGGTCACAAAGAGTTGGACACGACTGAGTGACTTTCACTTTCACTATGGACTATGATCCTTTTAATGTGTTGTTTGTTTCAGTTTGCTAATAATTTGTTGAGGATTTTTGTGTCTATGTTCCTCAGTGATATTGGCCTGTAATTTTATTCTTTGTGATAATTTTCTCTGGTTTTGATATCTGGGTGATGGTCATCTCATAGAATGAGCATCAGAGTGTTCCTTCCTCTGCAATATTTTGGAATATTTTCAAAAGGATAGGTGTTAACTCTTCTCTAAATGTTTGATCGAATTTGTTTTTGAAGCCATCTGGTCCTGGGTTTTTGTTTTTTAATCACAGTTTCAATTTCAGTACTTGTGGTTGTCTGCTCATATTTTCTATTTCATCCTGGTTCAGTCTTAGAAAATCATACTTTTCTGAGTATTTGTTCAATCTCCTAGGTTGTCCATTTTATTGGCATATAGTTGCTTGAGGTAATCTCTTATGATCCTTTGTATTTCTATAATGTCCTTTGCAATTTCTCCTTTTTTATTTCTAATTTTATTTATTTGCATCTTTTGCCTTTTTTTCTTGATGAGACTTGATAAATATTTATCACTTTTTTAAGATTTATTTTTATTTTTTATTTTACTTTATTTTACTTTTACAATACTGTATTGGTTTTGCCATACATCAACATGAATCTGCCACGGGTGCACATGTGTTCCCAATCCTGTTACCCCCCTCCCACATCCCTCCTCATACCATCTCTCTGGGTCTCAAAGAACCACCTTTTATTTTCATTGATCTTTACTATTGTTTTCTTTGTCTCTATTTCATTTTTTTCTGCCTTGATTTTTATGATTTCTTTCCCCCTGTTAACTTGGGGTTTTGTTTGTTCTTTCTCTGGTTGCTTTAGGTATAAGGTTAGGTTGTCTATTTGAGATTTTTCTTGTTTCTTGAGGTAAGATTGTATTGCTATAAACTTCCCTCTTAGAACTGTTTTTGCTCTATCTCATAGGTTTTGGGTAATTTTCTATTGTCATTTGTCTCTAGGTATTTTTAAATTTCCTCTTTGATTTTCTTAGTGATCCATTGGTTTTTTAGAACATATTGTTTAGCCTCCATGTGAACGTGTTTTTTTTTTTTTAACAGTTTTCCCCCTTTAAAAGATTTCTAATTTCATATCATGATGGTTGGAATAGATGCATGATATGTTTTCAATTTTCCTAAATTTACCAGGGCTTGATTTGTGACCCAAGATGTGATCTGTCTTGGAGATAGTTCCATGTACACCTGGGAAGACAGTGGATTCTGCTGCTTTTGGATGGAATGCTCCAATAAACATCAATTAAGTCTATCTTGTCTAATGTGTCATTTAAGGCTAGTGTTTTCTTATTCATTTTCTGACTGGATTAAGTGTCCATTGACTAAGTGGGGTGCAAAAGTCACCTACTATTAGGGTGTTACTACTGATTTCCCTTATATGGTTGTTTGCATGTGCCTTATATAGTGAGGCGCTCCTTTGTTGGGTGCATATATATTTACGAAGATATGTCTTCTTCTTGGATTGAACCCTTGATCATTAGGTAGTGCCTTTCCTTGTCTCCTGTAGCAGTCTTTATTTATTTATTTATTTATTTATTTTTAATTATTTTTTTTTTATTTTTATTTTTTTAAATTTTAAAATCTTTAATTCTTACATGCATTCCCAAACATGAACCCCCCTCCCACCTCCCTCCCCATAACATCTTTCTGGGTTTCAATTCACATGATAGTATACATGTTAGAATGTCATTCTCCCAAATCATCCCACGCTCCTTGAGTCCAAAAACCGTTATACACATCTGTGTCTCTTTCCCTGTCTTGCATACAGGGTCGTCATTGCCATCTTCCTAAATTCCATATATATGTGTTAGTATACTGTATTGGTGTTTTTCTTCTGGCTTACTTCACTCTGTATAATCGGCTCCAGTTTCATCCATCTCATCAGAACTGATTCAAATGAATTCTTTTAACTGCTGAGTAATACTCCATTGTGTATATGTACCACAGCTTTCTTATCCATTCATCTGCTGATGGACATCTAGGTTGTTTCCATGTCCTGGCTATTATAAACAGTGCCAAGGTAGTTCTATTTGCAATTTTAAGGAATCTCCACACTGTTCTCCATAGTGGCTGTACTAGTTTGCATTCCCACCAACAGTGTAGGAGGGTTCCTTTTCTCCACACCTCTCCAGCATTTATTGCTTGCAGATTTTTGGATCGCAGCCATTCTGACTGGTGTGAAGTGGTACCTCATTGTGGTTTTGATTTGCATTTCTCTAATAATGAGTGATGTTGAGCATCTTTTCATGTGTTTGTTAGCCATCCGTATGTCTTCTTTGGAGAAATGTCTATTTAGTTCTTTGGCCCATTTTTTGATTGGGTCGTTTATTTTTCTGGAGTTGAGCTGCAGAAGTTGCTTGTATATTTTGAGATTAGTTGTTTGTCAGTTGCTTCATTTGCTATTATTTTCTCCCATTCAGAAGGCTGTCTTTTCACCTTGCTTATATTTTCTTTGTTGTGCAGAAGCTTTTAATTTTAATTAGATCCCATTTGTTTATTTTTGCTTTTATTTCCAGCATTCTGGGAGGTGGATCATAGAGGATCCTGCTGTGATTTATGTCTGAGAGTGTTTTGCCTATGTTCTCCTCTAGGAGTTTTATAGTTTCTGATCTTACATTTAGATCTTTAATCCATTTTGAGTTTATTTTGTGTGCGGTGTTAGAAAGTGATCTAGTTTCATTCTTTTGCAAGTGGTTGACCAGTTTTCCCAGCACCACTTGTTAAAGAGATTGTCTTTACTCCATTGTATATTCTTGCCTCCTTTGTCAAAGATAAGGTGTCCATATGTGTGTGGATTTATCTCCGGGCTTTCTATTTTGTTCCATTGATCTATATGTCTGTCTTTGTGCCAGTACCATACTGTCTTGATGACTGTGGCTTTGTAGTAGAGCCTGAAGTCAGGCAAGTTGATTCCTCCAGTTCCATTCTTCTTTCTCAAGATTGCTTTGGCTATTCGAGGTTTTTGTATTTCCATACAAATCTTGAAATTATTTGTTCTAGTTCTGTGAAAATGTGGCTGGTAGCTTGATAGGGATTGCATTGAATTTGTAAATTGCTTTGGGTAGTATACTCATTTTCACTATATTGATTCTTCCAATCCATGAACATGGTATATTTCTCCATCTATTAGTGTCCTCTTTGATTTCTTTCATCAGTGTTTTATAGTTTTCTATATATAGGTCTTTAGTTTCTTTAGGTAGATATATTCCTAAGTATTTTATTCTTTTCGTTGCAATGGTGAATGGCAGTTTTCTCCAACTTTCAGTCTGTTTTTGTATCCATTCAGCCAATCTATGTCTTTTGGTTGGAGCATTTAATCCATTTACATTTAAAATAATCTTTGAGATGTGTATTTCTACTGCCATTTCCTTAAATTATTTTTGGTTTGTTTTTGTAGGTCTTTTCTTCTTTCCTTCCTCTTTCGTTCTCCTCTCTTGTGGTTTGATGACGATGTTTAGTGTTGTGGTTGCGTTGCTTTCTTATTTTTGTGTGTATCTATCATAGCTTTTAATTTCATTTCCCCTGAGATTTTGATATAGCAGTCTCTCTCTCCCTCTCTCTTTCTCTCTCTCTCTCTCAGTTCAGTTCAGTTCATTTCAGTTCAGTCGCTCAGTCCTGTCTGACTCCTTGCGACCCCATGAATCGCAGCACTCCAGGCCTCCCTGTCCATCAACAACTCCAGGAGTTCACTCAGACTCACGTCCATCGAGTCTGTGATGCCAACCAGCCATCTCATCCTCGGTCGTCCCCTTCTCCTCCTGCCCCCAATCCCTCCCAGCATCACAGTCTTTTCCAATGAGTCAACTCTTTGCATGAGGTGGCCAAATTACTGGAGTTTCAGCTTTAGCATCATTCCCTCCAAAGAAATCCCAGGGTTGATCTCCTTCAGAATGGACTGACTGGTTGGTTCTCCTTGCAGTCCAAGGGACTCTCAAGAGTCTTCTCCAACACCACAGTTCAAAAGCATCAATTCTTCGGAGCTCAGCCTTCTTCACAGTCCAACTCTCACATCCATACATGACCACTGGAAAAACCACAGCCTTGACTAGACAGACCTTAGTCGGCAAAGTAATGTCTCTGCTTTTGAATATGTTATCTAGGTTGGTCATAACTTTTCTTCCAAAGAGTAAGCGTCTTTTAATTTCATGGCTGCAGTCACCATCTGCAGTGATTTTGGAGCCCAGAAAAATAAAGTCTGACCCTGTTTCCACTGTTTCCCCATCTATTTCCCATGAAGTGATGCAACCGGATGCCATGATCTTCGTTTTCTGAATGTTGAGCTTTAAACCAACTTTTCCACTCTCCTCTTTCACTTTCATCAAGAGGCTTTTTAGTTCCTCTTCATTTTCTGTCATAAGGGTGGTGTCATCTGCATATCTGAGGTTATTGATATTTCTCCTAGCAATCTTGATTCCAGCTTGTGTTCCTTCCAGCCCAGCGTTTCTCATGATGTACTCCTCATAGAAGTTAAATAAGCAGGGTGACAATATACAGCCTTGACGTACTCCTTTCCCTATTTGGAACCAGTCTGTTGTTCCATGTCCAGTTCTAACTGTTGCTTCCTGACCTGCATACAGATTTCTCAAGAGGCAGGTCAGGTGGTCTGGTATTCCCATCTCTCTCAGAATTTTCCACAGTTTATTGTGATCCACACAGTCAAAGGCTTTGGCATAGTCAAAAAACAGAAATAGATGTTTTTCTGGAACTCTCTTGCTTTTTCCATGATCCAGTGGATGTTGGCAATTGGATCTCTGGTTCCTCTGCCTTTTCTAAAACCAGCTTGAACATCACGGAGTTCACGGTTCACGTATTGCTGTAGCCTGGCTTGGAGAATTTGGAGAATTACTTTACTAGCATATGAGATGAGT
This sequence comes from Ovis aries, assembly GCF_016772045.2. NCBI lineage: Eukaryota > Metazoa > Chordata > Mammalia > Artiodactyla > Bovidae > Ovis > Ovis aries. The sequence continues at coordinate 62,700,185 of NC_056056.1, forward strand.
GCAATTGTGCAGCAGTTTGAGCATTCTTTTGCATTGCCCTTCTTTGGGATTGGAATGAAACTGGCCTTTTCCAGTCCTGTGTCCACTGATGAGTTTTCCAAATTTGCTGGCATATTGAGTGCAGCACTTTCATAGCATCATCTTTCAGGATTTGAAACAGCTCAACTGGAATTCCATCACCTCCACTAGCTTTGTTCGTAGAGATGCTTTCTAAGGCCCACTTGACTTCACATTCCAGGATGTCTGGTTCTAGATTAGTGATCACATCATCATGATTATCTGGGTCGTGAAGAGCTTTTTTGTACAGTTCTTCCATGTATTCTTGCCACCTCTTCTTAATGTCTTCTGCTTCTGTTAGGTCCATACCATTTCTGTCCTTTATCGAGCCCATTTTTGCATGAACTCTTCCCTTGGTGTCTATAATTTTCTTGAAGAGATTTCTAGTCTTTCCCATTCTGTTCTTTTCCTCTATTTCTTTGCATAGATCGCTAAGGAAGGCTTTTTTATCTCTTCTTGCTATTCTTTGGAACTCTGCATTCAGATACTTATATCTTTCCTTTTCTCCTTTGCTTTTCACCTCTCTTCTTTTCACAGCTATTTGTAAGGCCTCCCCAGACAGCCATTTTTGCTTTTTTGCATTTCTTTTTCATGGGGATGATCTTGATCCCTGTCTCCTGTACAATGTCACAAACCTCATTCCATAGTTCATCAGGCACTCTGTCTATCAGATCTAGGCCCTTAAATCTATTTCTGACTTCCACTGTATAATCATAAGGGATTTGATTTAGGTCATACCTGAATGGTCTAGTGGTTTTCCCTACTTTCTTCAATTTAAGTCTGAATTTGACAATAAGGAGTTCATGATCTGAGCCACAGTCAGCTCCTGGTCTTGTTTTTGTTGACTGTATAGAGCCTCTCCATCTTTGGCTGCATAGAATATAATCAATCTGATTTCGGTGTTAACCATCTGGTGATGTCCATGTGTAGAGTCTTCTCTTGTGTTGTTGGAAGAGGGTGTTTGCTATGACCAGTGCATTTTCTTGGCAAAACTCTATTAGTCCATGCCCTGCTTCATTCCTCATTCCAAGGCCAAATTTGCCTGTTCCTCCAGGTGTTTCTTGACTTCCTACTTTTGCATTCCAGTCCCCTATAATGAAAAGGACATCTTTTTTGGGTGTTAGTTCTAAAAGGTCTTGTCGGTCTTCATAAAACCATTCAACTTCAGCTTCTTCAGCATTACTGGTTGGGGCATAGACTTGGATAACTGTGATATTGAATGGTTTGCCTTGGAGACGAACAGAGATCATTCTGTCGTTTTGAGACTGCATCCAAGTACTGCATTTCGGACTCTTTTGTTGACCATGATGGCTACTCCATTTCTTCTGAGGGATTCCTGCCCGCAGTAGTAGATATAATGGTCATCTGAGTTAAATTCACCCATTCCAGTCCATTTTAGTTTGCTGATTCCTAGAATGTTGACGTTCACCCTTGCCGTCTCTTGTTTGACCACTTCCAATTTGCCTTGATTCATGGACCTGACATTCCAGGTTCCTATGCAATATTGCTCTTTACAGCATTAGATCTTGCTTCTATCACTAGTCACATCCACAAATGGGTATTGTTTTTGCTTATATGCGCATATATGGTGTCATTGTTCTTGTTTAGTCACTAAGTCATGTCCGACTCTTTGTGACCCATGGACTATAGCCCACCAGGCTCTTCTTTCCATAGGATTTCCCAGGCAAGAATACTGGAGTAGGTTGCCATTTCCTTCTCCAGGGGACCTTCCTGACTCAGGGATTGAACCTGAATCTTCTGCATTGGTAGGCAGATTCTTTGCCACTAAGCTACCAGGGAAACCACTATATATATGAAAGTTTAAATTGTTGGCCTCTCAATTTCCCATTTCCTGCATTTGTGCTCTTCTCTTCTTATGGTTGCTAGTTTTGATGTCATATTTTTGTATGGATGATTTCCTGCTTTTACTTTAGGTTTTGTTTTACCAGTGAGGTTTCCCATTGTGATTTTCTTGTTTCTAGTTGTGATCTATTTTTCTTCCTCTGCCTAGAGAAGTTCCTGTAGCATTTGTTGTAAAGCTGGCTTGAGTGTGCTGAATTCTAGCTTTTGTTTTTCTGTAAAGCTTTTGATTTCTTTGTCAAATCTTTGCTGATAGAGCATTCTTGATTGTAACTTTATCCCTTTCATCAAGTTAAACATATCATGTTACTCTCTTCTGACCCACAGACTTCCTGCTGAAAACTCAGCTGATAACCTTTCGAGGATTCCCATATGCCAGCAAATATGGAAAACTTAGCAGTGGCCACAGGACTGAAATACGTCAGTTTTCATTCCAATCCCAAAGAAAGGCAATCCCAAAGAATACTCAAACTACCACACAATTGAACTCATCTCACATGCTAGTAAAGTAATGCTTAAAAGTCTCCAAGCCAGTCTTCAGCAATACGTGAACCATGAACTTCCAGATGTTCAAGCTGGTTTTAGAAAAGGCAGAGGAACCAGAGATCAAATTGCCAGCATCTGCTGGATCATCTAATAAGCAAGAGAGTTCCAGAAAAACATCTATTTCTGCTTTATTGACTATGCCAAAGCTTTTGACTCTGTAGATCACAATAAACTGTGGAAAATTCTGAGAGAGATGGGAATACCAGACCACCTGACCTGCCTCTTGAGAAATCTGTATGCAGGTCAGGAAGCAACAGTTAGAACTGGACATGGAACAACAGACCGGTTCCAAATAGGAAAAGGAGTACGTCAAGGCTGTATATTGTCACCCTGCTTATTTAACTTCTATGCAGAGTACATCATGAGAAACGCTGGGCTGGAGGAAGCACAAGCTGGAATCAAGATTGCCAGGAGAAATATCAATAACCTCAGATATGCAGATGACACCACCTTTATGGTGAAGAAGAACTAAAAAGCCTCTTGATGAAAGTGAAAGAGGAGAGTGAAAAAGTTGGTTTAAAGCTCAACATTCAGAAAACGAAGATCATGGCATCCGGTTGCATCACTTCATGGGAAATAGATGGGGAAACAGTGGAAACAGTGTCAGACTTTATTTTTCTGGGCTCCAAAATCACTGCAGATGGTGACTGCAGCCATGAAATTAAAAGATGCTTACTCTTTGGAAGGAAAGTTATGACCAACCTAGATAGCATATTAAAAAGCAGGGACATTACTTTGCCAACAAAGGTCCATCTAGTCAAGGCTATGGTTTTTCGAGTGGTCATGTATGGATGTGAGAGTTGGACTGTGAAGAAAGCTGAGCACCGAAGAATTGATGCTTTTGAACTGTGTGTTGGAGAAGACTCTTGAGAGTCCCTTGAACTGCAAGGAGATCCAACCAGTCCATCCTAAAGGAGATCAGTCCTGGGCGTTCATTGGAAGGACTGATGTTGAAGCCGAAACTCCAATACTTTGGCCACCTCATGTGGAGAGCTGACTCATTGGAAAAGACCCTGATGCTGGGAAAGATTGAAGGCAGGCAGAGAAGGAGACGACAGAGGATGAGATGGTTGGATGGCATCATCAACTCGATGGACATGGGTTTTGGTGACCTCCGGGAGTTGGTGATGGACGGGAGGCCTGGTGTGCTGCAATTCATGGGTTGCAAAGAGTCGGACACGACTGAGCAACTAAACTGAACTGAAATGTATGTTGTTTGGTGCTTTTTCTTTTTGCTTTTAATATTTTTCTTTGTATTCAGTTTTAACAGTTTGATTAATACGTGCCTGGGCATGATCCTCCTTAGGTTTATCCTGTACAGGATTCTCCACACTTTGTGGATTTGGGTGGCTAATTCCTTTCCCATATTAGGGACACTTTCAACTATAATTTCTTCAGATATTTTCTCAGACCCTTTCTCTTTATCTACCTCTTCTGAGACTCCTATAATTCAATGTTGGTGTGTTTAATGTTTTCCCAGATACTCTGAAATTTATTTTAGTTCTATTTTCTTATTCTGTTCCATGGTAGTAATTTTCACCATTCTGTCTTCTAGCTCACTTATTCATTCTTCAGCCTCAGTTATTCTTCTATTGATTCCTTTTAGTTTATTTTTCATTTCAATTATTGTATGTGTTTGCTCTTTAGTTCTTCAGTTCGCCTAGGTATTTTTAAAATTTTATTTTTAGTTGGAGGATAATTGCTTTTCTTCTGGATCTTTGTTAAACATTTTTTGTATCTTCTCATTCTGTGCCTCCATTCTTTTTCCAAAATCTTGGATCATTTTCACTATCATTATTCTGAATTCTTGTCTAGATAGATTGTGTATCCCCTCTTCATTTAGGTGTTCTTATAGGTTTTTTCTTGCTCCTTCATCTGCAATATATTTCTTTATTTCATTTTGTCTAACTTATTGTGTTTGTGGTCAGCTTTCTACAGGTTGCAGGGTCGTAGTTCCTCTTGCTTCTGGTGTCTGCCCACAGGTGGATGACATTGGTCCAGAGGCTTGTGCCATTATCCTCTTGATAGAGGGTTTGACCAGTGTCATAACCAGAGACTGCCTTACATATTGAGCAGGGCCTCCCCTTTGCTCTGTGTTTGGCACTGTCTTATCAGAGGTGGAGTCTGCTCCCTATTTGTTGGAGTAGAGGCCCCCAAGTCTGTTTCTTCACTGTGTTTCTGATCCATAGTGCAAGATAGGTGGTATTGAGCACTCCCACTGGCATGGAAGTGACTGAGTGTTCCTCCTCTGGAATTGTTCACATGTGGTGTACTCTATTGTGTCACCTTTCACCCTTTGTGTGAGCTCTCAGATTCCACTCTTGTTGGCACTGCTCTTGGCCCCACCTTAACTGTGGGTATGACCGCACTGGCGCTAGTGTCTCAGACATTGCTTTCACCAGGCCACCAGCATAGATTCACTGGATTCAGGTCCCAGGATTGCAGTAATAACGGATTCAGACCCACTGTGGGTGCTACGGAGGCAGCTTAGATTCTACCCTGGTCCAACCCCCCATGTGTATATACCTACAAAGTATACAGCTACTAAAGCCAGACTCATCTTGGCTATAGGAGCACTTGTCCATATAGATGATCTATAGGTACTGAGCTTACAAAGTCAGTCACAAGACTCTCAATTCGCTGTTTATGCAGTTGCAAGGAGAGATTTGAGCTTTCCTTCTTTAGTTGCATGGCTGCCTCAAGTTCAGTGGTTTTACATAGAGTTCATCTCTTTAGACAAATGCACCAAGAATACATGTACAAATGGTCCTCTGTGTGTGGACCACCCACAGCAGGTCTGCTTCTGTGGTTTCCTGGAGCACACAAGTCCACGCATTCAAGGAGGGAGTGTGGAGGTGGTTATGTGGATGGGGTCATGAAAGCCCGGCAATGACAGGCACATATGGGAGCTGGTGGCCCCAGGTGCAAGAAGATCAGTCCCAATGGGGTCTTTCCCAGTGCTTGGCCACGGGCATAAGAGAGCTGGCCCTAGTGCTGACAAGGCATGTAGGGATGTTAGCAGCTATGGGTGAGAGAAAATCAGCCCGAGCAGGGGTCTTTCCTAGTGCCCAGCCATTGGTGCAAAAGAGCCAGCCCTGGTGTTCTGAGGTGTGCAGGGAAGCCAGGAGCCACAGACATGAGAGGGCTGGTCCTACTGACAACAAGTCATGTGAGGGAGCCAGAGACTGTGGGCCTGAGAGAGCCAGACCTGGGAGGGGACCCTTCCAGTGCCATTGAGGCTGGGCTACCATGTAGGGAGAGAGGCTGCAGTGGCAACCCTGCCCCTCATGCATCACTTAACAGTGGTGCTGGCCACCCACACCAGTATTCTTGCCTGGAGAATTCTATGGGCAGAGGAGCCTGGCAGGCTACAGTCCATGGGGCCACAAAGAGTCAGGCATGACTGAGTTACACTTCAATTTTTGCTTCTATGGCAGTCCAAGTTTTCTCCAGAAACATTCCTAGTTGCAAACTTCCTCACTCCCACTTCCTCAGGCTGTCTCCTCACAGCCCTTCCCAGGTTTGCTCTCCAAACCCCAGTTTCCAGCACATAATCCCCATTCACAGTGGCACACACGCACCTCAGGGTGGAGTGCACAGGGCTGTGACAGGCTGTGTCAGTGTGAGTCTGACTCTGTCTTGCATGCTACAGATCGCTCACTGAACTCTCCTCTGAGAGCCCCCTAAGTTCTCCTTCTGTCCCAACTGATCTCCCTGCTGGTGACGGGAGTTCCCAAGATGTGGGAACCTCTCCTTCAGATCCCCCCACCCCTGGGAACCAGCTTCACCCTGCTTCCTCTCTTCTTTCCCCCTTCTTTCTTGTATCCTACCCAGTCACTTGGGGATCTTTCCTGTCCTTTGAGGCCTCTCAGGTCCTCTGCTAGTGTTCAGTTGGTGCTTTGTGAGAATTATTCCATTTGTAGATGTATTCCTGGTGCATTTGTCTAAAGAGATGAACTCTATGTCCTACTGCCCTGCTATCATGACCTCCTCTAAATATCATTTTTGATAGCAGTTTCCCTTTGATGAATCATTACTAAGGTGCAGCAATGTCTCAGGATGGTCCACAAATAGATGATTAAGGCCAGCCCCTGTCTTCAAGGCCATGCTTTACATGAGAAAATTGTTGGTCACTCACTTGTGTCTGACTCTGTGAACCCATGGACTGTAGCTCACCAGGCTCCTCTATCTATGGGATTTCCCAGGCAAGAATACTGGAGCAGGTTGCCATTTCCTTCTCCAGGAGGTATTTCCAACCCAGGGATCGAACCCAGGTCTCCTGCACTGCAGGCAGATTCTGTACCATCTGAGTCACCAGTGAAGCCCACCACCTTTTCTCTACTTTCTGTGACAGCTCCTCTGTCCTGAATTTTTATTATTATGCAAACTATCCTTTCTAACTATTTGAGTGAGACCTGAATCTTTACCCAGCACTGTTTCCTTGCCGTGCCTTGCAGGGGCTTTGGAACACAGAGGAGGTGAAAGAATAAGAGCTCTTACCCTCAAAGGCCTGCCAGTTACTTTGGAGAAAAGTCTAGTGACTCCACTGTGACATTTAGCCAGAAGAAGAAATAGTCCAGGGCCAGACTGGTGCCTTTAGCTCAGAGATCATTGAAGCCAATTATCTCCTCTCTTTCTCTTTTCCTGTCTACGCTGAGGACCCTGTGGTGAGGGCCTGCCTTGTGAGTCCTGTGCCCATCTCTCAAAGAATACTGCCATCCTGGGGCTGCCCTAAGTCTGATAATGCTCCCCAGGGGCCAGGGAGGGGGTTGATGTGGTGGTCTCAGACCTGAATCGCCCTGATTTTCCTAGGTCATAGATGATCTCTGAACTCCCTCCCCCACAACTATCCCCAACCATCTGCAAGGCACCAACCCCTCACCCACGTCTCATGTCTCTGCTGCCTCTGTCCTTCTGCAGCATCCAGTCCTCTCTGGGCGCTGATCTGGCTCCATACTGATCAAGCATGCTGCTGCCATGCTTCTGAGGACAGATCAATCAGTAGTAGCCATCATCTGAAGTCCCCTTGCCTCCCTCCTCATGACTGCCCCTACTTAGGAATGGGACTGTTATAAGAAAGAGAATGGGGCCTGAGGAAATGGTCACATCCCAGGTCACATCAGAGTCCCTGAGACAGCCGCCAAGTGTGGGTTCTTGGCTGCACGCAGGGAAAAATTTAAGAGCACGCCATAGTAAAGTGAAAGAAGGTTTATTCAGGGAGGAAACACACTCCAGAGACAGAATGTAGACCATTTAGGAAGGCAAGAGAGGCAACAGGGTATGGAATTTTTAGTTTTTACAAGGGTGAGTAATTTCATAGGCTAATAAGTGGGAAGAATATTCTAGCTATTTTGAGAAAAGGTTGGGGATTTCCAGAAATTGGACCACCATCCATTTTTTTACCTTATGTTCAATCTTAGAACCGTCATGACACCTGTGGATGTGATTTAGCTTGCTGATGTGTTACAATGAGCATACACGGAGTCTCCAGGTCTAGTGGACTTGTACACCATCTTGGATCTAGTTGGTTCTAATCAGCTTATGTCTTGTCCATTTGTCCTTAAATGTTGTGCCCTGCCCCTTTCTTGTCTTGAGACCACACTACGATCCTCATTTTACAGGTGATGGAGATCTAATGAAGATGAGCCATAATGTGGATATGAAGCAATAGTGTCAAATGGAAGGAATGTCTCTGGCTCTGATCTATTCACTTAGAGAGAATTTTTAAAATTTCTTTTAAAAGATTTCCTTTGTGTCTAATGTTCTCCATCAACTGTTGTTCTTCCCACCTGTTAGCCTCTCCTCAGTTATCGACTCTAGCCCACAGCATTCTAATGGGTCTTTGTGAAATTGGCGGGGCCCAGTGGTGTGCAGCATTGTCCCTACTTTATAAAGATGAGCAGGAGAGAGAATTAGGTGCCTTCACTCAGTCTCCCAGGCTCACATAGCCTCTCTTGTTCATGTGTTCCAAGCCCTAGTAAATGACCCCAATTTTTACCACCAAAGCCCCAAGCAAGAAACCTGGGGCTCCTCGTAGATGCCATTTCCTTCTTCCCCCCAGCCCTGGTCCTGCCTCCCCCGTGCATCTGTTTGGTCATTAAGACTGTTCTCCCTCACTGGTGTCTCAAGATTTTCTCTCCTCCTCCCCTTCATTTCTTCTGTATTACTGTGTAGTGTTTATTTCTGCATTATTGTGTAGATTTGATAAAAACAAGATGTTATCTGTGTTTCAGGGAGGACTCTCAGATTCATATAAAAGAAATATAACTTCATCTAGATTTACTTCAATTTCTATTTGGGGCCCTACCACTACCAGCAAAACCACTGTTCCATAGGAAGGGTGGAAATTAATCCCAATATGTTTTAGTTCATCCCTGCCCCACCTCATATCTCTCTGCCTCCTCTGTGCCATCTCTGTGACACCACTGCCTATTCACTGAACTTGGATCCCCTAAGATCTCTCTGGAGTCTTACTGCCCTTTCCTTTCCCCACTCACTCAAGAACTCTGCCTAGATAGCTTCATCAGCAGACCCTCTTCAGGACCTAACCAATGCTCTGGGCCTTGGACTTGGGGACCAACACTAGGAGGCTATGACCATTCCCTTCTGGAACCTTCCTAACTCTTCAGATTCCCATCTTCCTCCCAGCCCCACCCCACCCAAAGGAACTTTTAATTATGATTTTAGACTAAAAGGCACTCCCTCTATTGTGGTGTTTACCCTCAGAGGCATCTCACTTAATCTTCTTAGTGAGTTTGAGTTTTAGCCAGAGACTATCAGGGTGTTTTTTGCTATTGCTCTCCTTCCCTGAGAAAATTAAACTGGACCAACTTCTGGGATGGAGATGGCTAAGGGAAAGTTCTGAAAATAAGTAAATAAATAAAGGAAAATACACAGAAGAGAAAAACATCAATATCTCAAAATGTTACTTTAATCTTGTGTTTTATTTTCTCGGAAGAGGGCTGTTGGAGGATGGAGGGAACAAAAAGTGCTCACCAAAGTGAGAGGGCATCTTGAGATTGAAAAATGAGGAAGGCAGCTCCATATAACCAATGGATCAGTTTATTATAGGGTAACACATTCACAGGGTGGATCAGGGTGGGATAATAGCAAAGCATTCGTGAATGCATTCCACACCAATTAGAAGCCACTGGGACTGTTTTATAGTTAACCTAGGGTATAAGAGTACAAGCTTGGAAATAAGATATGCATTCCTATGTCAAGATTTATGAATGAGTAACTAGTCTCATGGGTGCCAGAATTATATCAGCAAAGGCCTTCATCATTGTTTGGATACTAACAGAACAAAGAAGTCACCTGGTCCTGTGCAGTGTGTGCTATGCTCTGTCACCTGATTATTAAACAATATGTATTAACTACAAAGCCCTTGATAACAGATAAGTAGTCTGCCACATAGTAGAGTCCTGAGTAGGGTCAGTGGAAGAACTGGAGGAACTCTATGGGTCCAGGATGGCATCAATTATACTAACAGCCATACAAAGACCCTATCTCTAGCTCAGATCATTTTATTGTTCTTAACACTCAAACTACCAACTCACCAACTTCACTTAGTAAATAACCTCAAATCTATACTTAAGTCATATGCGGTTCATTCCAGTTGAGGTAGCATCAACTTGCTAGTATCATAATCACAGAGAAGAGCCCCACCAACTGGGGAGCTGGTTCTTGTTTGTTAGAGTAGCTACAGAATTAGGGGTCTGTTATCAGTTGGATGATAGTGGCTTCTGATTGGATAGTTAAGTGAAGTAAAGAAGAAGTGAAGTCGCTCAGTCATATCTGACTCTTCGCGACCCCATGGACTGTAGCCTGCCAGGCTCCTCCATCCATGGGATTTTCCAGGCAAGAATACTGGAGTGGGTTGCTGTTAGTGGGGTGGTACTAATTAGGAGGTTTGTAGCTTAAGCTTTCTCTAAGAAATATTACTTAATGGATTCCAAAGTGCTCTGTTAAACTTGTAGAATTTAATTATAAGAAATACATTCTTCTGAAAATAAATACATAAATTAAAAAAAAATTTTTTTAAGGAAATATATTCTTCTGAGGGACTGTTGGGTGAAGAGTGGGAGAAATCTCTCCATCAGTGAGACAGGAATAAACTTCCTAGTTTCAACAAAGGTAAAGGGCAGAGGCTTGAGACTACACTTTCAGAGACCATTTCTATTGAATGTTACCAGAGAAGTGTTTCAAAATAGTGTCAGGCTTCAAAAACCATGATGAGTTATAGTCCTTTCTTCTGAGTGTGAAACTGGCCAGTAGAACCGCTTGGTGGGCCTAGTGTTTGCAGTTGATTGCTTTTCTCTGCATTGGAGAAGGAAATGGCAACCCACTCCAGTGTTCTTGCCTGGAGAATCCCAGGGACAGCGGAGCCTAGTGGGCTGCCATCTATGGGGTCGCACAGAGTCGGACACGACTGAAGCGACTTAGCAGCAGCAGCAGCAGCAGCAGCTCTTCTCTGCCTTTGGGAAGGATAAAAGGGAAAGAATGCTAGGTGAAGGGTTCCTGTCTGATGTAATTGCTTATGTTTTGTTCTTCATTCTCATGGTTTGCTTCCTTTCCTGAAGAAGAAAGGGAAGGGTTAATATCGGATATATTCTATTAATTTTTTGTATTGAGGGTGTGCATTGTAACAAAACTTTCAGTAAAAAACTCTCAAAAAGTTAAAAGTGGGAATTCCCTTGCAGTTCAGTGGTTAGGACTCTACACTTTCAAAAAACATTACAGGTTTAACTCCTTCATGACTACTCACCCTTTGCCAAATGTTACCAAATATTTCCTTTCCTTTATAAGGCAAGTAGTTCTTTTAGCTCTGCTTATTTTTATATATATTGAGAATTCCCTGGTGATTCAGTGCCTTGGACTCTGCACTTTCACTGCTGAGGGGCCAGATTCAATCCCTCGTCAGGGAACTAAGATCTCCCCACTACTATTTTGCTTTTTCTTTCTTTCTTTCTCTTTTCTTTTTTTTTTTTGTGGGGAGATCTTAGTGCCAGGAATTCCCAGTATTGCCTTACTTTTGAACCTACATTTTCCTCATTGAATGCCCACACCTGTCCATATGTAAGTAAGTTTATAATTTATTTTTTAATGTCTTAAGATAGAACAAACCACAGTATATTTAGCCATTGATATATCACACTATACTTAACCATCAAGTTTCTTTCCACTCTTTGCTATAAGAAGCATTTCTGCAATGAACATTCTTGTGTGTGCATATGTGTGAATTTTCCTTGGGATAGATAAGATGTGTATTTACTGAGTCCAACTGTAGCTGGGTGGGTGGGTGGGAGAAAGGGGTGAGATGGGTCAAAGATCTCAAACTTTAGTTTTCAAAGCTAGATGTTTTGGGGGCTTATCTCTCTGGTGCAGGTCTTAAAAAGTGGGGTGCCCAATATAGGGTTCAAACCCTTCACTCTTCAGGGAGAAGCTCCAGGTTTTGAATTTCTTCTTGATTGTGAGTTATAAACTGGGGATGGGGTTTATAATTAGACTGTATGCCAACCTCTCCTACTCACTTCGATGTGGTTCTTCTTCTCATTTGCCAGTGTGTAGTTGTTACTTAATCAAGCTTTAGGTTTTTCCCAGAGGAAATTGTTCCACATGTAGCTATAGACTCAGTGTGTCTGTGGGAAGAGGTGGATCCAGGATCTTCCTATGTCACCATCAAACTGGAATCTTCAAATACCTTTAAGTTTATTCTATAATTTCATAATTTTTATATTAATTTCTTTAACCATCAGGAACATATTTCCATAATTGGTTAAGGATCTATCTCAATTTCCTTCTGTATGTATGGATACAATTTGTTGACTAGTTTACCTTTCTGAACTGATTTGAATAGCCACTTTTTTATATATACTAAATTTCAATATATACAAAATTTCAAGGTCAAAAGAGGTATCTTGGCAAGAGTTGTGTGTCTGGTAGAAATTGGCATTTCCATGACGCTGGATCTTGCAAGTGAAAACAATCTCTGAGGATAATGTGTAGAGTAAGAAGAAGAAAATCTGAAAGGCAAAGACAAAGAAGGAGAGACATGGGGTAGAGATGCAGGGTCTGCTACATCTAAAACCCCTAGGGGGCACTGCATTCCTACCCTAGGATCCCCATCAAGGTTCCCACCTTTAGATTTGGCTCAGATCAGCCTTGATGGTTCCTGTGGCTCTATTTTGCCCTTGGTATTCTTGGGTCTCTGATCAGCATTAACTCCTTTCTATCACCACTTGTGGGAGGAGAGATTGGTTCTTACAACTAGACGGCACCACTGACATTTCATGCATGCAACTATTAGATGCTGGAACCATCTTGCACAAATGAACACCTATATTTCCCAAAATGCCAATAGCATCTCCCCTGAGAAACTCTGGAAGAGAGATTAGTAAGGAAGTTTTTGCAAATCTACTGAGGAAATAATGAAGAGCTGAGTCAGAGAAATGACAAAAGAATTCAGGGGTAGAACAGATATAGGAATATTTATGCAGTAAAATCAACAAGAGTTGGTCTTGGATGGATGATCCAGGGTAAGCTAGACGGAAGTGTCAACCAGGATTCCCAAGGTGGTAGTTTGGGCAGTGGAGTGGTTCACTATTTCATCCATCAAGACAGAACTACAGGGGCAAGAGCAGATCTGGATAGGTAAAGAATGATTAAGTCAATTTGGAACATGTTGAATTTGAGATCCCTGTGAGAGATTCTATGGGAATACCCAGCAACCCAGGAAACAAGTACAGAGAAAAATCCAATACAAAAGACTGAGAGGGAACAGCAGGTTTGGGAGCCACTCATGGCCTACATACCAATAAGTATTAGCAGCATTCCCTGGTGGCTCAGATGGTAAAGAATCTGCCTGCAGTGCAGGAGACCTGGGTTTGATCCCTGGGTTGGGAAGATCCTCTGGAGAAGGGAATGGCAACCTACTCCAGTATTCTTACCTGGAGAATTCTATGGACAGAGGAGCCTGACAGGCAATAGTCTGTGGAGTAGCAAAGAGTCAGACACAACTGAGCGACTAACACTTTCACTTTCACTTAAATGCTTGGGCTTCCCTGATGGCTCAGAAGGTAAAGAATCCACCTGCAATGTGGGAGACCTGGGTTTGATCCATGGGTTGGGAAGATCCCCTGGAGAAGGGCATGGCAACCCACTCCAGTATTCTTGCCTGGAGAATACGCATGGACAGAGGAGGCTGGCAGGCTACAGTCCGTGGGGTGAGAAAGAGACAGACACGATTGAGTGACTAAGCACAAACAGTGGGAAACATCCCACTAACATATACAGACCACTGTGTTACATGTTTTCGCAGCCAAGGCTGCCTGTGACCTTAGTCTGGATGCTCTGCTGTGGATATCTGTTGTATTCCAAGCTTTTTTTGTGACTTGTTCTTGTTTGACAGTGTACTGAGGAAGAGGCAAGGGCTTAGAAGTGGACAGACTCTGTGAGGAAACTCTCACCATGTTCAAAGACAGAAGACGTTCACTCCATCACTGGGAAACCTGAAGGACTGTCCTTGAGAATTTGGGAAATGGAGGCCCCTGGGTGACCCCACCTGAGAGAGTAATTGCAATCGCAAATCATGAGGTTGACAATGTATAAGAAGCTTTAGCTGTCACTAACAGGAGTATTTTAGTGAGTTTCAAAAATATTATCACCCAAACTTTAAATGTGGTTCCAGTGGCTGCCCATACACCTTTCTCAATTTTAGACAGATCTAGTTTGTAGAACTACATTAACAATGAAGTTGCTGGGATATGTAAGTAGAGGGTAGATTTTCCTTATTTATTTTTTTTTCCCCACATTAAGAAATGTAAGTAAGTATTGGGGTTTCCCCAGAGGCTCAGCGGTAAAGAATCCACCTGCAATGCAGGAGATGCAGGTCGATCCCTGGGTCAGGAAGATCCCCTGGAGGAGGCATGGCAACCCACCCCAGCATTCTTGCCCAGGGGATTCCATGGACAGAGGAGCCTGGCAGGCTACAGTCCACAGGGTGACAAAGGGTCAGACACAACTGAAGAGACTGCACACACACACACACACACATACACAGAGTATTGTTTGAAGAGAATTTTCTGTGGGTCTCTTGAGCTCCTATGTGTCTCATTGCTGCTGCTGCTGCTGCTGCTAAGTCGCTTCAGTCGTGTCCGACTCTGTGCGACCCCATAGACAGCAGCCCACCACGCTCCCCCATCCCTGGGATTCTCCAGGCAAGAACACTGGAGTAGGTTCCTATTTCCTTTTCCAGTGTATGAAAGTGAAAAGTGAAAGTGACGTTGCTCAGTCATGTCCGATTCTTAGCGATCCCATGGACTGCAGCCTACCAGGCCTCTCCATCCATGGGATTTTCTAGGCAAGAGTACTGGAGTGGGGTGCTGTTGCCTTCTCCGGTGTCTCATTGGGTATGCCATTCAGACCATTTCTCAAGACTGAGTTTACATGAGCAACCTCAAGGGATAAAAGCATGTCTCACCAGGACACAGGCTTGTTTACTGTTGCTATAAAAGCAAAGGATTTACTGAATTCAGTGTTCCTCAGCTGTAAAGAAACCCACTGCATGTGCCCCATCCATGTCCATTGAGACTCCTGCGCAGAGTTTAGGGGCAAAGGAAACCCTTGCGAACATGCTGAAGCTCAACATTCTTCTTGCGCCATGAGTAATAAAGTCTGTTATCTCAGGAGTCCCATGTCTTTTACCACTATTGAGACAAAAACAACATATTCACCGTAAGCAGGGGAAAATCAAACCACGGTTCCTTCAAGTATGTGTTACCTCTGTGACAGCAAACTAATCGACATTATTATACAATTAGAAATAATTCTTTACTCCTGCAGGCCACATGCTAAGTCTCTCCAGTCGTGTCCAACTCTTTGAGACCCCGTGGACTGTAGCCCATCAGGCTCCTCTGTCCATGGGATTCTCCAGGCAAGAATACTGGAGAGTGAAGGAAAGTTACATGGCTCAAAATAGCCTGGAGTTAAAACTCCCCTCCAGGTCTTCCCCACCATTCTATGCAAAACAAAGTACTCTCTCACCTGAAGGAAAAAAAAATGGACTTTAAGATTGATTACACCCAACTCCCAGCTGGTCCAGCCTCTGGCCAATCTCCAGAATTCCTTGCCCCAGCCGTTTAAGAGATAACTACTCTGAACAACCTTGGAGAAGAATAGGCCCCCTTAAGACAGTCGATTTCCACATATATGCCTATATATACTTAGTCTTTTCTTGGGTTAGTGCAGCAGCTCACTAATCTGACTGCTGCCCCTTCTCACTTTATAGTCTTTTCTTGGGTTAGTGCAGCAGCTCACTAATCTGACTGCTGCCCCTTCTCACTTTATTAAAGGTGATCTATTCCTGTAAAAGGCTGGTCTGGTTCTTTTCCTGAACCACGCCTTCTCTAACTCCCTTACCCTACACAGAATACTGGAGTGGTTAGCCATTCCCTTCTCCAGGGGATCTTTCTGACCCAGGGATCAAACCTGGGTCTCCTGCATCGCAGGCAGATTCTTTACCATCTGATATTAGGGAAGCTCTCCTAATATAAGGGTGGACTGATTAGGTGGAAATACTTTCAGGAGCAGGAAGAGCTAGGTTTGGAGCAGGAAAAGCTCAGTTCCCGCTTCCCCTGGCCCCACCTGCTGCCAACCCCGGAAGAGCTTAGAAGGGGATCAACCAAAATGTCGGGAAAATCTTTTGGTTTTACCTTACGAAAGCCATACAGGGTGGGATTTTGGACCATGAAAGGACCATGGAAACCTGAACATAGGGAATCTCGCTTCACTTTTTTCATTCTGTGGCAATAAAGATCTAATTGCATAATGGTACTATAATTCAGAGACCTGTTTTCAGACCATTTTTCTCCATTCCTCACCTTACAAAAAGGCCAGGCACTGCTGCAGTAGAACTTAAGTTTCTCCTTTTTTAACCCTTCGATTTTAAAGAACTACCAGTTCTTAAGGATACACTCCAGAAGTGTTTCTTCTGGCTTGCAGAGGGATCCTCGCATGTTGAGTAACCTGAAATCAAGAACAAGACAGCACTCAGAATGGAATGTAGTGTCCCAGATACATTTACCGAAGACTTTAACCTGAAGGGGTTCAGGGTGTCCCCCAAATTCCCTTCAAACCTGATGGGGTTTCAAGAATCCTCTACTCTTCCATTAGTTTCTGACCAGACGTCCCTGGCCCCTGTGATACCCTGTGCAAGGTGCCCAACCCACTACAGCCAGAGAAGGGCTTTCTAGTGTAGACAGGTTGTCAGGACTTTTCTAAGAAGGGATTCCTTGTCTATAGAGCTTATGTTCTATGATAGGTCTTCCTGTGCTGGGATGTATTCCTCAAGACTGAGCATCTACAAAGTTTATAATTTGGGCTTCTGGGTAGCAGCCAGTCCAATAGGCTATCTGTAACAGTGTGGAGGCTGCCAAGGCCTGGAGTGAAGGGGTCCAATAGATGCAAAGAGGACCCCTTGGAGAAATTAGAGTTGGGTGCTATGGAAGATGGCACATGGTTCAAGGCTTGAGGGCTGGGAGGCAGAGAATTCTCATAGTAGATTTCTGGACATAGAGTGAGATGAGAGACTAGACAGCAGAAGAACCCAAAATCCTTTGCCCTGTCTTCCTCGCAGCTAAGGTAGAATTGAGACTCGTCTGACAATTTTGTCCGTCACGGCACCAAGTGTGACAGTGGCGAGGATGCGCTTTAGGAATGATATCTAGGAAATCATTCTGTAGAAGGGTGAGGAGATAAGAAGTGAGAAAGAGACCTTGCTGTGCGGGTGAGAGAGGAAGAGTGAGAGTGAGAGGGCAAGAGGAAGCGGGAGTCAGAGGCCCCTTGGATCCCCGCACAGTCAGAAATCACGCTTCTACCACGTCCCAGAGGTCGGCGTCAGCTGTGTCCCCCACGCATTACTTGAGTCTGCACTGCCTGGGGAATTCCCCAGCCACCCCCTATGTTGGGGGAGCCATAATGCTGTGAACTGACAGAGATTATGCCCTGCGGGTCTTGAAAGCAAAGGGGAGAGTGAGAGAAAGAAGGCAGGAGCAAAAGTCAGGGGCCTCAAGCCGCAGCTGGGCGAGGCCAGCAATTTAACTTGACTTTCTGAACTCCCAGGTTTCAGCAGCAGATATGATCTCGGGTGGCCTCACTTGCAATGACTTGGAGCAGGGCTTGGGTTCCCAGCCAGAGATTCAGGCTGGGTTGTGTCAGCGAAAGCACCAGATCCTAGCCACTAGACCAGTGGTCAGTGACAAGGGCCCTGGCCCTTCGGCTTTGCATAAAAGGAAAGTAGTGAAGCAAGTAAACTATTTATTAAGCGGAAAAGAGTTCAGTACATGTGTATAGGCACAAGGGCACATTCAGAGGGAGAGTCCCTGGGTTGCGCCCTCTGGCAGTTTAAATTGCTTTTATGGGGTATTTCTTTTGGGTTTCCTTTGGGTGATCATTTTGATTTGCCTGGTTCACAGTTCATATCTGGTATGTCTCAGGATCCTCCCATGAGTATGCATGCATCTCTTAGCAAAGATGAATTTTACTAAAAATGCATCTCAGTAGGGTACATCCCTTGACATAACACCCTTGTGGCCTCCAAGGAGCCTTTTCTGTGCATGTGTGGTCAGAAAAGAGAATTCTCTACCGGCTGAGAATGAGAAATATGTGATCCGGGCAGGGCCCACCCTTCTCCTTTGCTGCTACTGCTAAATCGCTTCAGGCTGGTCCAACTCTGTGCGACCCCATAGATGGCAGCCCACCAGGCTCCTCTATCCCTGGGATTCTCTAGATAAGAATACTGCAGTGGGTTGCCATTTCCTTCTCCAATGCATGCATGCATGCTAAGTTGCTTCAGTCATGTCCGACTCTGTGCGACCCTATGGACAGTAGCCCACCAGGCTCCTCTGTCCACGGGATTCTCTAGGCAAGAATACTGGAGTGGGTTGCCATTTCCTTCTCTTCTTCTCTCTTGCCGCTGTTGCTGCTGCTAAGTCACTTCAGTCGTATCCGACGCTGTGCGACCCCATAGATTGCAGCCCACCAGGCTCCCCCGTCCCTGGGATTCTCCAGGCAAGAACACTGGAGTGGGTTGCCATTTCCTTCTCCAATGCATGCATGCACGCTAAGTTGCTTCAGTCATGTCCGACTCTGTGCGACCCTATGGACAGTAGCCCACCAGGCTCCCCCTATCCCAGGGATTCTCCAGGCAAGAACACTGGAGCGGGTTGCCATTTCCTTCTCCAATGCATGAAAGTGAAAGGTGAAAGTGAAGTCCCTCAGTCCTGCCCAACTACTAGTGACCCCATGAACTGCAGCCCACCAGGCTCATCTGTCCATGATTGTCCTGGTATTCTTAGAGTTTCAGTCTAAGGGAATGAATCTCTAATCGCTTTACCCTAGGGGAACCATCTACCTCCTGCCTCAAGGTGCACCCAGTTTTCAGGGTAATATTGTGACTACCTACAGTTGTCCAGTCCAAACTCAAGTTTAGCTCCTTAGGGAAGTAATGCTCTGTGCAGTCTCAGACTTGTGCCACTCCTTCTGTCAACAACTATTTTCTTTTCGTTTCCTTGCATTCAACAAAGAGTGAGGACCAGCTAGATGCTGAGAGAAAATGGTGAGAAGAAGACAGCTTCCACACCCTCAGGAGCCTGCCGTATAAGGGTGGAGTTAGAATCTAATCCAATAAATACACAAGTAATTAAAAATTAAATTAATAATTAAAATTGGAAATGACATCAGAGTCGCTAATGGAACGATGAGAGTCTATAATGAAAATTTTGACAAGCTGAAGTCTTGCCTGAGAAACTGAAGATAAATAATTGAGGATTCAAAGAGGAAGGAATGCTTTCTAGGCTGAGAGAACACCCCAGTGGACGGATATAACTTGGCACATTATGGAAAACTAGAGAAATATAGTTCAGTTTAGTCGCTCAGTCGTGTCCAACTCTTTGCGACCTCATGGACTTCAGCACGCCAGACCTCCCTGTTCATCACCAGCTCCCGGAGTTTACTCAAATTCATGTCCATTGAGTCAGTGATGCCTTCCAACCAGCTCATCCTCTGTCGTCCCCTTCTCCTTCCGCCTTCAATCTTTCCCAGCATCAGGGTCTTTTCAAATGAGTCAACTCTTAGCATCATGTGGCCAAAGTATTGGAGTCTCAGATTCAACATCAGTCCTTCCAATGAATATTCAGGACTGATTTCCTTTAGTATGGACTGGTTGGATCTCCTTGCAGAGAAATACAGGGCACTTTCCTAAGATAGTCAGGCCCTTGTGCGTAGAGGGCTCGGGGAGGGTAGAGAAAGACTTGACTATTTTGTCCCTTAGAAGCTGCCATCTGGCCGTAGGCGGCCGCTTCCTTGTCGCACTGATCACTGGGAGTTGTAGTCTCAACAGAGAGCGCAAGCATGGCGGCCTCCATGGCAAGGGGCTGCCAGGCTGCAAAGGGTCTGGGCCCGAGCTTTCGATCCGCCAGGGCTCTACTCCCTGTGTCAACCTCTGTCGCCAGCCGTAAGTGCAGCGGAGCTTGCTAGCCGGGGGCAGAAGGAGCTTCGGGTCAGGCTAGGGGAGAGGCGAGTCTGAAGTCACGGGCTACCTGAGAGGAGCCTCTCGTGGGACCGGGAGTTGGGGGAGAGTGCGAGGTTTCAGGGGCCTTGGGCTGCGGGAAGCAGTTTTGACCTCTGTGGTGTGCCTGCAGGGGTCCTGGCGGGGCCGGGCCGGCGGCAGATCACTGGACCTTCTGAGCCTGGCGTGTTCCAGCCACCGCCGAAACCGGTTATAGTGGACAAGCGCGGCCCCCAGCGCC
Source organism: Ovis aries (assembly GCF_016772045.2). Classification (NCBI taxonomy): domain Eukaryota; kingdom Metazoa; phylum Chordata; class Mammalia; order Artiodactyla; family Bovidae; genus Ovis; species Ovis aries. The sequence goes on from NC_056056.1 coordinate 62,720,455, forward strand.
GGGAAAGCAGGTGAGGCCACCAGACCTGGAAGCGATTCTTGCGTTTTGGGGTCTGTGCGTTCTCAAACCTATAGTTGGTTCCGAAGTCTGAAGCGGGTCTTATCCTAGGATCTGGAACTCCCAGTATAAGAGCTTGTGTGCAGAATTCATGAATCTGGGAAGCACACCGAGCTCAGGTTTGTCTTCCTGCCTCTCCCAAGCCAGCACTTTCTGCAGTCATACTAGATCAGAACTTCAAGTAGATATTCCCCAGACTGGAAGCTCTTTGGCCTGTACCAAGAATTTTTCTGTGAAATACGTCGTATTTTTCCTGTTGATGTTAAGGAACGGATCTTACTTCCCTAAGTGGAAATAGATTGGCCCAAACAGCCTGTTGTAGTTTCCCAACTAATCATATTTTAGTGTCCCTGCAAAAGCGATACAGTGGGAGAAATTTCCGCTAATTTGTGCCTGAAATTTGCTCTTTAAAACAGTGTGCTTAAAATCCTGGTTAAGGGACTTCCCTGGTGGTCCAATGGCTAAGACTGGGTGCTCCCAATGTAGAGGGCCTGGTTCGGATCCCTGGTGGGGAAACTAGATCCAACATGTGGCAACTAAAGATTCACAGGCTGCAAGATGGAAGATCCTGCCTGCAGCGATTAAGACCCAGCGGCTGCTGCTGCTGCTGCTAAGTCGCTTCAGTCGTGTCCGACTCCGTGTGACCCCATAGAGGGCAGCCCACCAGGCTCCCCCATCCCTGGGATTCTCTAGGCAAGAATATCAAACAATTAAAAGTAAATATTTTCTAAAAACCTGGTTTACTGAAGTGTACAGTGGTAACTTTGGAGTGCATGTAAATTTAGATGATCTAGGATTTGCAGAAACTGTTTCTGTAAACTTGTGTAACAACCTTATTAAAAAGCAAATGTTAGGGGGGAAAATTGGTGTGATTTAAGCTATATGAGGGGCTTCCCTAGTAGCTCAGATGGTAAAGCATCTGCCTGCAATGCAGAAATCCGGGTTCAGTACCTTGGTTGGAAAGATTCCCTGAAGAAGGAAATGGCAACCCACTCCAGTATTCTTGCCTGGAGAATTCCATGGACAGAGGAGCATGGTATGGGGTTGCAAAAAGTCAGACAGGACTGAGCGACCAACACCCACAGGCTATATGAAAGAGTTCTATATTGTTGATTGGATTATCTCTGTGTGTGTATTTGTGTTTAACATTTTAAATATCCTGTGATTGTAAGTTGAAATAAACTTGAATTTATGGAACCAAGAGGCTCAGAAAATATTTCTCTGTACTTTTTTTTAAGGTGGAAAAGGAATATTTCTCTTAAATGGCAACACTTAATATAATTCAGTTAAATGGGAATAACTACTTTGATAAATAATTTGACAAGATTTAGTAAATTTGAGGTTGTACCTTTCCACCTAGATAGTATACAATTTAAGGAAAGTAATATGTACTGAGAGACATGTAATATGTACAAGCAGACGTACAAAAATGAACACAAAAGTAATGTTCGTAATAAAATTTTAGAAGTAGCCTAGATATCCTTCAGGAGGTGAATGGCCAAATACATTCACATAATGCACTATTATACAGCAATGGAACATAAATAAACTAGAGTTAACATGGATGAACTTCACAAATACAATGTGTAAAAAAGCAATCTGCAGAAGAATTGACAAGTAATGTAGCATTTTTATATTGCCCATACATTCATACATATGTAAAGTTTAAAAAATGTACAGGGTAAATTCTTGGTTTTCGCAGAGCAATCAAATCTGGTTTTCCAAATAGTGGTACAAGCTGACATTTTGTGTCTCTCGATGTGACAGAGTAAGATCACATCATCACCTTGGTAATATTTTTACCAAAATGTTTAACCTCAGTCTAGGCATGTGGAAACAATAAACAAATCCAGAATCCAGCAGTGGTCTATAATACGATAGGCTTTGACTCTTCAAAGGAAAAAAATCATTACAAATTGCAGATATGGGAAGAGTACTAGTTTAAGACAATAAAAACCAGATATAATGTGTGAAGCTTGATTATAGTTTGAAATGGGCAACAGAAGCTATAAAAGACCTTTTTCAGGACCAATTAGGCACATTTAAATATGAACTATGTTAGATTATACTATTGAATTAATGCTGAAGTTCTTAGGTATCATAAAGGTATTGTGATAAATGTAAAAAAATTCTTATCTTAGTGGAAGCATTCTAAAGTATTGAAGGATGAAATGCCTTACTATTTGACATCTTCAAATGGTTCAGGAAAAAATTATATATAAAGCAAATCTGGCAAAATGTTGGTAGTTGGTGAAATTACGTGAAGAATATATGAGTGTTCATTGTATTACTATTTCATTTTTTTGGTAAGTTTGAAGCATTTTAAAGTAGGAAATTGAGGAAAAGGAAGAAATTCATAGGAATAATCATCACCAAATTAATTATCCCATAGTAATTAACTGTGGAGCTTCCCTGGTGGCTCAGTGGTAAGGAATCCACCTGCCGATGCAGGAGACACAGTTTTGATCCCTGGGTCAGGAAGATCCACTGGAGAAGGAAATGGCAGAAGATCTGGGTTCAGTACCTCAGTTGGGAAGATCCCCTGGAGAAGGAAATGGCAACCCACTCCAGTATTCTTGCCTGGGAAATCCCATGGACAGAGGAGTCTGGTGGGCTACACTCCATGGGGTCACTGAAGAGTTAGACACAACTTAGCAACTAACACACAACAACAACAAAATTAACTGTGGGGGTAGGGAGGGGTACACTGGAGCTTCAACTGTATTGATCATTTATTTCTTGAGACGGGTGACGGGGATAGGTATGCTCGTTATAATGTCAAAATACTCTTCTATAAATTAAATATTTTATAATTAGTTTAAAATCAGTTTGAGAATAGGGAGATTATTTTTAAAGTTAGTTTGCAGTTGATGATTTATGTTTATATCTTTTCCAACATAATTTACTGTAACGTGAAAGCCTGTGGGTTACAGACTTTGGAATCTGACAGACATGCCTACATTTAATGATATATTTATAGCTAATGTAATAATAAATCTGTTATTTACTGTCTCCAAGCTTCATTTTCTTCATCTGTGAAAAGGAGATGATGACACCAAAATCATGTTTAATAAAGCTTAACACAATGCTTGGTGAGTACTCAGGAATTGTTAGCTATTTTTATGAGAATTGACAACAATTATAGAAATAGATGGACTCTTCTTATTTAGAGAAGAAAGAATAAAACATGTCGGCATCCTAATCTTTCACTATTTTTGGTAAAACAATGGTTTCTGCTTTAATGGTCTTGAAGTTTGCTTTTAATTTATTTTACTTTATATTTTTCATAGGTTCTTGAGTCCTGAATTCATTCCTCCAAGGGGAAGAACAAATCCTCTGAAATTTCAAATAGAAAGAAAAGATATGTTAGAAAGGAGAAAAATACTCCACATTCCAGAGTTCTACGTTGGTCAGTAAGAGCTGGATGCTTTTATCTTTAGTGGTAGTAGGGTTAGTTTTCATGATGCATGAAATTGTTTTTCAAACAAGTTTTGCCCATATGAGGTACTTATTTCTAATATTATATTAATACATTTTGGAAGTTTTGGAGTTATGTGGAAATGCTGTTGTTCGACTCTGCATCTCATGTAAAAGTTCACTTCTCCTTTGAATTTGTAGGAAGCATTCTTCGTGTTACTACTGCTGACCCATATGCCAGTGGAAAAACCAGCCAGTTTCTGGGGATTTGCATCCAGAGATCGGGAAAAGGACTTGGAGCTACTTTTATCCTTAGGAATACTATTGAAGGACAAGGTAGGTTTCATTTCATTATTTTCATTTTCTGGAAAATGTTATCTCAGGAGTCTTTTCCATTTTCTTCATTCTGGAATAAGACATCTGGAACCTGAAAGTGAAAGAGAACTCTGAGGGATGACATGGAGCCTGTGGCCTAAAAACATGAGAACTGAGGTTGCTTCCAAAGGCTTCTTTTGTTACAGAGACAACAGCCATTAGAAGTGGACTTTCCAGATCATAGCAACATCAAAAGATGAGACAAGTGACTATAAAACAGTGCAGGGACATTTATTTTTGGGACAAAATAACCCTTGAAAACATTAAGACAAACATAATAATGTCCTTATAAGTTACTTTCCCCTGAAATGAATGGCCCCCATTTTGCTTTATATTACAACAGTCACCACAATTAATAAGAACTGGAGGAATTTTTTTAAAGGCAAAATTATTTTTGCTATGCCAATAAGATAGGGGAATATGTGGTAAAATTCTAGAAAAATTATGAATCAAAATGGCAGGAACATGGATGGACTTGGAGAGTATTGAAAGTGTGAAAGTGTTAATCCCTCAGTCTTGTCTGACTCTTTGTGACCCCCTGGACTTCAGCCCTCCAGGCTCCTCTGTCCATGGAATTCTCCAGGTCAAAATACTGAAGTGGGTTGCC